>NC_140217.1:15754801-15762301 GCF_951802725.1 Rutilus rutilus | reverse complement strand
AGGCTTTAAAAGCTGCTAGATCTGCTTATTTTTCAAAACTATTAGAAGAAAATAAACATAATCCTAGGTATTTATTTGAAACAGTGGCTAAACTAACGAAAAAGAAAGCTTCAAACACAGAAGGTTCCAAGCAGCACAGCAGTAATGACTTTATGAACTTCTTCACTTATAAGATTGATAATATCAGGGATAAAATTATAACTATGCAACCGTCTACTACAGTATCGCATCAGGCAGTGCATTGTAGTCTCCCTGAGGAAAAATTTGATTCATTCGTTGCTATAGGAGAGGAAGAATTTACTAAACTCGTTAAATCATCTAAATCTACAACATGTATGTTAGACCCTATACCGACTAAGCTAATGAAAGAGATGCTTCCAGAGGTCATAGATCCTCTTCTTAATATCATTAATTCATCTTTGTCTCTAGGATACGTACCAAAAAACTTTAAGCTGGCTATGATTAAACCGCTTGTTAAAAAAATGCAACTTGATCCTTCAGAATTAGTCAATTACAGGCCGATCTCGAATCTACCTTTTCTGTCAAAGATACTAGAAAAGGCAGTATCTTCACAACTGTGTTCCTTTCTAGAAAGAAATGATATCTGCGAGGATTTTCAGTCCGGATTTAGACCATACCATAGTACTGAGACTGCTCTCGTTAGAGTAACAAATGATTTGCTCTTATCATCCGATCGTGGTTGTGTCTCTCTATTAGTGTTACTCGATCTTAGTGCTGCGTTTGACACCATTGACCACAACATTCTTTTAAATAGACTAGAAAACTATGTTGGCATTAATGGAATTGCACTAGCATGGTTTAAATCATACTTATCTGACCGTTATCAGTTTGTAGCAGTAAATGAAGAGATGTCTTATCAATCACAAGTTCAGTATGGTGTACCACAAGGCTCAGTACTAGGACCGCTGCTGTTCACTCTGTACATGCTACCATTAGGAGATATCATTAGGAAACATGGAATTAGCTTCCACTGTTATGCCGACGATACTCAGCTCTATATTTCTTCAAAACCTAACGAAACTTACCAATTCACAAAATTAACAGAATGCATAGCTGATATAAAAAATTGGATGACTCGTAATTTCCTACTTCTAAATTCTGAAAAAACAGAGATTCTAATTATTGGACAAAAAACTTCCTCACGTAATAACCTAGAATACTGTCTAACACTTGATGGCTGCTCTGTTAAGTCTTCGTCGTCGGTTAGGAACCTGGGTGTGCTCTTTGATACTAATCTTTCATTTGAAAGTCACGTGTATAGTATCTGTAAAACCGCATTTTTCCATCTTAAAAATATATCTAAATTACGTCATATGCTCTCATTGACAAATGCGGAACAATTAGTCCATGCGTTCATGACCTCAAGGCTAGATTATTGTAATGCTCTACTGGGTGGTTGCCCTGCACGCTTAATAAACAAACTACAGCTAGTTCAAAACGCAGCAGCTCGAGTTCTTACTAGAACCAGGAAGTATGACCATATTAGCCCGGTTCTGTCAAAACTGCACTGGCTCCCTATTAAACATCGCATCAATTTTAAAATATTGCTGATTACTTACAAAGCACTAAATGGTTTAGCTCCGCAGTACTTGAGCGAGCTCTTAACGCATTATACTCCTTCACGTCTATTGCGATCTCAAAATTCCGGCCAGTTGATAATACCTAGAATATCTAAATCGACTGCTGGCGGTAGATCCTTTTCCTATTTAGCACCAAAACTTTGGAACAGCCTTCCTACCATTGTCCGGGAAGCAGACACACTCTGTCAGTTCAAATCTAGATTAAAGACACATCTCTTTGACATAGCGTTCACATAATACATTATAGACTTCTATAATTCTATATTAGGCTGCATAGATTAGGTCAGCTGGAACCGGGAACACTTCCCATAAATCCTGATGTACTTGTTACATCATGAGAAGAATGGCATCTACGCTAATTTTAGTGTCTTTGTTTATCCCAAGGTTTTCCCGCAGCCTGCCGGATCCAGGCCGTTTCCAGATCTGATGAAGGACCTTCGCCTGGACCCGATGTCAACGCAGTGCTGAAGTGCCAACTAGTCTCTCCCTATGGAGGATCCCTTTCCCACTCTACAGATAACGCGTCGTCGGGAAAACTCAATTTGCGCATCTACCCCGAATTGATAAAATAAAATAAAATTCTGAATCAAAACTATAAGGAAACACCAGTAATTTGTTTAGGCTTGGTTTGCAGGGAATTCCAAACCTGCACACATATATTCAAACGCACATAACTATAGAACCCGTTCTTAATGCGCATCTGAACGCCATCAGCGTTTCTCACAGGTTCGCGTTTAAAGTCTGTGTAGAGAGAATGGTGTCGTCTTGGCGGCCCTAATTTAAAAACAAATGATCGTTGCGACGGAAGCGAATCAATCAAAACTAACTTTAGCTGGAAAATAACTTTATTAAAGAACCGCTATAAAGCCAAAACAATCTTACGTTAAATTATACATTTATCTCTGTAAAGCTGCTTTGAGACAATCTACATTGTTAAAAGCGCTATATAAATGAAAATGACTTGACTTGACTTGACATGGATGTGACTACTGTGAGTCTAAGTTAAAGCGCCACCAACTGGCAGCAGGAAGTGTGTCCCTTTCAAAATGCTTTAAAATCACCCTCTTATTTTTACCCAATTTGCTTCAAACTTTATGTGTATAATGTAAACACACGGCAGATGTAGACCTGTGAAAGGATTTTTGATATCTTTAATAATGTTGCCATGGCAACGCTTCAAACTTTAATATTCTTTTTTGATGCTTTTGAGACTCTTAACATACTTGAAATTGCATGAAACTCGACAGACACATCACATTTATTAGCCAGTAGACATGTGCAAAGTTTCAGAAACGGGCGTAGTGAGGGGCTCAGTAGCGCCACCTTTAGTCATAAGTGGGGGGGGTTAGTTTTATCAACAGCAACAAAACTTGGTATGTGTATTGTTCTCATCAAGACGGACAACTTTCTAATTGACATTAACTACCTCCAACCAACAGGAAGAGAGATATTTTGGTTTGAATGTGGATTTTCTGAAGAATTTTCTCTCCCTCTCTCTGTGTCTCTGTGTGTGAGAGGGGAGGGGGGAATTTGACTATTGCTTTTATATTGTTAATCAAGGTTTCAGGGGCTTTTGGGGTCCTTAACGTGCTCAAAAACTCTTGAAACTTTGCACACAAGTCAGAACCCCCTGCCATCAGGGACAGGCTGAAGCTGGTACCCGGGCGTGGCAGGGGGGCTCAACAGCGCCCCCTTGAACGGGGTCCCAAAACTTGGTCCATAGATCAAACACGCTTGCATGAATTAATATGAAACTCGGTACACATATAGATCTCATCGGGCCGAACAACTTTCCCCCGGTCAAGTTTTACGCCAGCCCAACAGGAAGTCGGCTATTATTGGTTGTTTGGAAAACGCTTCCTGTGGAATGCGAAGTACTCCTCCTAGAAAATTCACCGTGTCCCCTCCAAACTCGGTTTGTCACTTTCAACATGCTTTTGACAAAAGTGGGGGGGTTAGTTTTAACTCCAGTAAAAAAAACTCAGTTCATATATTGATCTCATCAACCCGGACAACTTTCTAATTTAAAGTCATTAGCTCTGACCATCAGGAAGTCAGATATTTTGGTCTGAATGTGGATTTTTTTGCAAAATCAGCCTCTGAATTTTTAGCCACCTTTATCTAAGTGGTTATTTTATTCCCACCAAACTTTTTCAACATGATAAAAATATATTAATGATGCTAAATTGTGAACGGATAATAAATATCTCAAACGGTTTTGCTATGGCGAGGGATTAAAGTAATGTCAAAAAAGTAAACACTAAAAGGCTCATATATTCTAAAAATGTAATTATACACCATTTATTACTACATAAAAGTATACAAATATCAGAACTTAACTCATTTTATTCTTGTTTTTTCAATTTAAGAATGAAGTTTAAGTTTAAAAACTGCCAGAATGGTTGTTTAGTCTAAACAATAAATAAATAAAGTCAAACATAGTGCTTTACTGCCCTCTTGTGTTCAAAATCAGGTAGGCCTATTATATCTATATAAAAATATACTAGGTATGTGACGGTGAGAATATTTTACCACCGGTTAACTGACGTGTGACACTGCTGGGGGCTTTTTAATCGCTAACTTAAAAACGAAAGTAAAATATGTTCGTCCGCAGGGACGGGCTGAAGCTGGTACCCGGGCGTGGCAGGGGGGCTCAACAGCGCCCCCTTGAACGGGGTCCCAAAACTTGGTCCATAGATCAAACACGCTTGCATGAATTACTATGAAACTCGGTACACATATAGATATCATCGGGCCGAACAACTTTCCCCCGGTCAAGTTTTACGCCAGCCCAACAGGAAGTCGGCTATTATTGGTTGTTTGGAAAACGCTTGCTGTGGAATGCGAAGTACTCCTCCTAGAGAATTCATCCAATCCCCACCAAACTCGGTGTGCATGAAGTCAAGACATTGAGGAATTTATGGCGAGAAAAGAGAAACACGAAGTTTTACTAGGTAGGCCTATTGTATTTAAATATAAATTTATTAGGTATATGACTGTGAGGATATTTTCCCATCGGTTAATCGACGTGTGACACGAGCGGGTGCTTTTAAATCGCTAATATAAAAGTGAAAGTAAAAAAAAACGGACGTCCGCACGGACATTGATAATGGTGCACGTTGGAAAGAATGATACTTTCTTTTCTCCAATTAATCGCAATAAAAAAAGAAATGTTTTTGTACGTTTTTAATATATTTTATAATGTAATAATTTCACAGTTAATCAAATTAATGTAGAAACAACATAAAGACAGTATATGTTAAATAATTGTTTAATGGCATCTTTTTATGAATGAAGGCCAGTATTACTGATATTAATACAGCTACTGATTTTTTTTTCTCACATTTATTAGGCTTCAAAAATATAACAGTTTTTAATTTAAGTGAACTTAAAACAATGCTAACATAAACCCATAATAAATGTCATATTTATTCGTGCCCTTCCTGTCTTAACAGTTAGGAAATATACAGAAATTTAATAAAGTTATCAAAGTTATATGCAGTCTGCACTGCATAAACTATAAATTAAATAGTTAATCCTTATTAAAGCTACAAAAGTTATTTAGTCAACAGCAGTGAGTCATTTTCTCTGTTCCCTTTGTTCTTTAACTTTACTGACAGGAAGCTTTATTGGCTGCTGTCCCTTTAAGAGCAGACACACACACACACACACACACGCGGAGCTCACCGTTTATATACTGTCTATGGATCTCACACGCGCCTCATTCTCTCGCAACTCTTTGTTCATTTTAGACTTTATATAAATCATTTAAGACTGCTCTTATGAGGATAATCGACAAAATTATTGTTATTGTTATTGTTAGTTCAAGCGCGAAAGAGAACTGGATTCTGGCGCCCTGTCTATGTGTGTGTGTGTGTGTGTGTGTGTGTGTGTCACATAAGGACATTCACAGACAGCGCATTCTCTTTTGTCTTGCCGCGCTTGAAATGTTTAAAAGCATTTAAATGAATAAGAGCGTGATCATATAATGTAAAGCTAGCCAACGGATGGCAGAAAAGACGGATGCTGCGTTAATTGCGTTAAATATTTTAACACGTTAAACCAGACAAAAATTAATCGCATGCGTTAACGCGTTAACGTTGACAGCACTAATATATATATATATATATATATATATAAATATACATATATATATATATATATATATATATATGTATATATGTATGTGTGTGTGTGTGTGTGTGTGTGTGTGTATATAAATATCTATCTATATCTATATCTATCTATCTATCTATCTATCTATCTATCTATCTATCTATCTATCTATCTATCTATCTATCTATATATATATATATAAATATAGCTGCGAGCAGCGATGGAGGGCCAAAGCCGGTGGCACCGCCATCCCCGGTGCCTTTAGGTAACTAAAGGCACCGGGGTTGCGGTGCCACCGGCTTGGGCCCGTAATCGCTGCTCGCAGCTATATTTATATATATATATATATATATATATATTTAGGGCCCAAGCCCTGAAAGGGCGCAGAGCCCTATTGTTCTTCTAAGGATTATTAGGGCCCAAGCCCTGAAAGGGCGAAGGCCCTATTGTTTTCGGTAGGATTATTAGGGCCCAAGCCCTGAAGGGGCGAAGGCCCTATTGTTTTCGTTAGGATTATTATTATTATTATTGTTCTTCAAGGGTTCGGGGGCTTTTGGGGCCTTTAACGTGCTCAAAAACTCATGAAACTTTGCACGCAGGTCAGAACCTGCGGCCATTAGGGCCGGGCTGAAGCTGGTACCCGGGCGTGGCAGGGGGGCTCAACAGCGCCCCCTAGAACACAATCTTAAATCTTGGACACATACAAGAACGTATTAGTATGAAACTCGGTACACATATAGATCTCATCGGGCCGAACAACTTTCGCACTCTACGTTATTAGCTCTGCCCAACAGGAAGTCAGCTATTATGGGTTGTTTGAAAAATGCATGCTGTGGAATTTAATGTACTCCTCCTAGGGAATTGATCCGATCCACACCAAACTCGGTCAGCATGAAGTCAAGACATTGAGGATGCTAAATTGCGGACGGATTTTTGATATCTCGAACGGTTTGGCCGTGGCGATGAAACGAAATTATAGCGAGAAAAGATAAACAGGAAGTGTGTTATAACTTCTGCATACATTAACTGATCTTGATGAAACTTCCACAGTGTGTTCGTTGTAAGAGGCCGATCACATGGATGTGACTATTGTGAGTCAAAGTTATAGCGCCACCAACTGGCAGCAGGAAGTGTGTCACTTTCAAAATGCTTTGAAATCACCCTCTTATTTTTACCCGATTTGCTTCAAACTTTATGTGTATAATGTAGACACTTGGCAGATGTAGAACTGTGAAAGGTTTATTGATATCTTAAATACTGTTGCCGTGGCAATGCATCAAACTTTAATATTCTTTCCAGATGCTTTTGAGACTCTAAACATACTTGAAATTGGATGAAACTCGACAGACACATCACATTTATTAGCCGGTAGACATGTGCAAAGTTTCAGAAACGGGCGTGGTGAGGGGCTCAGTAGCGCCACCTTTAGTCAAAAATGGGGGCTTAGTTTTAAGTAGAGTCACAAAAATCGTTATGTATATTGTTCTCATCAAGCCGGACAACTTTCTAATTTATAGTCATAAGCTGTGACCAACAGGAAGTGAGATATTTTGGTTTGAATGTGATTTTTTGTAGAATTCTCTCCCTCTCTCTCTCTGCCTCTGCGTCTCTGTGTGTGTGAGGGGTGGGGGGATTTTTCTTTTGAGTGAGATTTGTTTAAAATTCCTGTTTTTCAAGGTTTCAGGGGCTTTTGGGGCCTTTAACGTGCTCGAAAACTCTTGAAACTTTGCACACAGGTCAGAACCCGCGGCCATCAGGGCCGGGCTGAAGCTGGTACCCGGGC
>NC_140217.1:15722301-15749801 GCF_951802725.1 Rutilus rutilus | reverse complement strand
TGTGAATGGATAATAAATATCTCAAACGGTTTTGCTATGGCGAGGGATTAAAGTAAAAATCTTCTAAAATTGTAATTATATACCATTTATTTCTATATAAAAGTATACAAATATCACAACTAAACCCATTTTATTCTGTTTTTGCAATTCAAGAAGAATGAAAAAGTTAAAAAAAGGCTATTTTTAGTGCTATTTGGTTCAACAAAAAAGCAAACATAGGGCTATACTGCCCTCTTGTGTCCAAAAGGACATCAAAATAGTATATAAAACTTTTTACCAGGTAGGCCAATATTGTATTTAAATATACATTTATTAGGTATGTGTCTGAGGATATTTTCCCACCGGTTAATCGACGTGTGACACGAGTGGGTGCTTTTAAATCGCTAATATAATAGTGAAAGAAAAATAATGATAATGTTGCACACACAAATCACACACATGTGGGAAAGAATGATGCTTTTAAACAACACTAAACCGCCATTAGGTGTCGCCAGGCATCCATCTTAATAAGCGAGTCATTGATTCATTCGTTCAAACGATTCGTTCGAATGAGTCGATCATGATTAAGACAGATGTTTATGGATTGATCATTCAATCTTTGAGTCAACCGATTCGTTAAAAATGCTGAATCGTTCAGTTATGAGAAAACACGTGATGCGTGATGGTTCTGCCGGGATCTTTGTTTAACTATTTTCGCTGCTGAAACAGAACAAAAACAGTCAACATTGCATCTATAATGTAAGTGACTTAATTGTAACTGTTTATTAACCTGTTGTATGAAATCTAGGGGTGGGAGAAAAAATTGATTCTTAGATGCATCGCGATGCGGACGTGGACGATTCTGAATCGATTCACAAATGTCAAAAAATCGATTCTCTAAAAAAATATTTTTCTAATAACGTAATATTGACGGAAGGCAAAAGGCGGAACTCTAAGCGGACGTGCGTGCAGTCTGTGGCGCGCACATAACAGAGAAGTTTCTTCTGCTCACCAAGGCTGCATTTATTTGATTAAAAATACAAACAAAAACAGTAATATTGTAAAATATTATTCCAATTTAAAACAGCTGCTTTCTATTTTAATATATTTTAAACTGTTATTTATTCCTGTGATCAAAGCTGAGTTTTCAGCATCATTACTCCAGTCGTCACTGTCACATGATCCTTCAGAAATTATTCTAATATGATGATTGATACTCAAGAAACATTCATTATTATTTTAAATGTCGAAAACAGTTGTGTACAGTCTTTGATGAATAGAAAGTTCAAAAGAACAGCATTTATCTGAAATCTAAAGCTTTTGTAACGTTAAACACTACCGCTCAAAAGTTTGTGGTTAGTAATAATTAAAATTTTATTTTTGGGGGAAAGAAATAAAATAAATCAGTACTTTTATTTATGAAGGATGAGTTAAACTGATCAACAGTTACAGTAAAGACATTTATAATGTTAAAAATATATATATTTGAAATATATGCTGTTCTTTTGAACTTTACATTCATCAAAGCATTTTGAAAAAAAAAAAATCTGTACACAACTGTTTTCAACATTGAAAATAATAATGAATATTTATTGAGCATCAATCATCATATTAGTATGATTTCTGAAGGATCATGTGACACTGAAGACTGGAGTAATGATGCTGAAAACTCAACTTTGATCACAGAAATGAATTACTATGTAAAATATTTTAAAATTGAAAACAGCTGTTTTAAATTGGAATAATATTTCACAATATTACTGTTTTTGTTTGTATTTTTAATCAATAAATGCAGCCTTGGTGAGCAGAAGAGACTTCTCCTAAAAACATTAAAAATCTTACTGACCCCAAACTTTTGAACAATAATATATATATATATACATATATATGTATGTGTGTGTGTGTATGTATATATATATATATATATATATATATATATATATATATATATATATATATATATATAAAAATATAGCTGCGAGCAGCGATGGAGGGCCAAAGCCGGCGGTACCGCCACCCCGGTGCCTTTAGGTAACTAAAGGCACCGGGGTTGCGGGGCCACCGGCTTGGGCCCGTAATCGCTGCTCGCAGCTATATTTTATTATTATTTTTTATCAACCTTTCGGGCACTTTTGGGGCCCTTAACGTGCTCGAAAACTCTTGAAACTTTGCACACGGGTCAGAACCCGCGGCCATTAGGGCCGGGCTGAAGCTGGGACACGGGCGTGGCAGGGAGGCTCGACAGCGCCCCCTGGAACGGGGTCCGAAAACTTGGTCCATAAATCAAACACGCTTGCATGTAATAATATGAAACTCGGTACACATATAGATCTCATCGGGCCAAACAACTTTCGTACTTTTACTTTTTACGCCAGCCCAACAGGAAGTCGGCTATTATGGGTTGTTTGGAAAACGCATGCTGTGGAATTTGATGTACTCCTCCTAGGAAATTCATCCATTCGCCTCAAAACTCGGTGTGCATGAAGTCAAGACATTGAGGATGATAAATTGCAGACGGATTTTTGATATCTCGAACGGTTTGGCCAAGGCGAGGAAACGAATTTATGGCGAATAATGGGACACAGGAAGTGTATTATAACTTCTGCATACATTGACTGATCTTGATAAAACTTCAGCAGTGTGTTCGTGGTCAGAGGCCGATCACATTGATGTGACTATTGTGAGTCAAAGTTATAGCGCCACCAACTGGCAGCAGGAAGTGTGTCACTTTCAAAATGCTTTGAAATCACCCTCTTATTTTTACCCGATTTGCTTCAAACTTTATGTGTATAATGTAAACACACGGCAGATGTAGACCTGTGAAAGGATTTTTGATATCTTTAATACTGTTGCCATGGCAACGCTTCAAACTTTAATATTCTTTTTTGATGCTTTTGAGACTCTTAACATACTTGAAATTGGATGAAACTCGACAGACACATCACATTTATTAGCCCGTAGACATGTGCAAAGTTTCAGAAACGGGCGTGGTGAGGGGCTCAGTAGCGCCACCTTTAGTCATAAATGGGGCGGTTAGTTTTATCAACAGCAACAAAACTTGGTATGTGTATTGTTCTCATCAAGACGGACAACTTTCTAATTGACATTAACCATCTCCGACCAACAGGAAGAGAGATATTTTGGTTTGAATGTGGATTTTCTGAAGAATTTTCTCTCCCTCTCTCTGTGTCTGTGTGTGTGTGAGGGGAGGGGGGGGATTTGACTATTGCTTTTATATTGTTAATCAAGGTTTCAGGGGCTTTTGGGGTCCTTAACGTGCTCAAAAACTCTTGAAACTTTGCACACAGGTCAGAACCCACGGCCATCAGGGCCGGGCTGAAGCTGGTACCCGGGCGTGGCAGGGGGGCTCAACAGCGCCCCCTTGAACGGGGTTCTAAAACTTGGTCCATATATCAAACACGCTTACATGAATTAATATGAAACTCGGTACACATATATATCTCATCGTGCCGAACAACTTTCCCCTGGTCAAGTTTTACGCCAGCCCAACAGGAAGTCGGCTATTATGGGTTGTTTGGAAAACGCTTGCTGTGGAATGTGAAATACTCCTCCTAGAAAATTCACCGTGTCCCCACCAAACTCGGTGTGCATGTAGTCAAGATTTTGAGGATGCTAAATTGCGGACGGATTTTTGATATCTCGAACGGTTTGGCCGTGGCGAGGAATCGAATTTATGGCGAGAAAAGAGAAACACGAAGTGGAATAACTGCTGCATACATTAACTGATCTTGATGAAACTTCACCAGTGTGTTCGTGGTAAGAGGCCGATCAGATGGATGTGGCTATTGTGATTCAAAGTTATAGCGCCACCAACTGGCAGCAGGAAGTGTGTCACTTTCAACATGCTTTTGACAAAAGTGGGGGGGTTAGTTTTAACTACAGTAAAAAAAACTCAGTTCATATATTGATCTCATCGACCCGGACAACTTTCTAATTTAAAGTCATTAGCTCTGACCATCAGGAAGTCAGATATTTTGGTCTGAATGTGGATTTTTTTGCAAAATCAGCCTCTGAATTTTTAGCCACCTTTATCGAAGTGGTTTATTTTATTCCCACCAAACTTTTTCAACATGATAAAAATATATTAATGATGCTAAATTGTGAACGGATAATAAATATCTCAAACGGTTTTGCTATGGCGAGGGATTAAAGTATTGTCTAAAAAGTAAACAGTAAAAGGCTCATATATTCTAAAAATGTAATTATACACCATTTATTACTATATAAAAGTATACAAATATCAGAACTTAACTCATTCTATTCTTTTTTTTCAATTTAAGAATGAAGTTTAAGTTTAAAAACTGCCAGAATGGTTGTTTAGTCTAAACAATAAATAAATAAAGTCAAACATAGTGCTATACTGCCCTCTTGTGTTCAAAATCATGTAGGCCTATTATATCTATATAAAAATATACTAGGTATGTGACAGTGAGAATATTTTACCACCGGTTAACTGACGTGTGACACCGCTGGGGGCTTTTTAATCGCTAACTTAAAAACGAAAGTAAAATATGTTCGTCCGCACGGACATTGATAATGGTGCGGAGCAGAGCGAGCTTTTTCAATAAATTCCTATGGAAGGAGCAATGACCTAAAAAACGTTGACTCTGTTCTGCTCGTTCCTCGCTGAGGACGCGCACCATTATGAATGCCTGTGCAGCCGTGGCCCGTGAGCATTTTAGTTTCATTTTCGGGGCGGATTGCTTGAATGTATTTTAAAAATGCACAATGTTGTGTTTTATTGCTACTGTACAAAAATATAAGTTAACACTTTGCAGTTTGAATGATGTTCTGAACAAAATGACAGAGTATGTTTTTATGTGTCCACTGTTCAATCGCGCCCTCGTTTTAGTGATTCCCAAGTTATTTTTTCATTTAAGTTTTTTCATTGTTCTAATCAGGTCAGGCAAGTAAAATTATCTGTGTCTTATCCCTTACATTTTTATATAATATATATACACTACTGTTCAAAAATGTGGGGTCAGTAAGATTTTTAAGCGAAGTTTCTTCTGCTCACCAAGGCTGCATTTATTTGATTACAAACAAAAACAGTAATATTGTAAAATAGTATTCCAATTTAAAACAGCTGCTTTCTATTTTAATATATTTTAAACTGTTATTTATTCCTGTGATCAAAGCTGAGTTTTCAGCATCATTACTCCAGTCGTCACTGTCACATGATCCTTCAGAAATTATTCTAATATGATGATTGATGCTCTAGAAACATTCATTATTATTTTAAATGTCGAAAACAGTTGTGTACAGTCTTTGATGAATAGAAAGTTCAAAAGAACAGCATTTATCTGAAATCTAAAGCTTTTGTAACATTAAACACTACCGTTCAGAAGTTTGGGGTCAGTAATAATTTAAATTTAAATTTTGGGGGAAAGAAATAAAATAAATCAATACTTTTATTCATCGAGAATGAGTTAAACTGATCAAAAGTTACAGTACATACATTTATAATGTTAAAAAAATTTATATTTGAAATAAATGCTGTTCTTTTGAACTTTACATTCATCAACGCATTTTGAAAAAAAATCTGTACACAACTGTTTTCAACATTGAAAATAATAATTAATATTTATTGACCATCAATCATCATATTAGAATGATTTCTGAAGGATCATGTGACACTGAAGACAGGAGTAATGATGCTGAAAACTCAGCTTTGATCACATAAATTAATTACAGTGTAAAATATTTTAAAATAGAAAACAGCTGTTTTAAATTGGAATAATATTTCACAATATTACTGTTTTTGTTTGTATTTTTATTCAAATAAATGCAGCTTTGGTGAGCAGAAGAGACTTCTCCTAAAAACATAAAAAATCTTCCTGACCCCAAACTTTTGAACGGTATATATATATATATATATATATATATATATATATATATATATATATATATATATATATATACACATACATAAATACATATATATGTGTGTATATATTTGTATAATATATATATATATAAATATAGCTGCGAGCAGCGATGGAGGGCCAAAGCCGGCGGTACCGCCACCCCGGTGCCTACACTAAGGCACCAGGGTGGCGGTGCCACCGGCTTGGGCCCGCAATCGCTGCTCGCAGCTATATTTATTATTATTATTATTATTTTGTCAACCTTTCGGGCACTTTTGGGGCCTTTAACATGCTCGAAAACTCTTGAAACTTTGCACACACGTCAGAACCCGCGGCCATCAGGGCCGGACTGAAGCTGGTACCCGGGCGTGGCAGGGGGGCTCGACAGCGCCCCCTGGAACGGGATCCGAACACGTGTCCATAAATCAAACACGCTTGCATGTAATAATATGAAACTCGGTACACATGTAGATCTCATCGGGCTGAACAACTTTCGTGCTCTAAGTTTTGCGCCAGCCCAACAGGAAGTCGGCTATTTAGAGTTGTTTGAAAACGCATGCTGTGGAATTTAATGTACTCCTCCCAGGGAATTCCACCATTCGCCATCAAACTCGGTCAGCGTGAAGTCAAGACATTGAGGATGCTAAATTGCGGACGGATTTTTGATATCTCGAACGGTTTGGCCGTGGCGAGGAAACAAATTTATGGCGAAAAAATGAAACAGGAAGTGTGTTAGAACTTCTGCATACATTAACTGATCTTGATGAAACTTCAGCAGTGTGTTCGTTGTAAGAGGCCGATCACATGGATGTGACTATTGTGAGTCAAAGTTATAGCGCCACCAACTGGCAGCAGGAATATGTCACTTTCAAAATGCTTTGAAATCACCCTCTTATTTTTACCCGATTTGCTTCAAACTTTATGTGTACAATGTAGACACACGGCAGATGTAGACCTGTGTAAGGATTATTGATATCTTAGATACTGTTGCCGTGGCAACCCATCAAACTTTAATATTCTTTTTTGATGCTTTTGAGACTCTTAACATACTTGAAATTGCATGAAACTCGACAGACACATCACATTTATTAGCCAGTAGACATATGCAAAGTTTCAGAAACGGGCGTGGTGAGGGGCTCAGTAGCGCCACCTTTAGTCAAAAATGGGGGCTTAGTTTTACATAGAGTCACTAAACTCGCTATGTATATTGGTCTCATCAAACCGGACAACTTTCTAATTCACACTTATTAGCTCAGAGCAGCAGGAAGTCAGATATTTTGGTTTGAATGTGATTTTTTGGAGAATTCTCTCTCTCTCTCTCTCTGTCTCTCTGTGTGTGAGGGGTGGGAGGGAATTTCCAACTGATTTCAGTGTGTTTCAAGGTTTCAGGGGCTTTTGGGGCCCTTAACGTGCTCGAAAACTCTTGAAACTTTGCACACAGGTCAGAACTCGCGGCCATCAGGGCCGGGCTGAAGCTGGTACCCGGGTGTGGCAGGGGGGCTCAACAGCGCCCCCTTGAACAGGGTTCTAAAACTTGATCCATATATCAAACACGCTCGCATGAATTAATATGAAACTCGGTACACATATAGATCTCATCGGGCCGAACAACTTTACCCCGGTCAAGTTTTACGCCAGCCCAACAGGAAGTCGGCTATTATGGGTTGTTTGGAAAACGCTTGCTGTGGAATGTGAAATACTCCTCCTAGAAAATTCACCGTGTCCCCTTCAAACTCGGTGTGCATGTAGTCAAGACTTTGAGGATGCTAAATTGCGGACGGATTTTTGATATCTCGAACGGTTTGGCTGTGGCGAGGAATCGAATTTATGGCGAGAAAAGAGAAACACGGAAGTGGAATAACTTCTGCATACATTAACTGATCTTGATGAAACTTCAGCAGTGTGTTCGTGGTAAGAGGCCGATCAGATGGATGTAGCTATTGTGAGTCAAAGTTATAGCGCCACCAACTGGCAGCAGGAAGTGTGTCACTTTCAACATGCTTTTGACAAAAGTGGGGGGGTTACTTTTAACTACAGTAAAGAAAAAATAGTTTCTATATTGTTCTCATCAAGCCGGACAACTTTCTAATTTACATTCAATAGCTCTGGCCATCAGGAAGTCAGATATTTTGGTCTGAATGTGAATTTTTTTGCAAAATCAGCCTCTGAATTTTTAGCCACTCCTCTTAAACTATTTATTTTATTCGTACCAAACTTTTTCAACATGATGAAACTACATTAATCCCTCGCCATAGCAAAACCGTTTGAGATATTTATTATCCATTCACAATTTAGCATATTTAAAGTAAAAATCTTCTAAAAATGTAATTATATACCATTTATTTCTATATAAAAGTATACAAATATCACAACTAAACCCATTTTATTCTGTTTTTGCAATTCAAGAAGAATGAAAAGGTTAAAAACAGGCTATTTAGTGCTATTTGGTTCAACAAAAAAGCAAACATAGGGCTATACTGCCCTCTTGTGTCCAAAAGGACATCAAAATAGTATATAAAACTTTTTACCAGGTAGGCCAATATTGTATTTAAATATACATTTATTAGGTATGTGTCTGAGGATATTTTCCCACCGGTTAATCGACGTGTGACACGAGTGGGTGCTTTTAAATCGCTAATATAATAGTGAAAGAAAAATAATGATAATGTTGCACACACAAATCACACACATGTGGGAAAGAATGATGCTTTTAAACAACACTAAACCGCCATTAGGTGTCGCCAGGCATCCATCTTAATAAGCGAGTCATTGATTCATTCGTTCAAACGATTCGTTTGAATGAGTCGATCATGATTAAGACAGATGTTTATGGATTGATCATTCAATCTTTGAGTCAACCGATTCGTTAAAAATGCTGAATCGTTCAGTTATGAGAAAACACGTGATGCGTGATGGTTCTGCCGTGATCTTTGTTTAACTATTTTCGCTGCTGAAACAGAACAAAAACAGTCAACATTGCATCTAAAATGTAAGTGACTTAATTGTAACTGTTTATTAACCTGTTGTATGAAATCTAGGGGTGGGAGAAAAAATTGATTCTTAGATGCATCGCGATGCGGACGTGGACGATTCTGAATCGATTCACAAATGTCAAAAAATCGATTCTCTAAAAAAATATTTTTCTAATAACGTAATATTGACGGAAGGCAAAAGGCGGAACTCTAAGCGGACGTGCGTGCAGTCTGTGGCGCGCACATAACAGAGAAGTTTCTTCTGCTCACCAAGGCTGCATTTATTTGATTAAAAATACAAACAAAAACAGTAATATTGTAAAATAGTATTCCAATTTAAAACAGCTGCTTTCTATTTTAATATATTTTAAACTGTTATTTATTCCTGTGATCAAAGCTGAGTTTTCAGCATCATTACTCCAGTCATCACTGTCACATGATCCTTCAGAAATTATTCTAATATGATGATTGATACTCAAGAAACATTCATTATTATTTTAAATGTCGAAAACAGTTGTGTACAGTCTTTGATGAATAGAAAGTTCAAAAGAACAGCATTTATCTGAAATCTAAAGCTTTTGTAACGTTAAACACTACCGCTCAAAAGTTTGGGGTTAGTAATAATTAAAATTTTATTTTTGGGGGAAAGAAATAAAATAAATCAGTACTTTTATTTATGAAGGATGAGTTAAACTGATCAACAGTTACAGTAAAGACATTTATAATGTTAAAAATATATATATTTGAAATATATGCTGTTCTTTTGAACTTTACATTCATCAAAGCATTTTGAAAAAAAAAAAAAAATCTGTACACAACTGTTTTCAACATTGAAAATAATGATGAATATTTATTGAGCATCAATCATCATATTAGTATGATTTCTGAAGGATCATGTGACACTGAAGACTGGAGTAATGATGCTGAAAACTCAACTTTGATCACAGAAATGAATTACTATGTAAAATATTTTAAAATTGAAAACAGCTGTTTTAAATTGGAATAATATTTCACAATATTACTGTTTTTGTTTGTATTTTTAATCAATAAATGCAGCCTTGGTGAGCAGAAGAGACTTCTCCTAAAAACATTAAAAATCTTACTGACCCCAAACTTTTGAACAATAATATATATATATATATATATATATATATATATATATACATATATATGTATGTGTGTGTATGTATGTATGTATATATATATATATATATATAAATATAGCTGCGAGCAGCGATGGAGGGCCAAAGCCGGCGGTACCGCCACCCCGGTGCCTTTAGGTAACTAAAGGCACCGGGGTTGCGGTGCCACCGGCTTGGGCCCGTAATCGCTGCTCGCAGCTATATTTATTATTATTATTATTATTTTGTCAACCTTTCGGGCACTTTTGGGGCTCTTAACATGCTCGAAAACTCTTGAAATTTTGCACACACGTCAGAACCCGCGGCCATCAGGGCCGGACTGAAGCTGGTACCCGGGCGTGGCAGGGGGGCTCGACAGCGCCCCCTGGAACGGGATCCGAACACGTGTCCATAAATCAAACACGCTTGCATGTAATAATATGAAACTCGGTACACATATAGATCTCATCCGGCCGAACAACTTTCGTGCTCTAAGTTTTACGCCAGCCAAACAGGAAGTTGGCTATTTAGCGTTGTTTGGAAACGCATGCTGTGGAATTTAATGTACTCCTCCTAGGGAATTCATCGATTCGCCTCCAAACTCGGTGTGCATGAAGTCAAGACATTGAGGATGCTAAATTGCGGACGGATTTTTGATATCTCGAACGGTTTGGCCGTGGTGAGGAAACAAATTTATGGCGAAAAAATTAAACAGGAAGTGTGTTATAACTTCTGCATACATTAACTGATCTTGATGAAACTTCAGCAGTGTGTTCGTTGTAAGAGGCCGATCGTACAGATGTGACTATTGTGAGTCAAAGTTATAGCGCCACCAACAGGCAGCAGGAAGTACATCACTTTCAAAATGCTTTGAAATCAGTGTCTTATTTTTACCCGATTTGCTTCAAACTTTATGTGTACAATGTAGACACACGGCAGATGTAAACCTGTGAAAGGATTATTGATATCTTAGATACTGTTGCCGTGGCAACGCATCAAACTTTAATATTCTTTTTTGATGCTTTTGAGACTCTTAACATACTTGAAATTGCATGAAACTCAACAGACACATCACATTTATTAGCCAGTAGACATGTGCAAAGTTTCAGAAACGGGGGTGGTGGAATGGCTCAGTAGCGCCACCTTTAGTCAAAAATGGGGGTTTAGTTTTTCCTAGAATCACAAAACTTGGTATGTGTATTGTTCTCATCAAGACGGACAACTTTCTAATTTACATGAACCATCTCCGACCAACAGGAAGAGAGATATTTTGGTTTGAATGTGGATTTTCTGAAGAATTTTCTCTCCCTCTCTCTGTGTACGGCTCAACAGCACCCCCTTGAACGGGGTCCCAAAACTTGGTCCATAAATCAAACACACTTGCATGTAATGATATGAAACTCGGTACACAAATAGATCTCATGGGGCCGAACAACTTTCGTGCTCTAAGTTTTACGTCAGCCCAACAGGAAGTCGGCAATTATGGGTTGTTTGGAGAACGCTTGCTGTAGAATTTGAAACACTTCTCCTAGAGAATTAATTAAATCGCCACCAAACTCGGTGTGCATGAAGTCAAGACATTGAGGATGCTAAATTGCGGACGGATTTTTGATATCTCGAACGCTTTGGTCGTGGTGAGGAAACGCATTTATTGCGAGAAAAGAGAAACACGAAGTGGTATAACTTCAGCATACATTAACTGATCTTGATGAAACTTCACCAGTGTGTTCGTGGTAAGAGGCCGATCAGATGGATGTAACTATTGTGAGTCAAAGTTATAGCGCCACCAACTGGCAGCAGGAAGTGTGTCACTTTCAAAATGTTTTTGACAAAAGTGGGGGGGTTAGGTTTACCCACAATTACAAAAATCAGTACGTACATTGGTCTCATCGAGCCGGACAACTTTCTAATATACAGTTATTAGCTTCGACCAATAGGAAGTCAGATATTTTGGTTTGAATGTGGATTTATTTGCAAATTCAGCCTCTGCTTTTTACCCACTCCTGCTAAGTGTTTTTTTTTTATTCACACCAAACTTTTTTAACACGATGAAAATACATTAAAGATGCTAAATTGTGAACGGATATTAAATATTTCAAACGGTTTTGACATGGCGAGGGATTAAAATAATGTCAAAAAAGGAATCAGAAAACATCTCATATATTCTTAAAATTTAATTATACACCATTTATTTTTATATAAAATTATACAAATATCAGAACTAAACCGAAACAGAACTAGTTTTGGGTTTATTCAGTTTTTTTCAATTCAAGAATTATGTACAAGTTTAAAATCAGCCAGAATGCGCTATTTAGTAAAAAAAAAAAAAGTCATACATAGGGCTATACTGCCCTCTTGTGTTCAAAATCAGGTAGGCCCATTGTATATTGTATTTATATATAAATATAATAGCGATGTGACTGAGAATTTTTTCCCACTGGTTAATTGATGTGTGACACCGCGGCGGGGGCTTTTAAATCTCTAACTTAAAGGGATACTCCACTTTAAATGGAAAATTCTGTCATCATATACTCACCCTCATGTTGTTTCAATCCTTTATTAATTTCTTTCTTCTGCTGAACAGAAAGGAAGATATTTAGAAGAATGTTAGTAACCAGACAGTTTCTGGTCTCATTGACTTCCATAGTATACATTTTTTTCCTACTATGGAAGTCAATGGGATCAGAAACTGTCTGGTTACTGACATTCTCCTAAATATCTTCCTTTCTGTTCAGCAGAAGAAAGAAATTCATAAAGGATTAAAACAACATGAGGGTGAGAATATGGTGACAGAATTTTCATTTTAAAGTGGAGTATTCCTTTAAAAGCGAAAGTGAAATATGGTCGTCCAGTAGGAATGAACTAAAAAACATTCACTCTGTTCTGCTCGTTCCTCGCTGTAGACACGTTATTGCCCATGCAGCCGTGAGCATTTTAGTTTCATTTAAAGGAGTCATAACCTGCAATTTTCACTTTTCCACGAGAATCAATGTATGTTATGATCGACTAACGATTATACACTGGCCGGGAAGCCGATATTTAAAAGTGAAGCGTTTGTTTACCTCAGGGTAAATAAACCAGCGCGCGTGCACGCCCACTCAAATACGAGATTTTGATTTCAGCTCCCTCTTGACGTCATGAGGTAGTAGGATATACCATATATGGACACCGCAGCAGGAAGCCCCCCCCTTCCCCTCTCCCCCTCATATTCTGTTCAGTCGGGAAAGATGGAGAAACCGAGTGCACACCGGACTTGCTCTGTGGTTGATTGCCATAAAAAACATGTAAATGTGTTTTATCTCCCAAAATCGGACGAAACTATCAGGGACCAGTGGATGAAATTCATTTTTAATGACGCTGTCCCAACAACCCTTTCAACTGGCGTGCAGAGCCATATAGAGCGTCCACGACAGCCAAAACATCGCATTGATCTCGCGAGACAATAATGCCTTCAGAAATAAGGGTAAAAGTAGGTCTGTGTTTATTTTTTTTCCACTTTTCTTTTTTAGAAGGGCCTGAAAGACTATAATACAGCAGTAGGTATCCAATGTAATACTAGGTTATGACTCCTTTAAAAAATAGCGCCATTTCGGGGGTGGGATTGCTTGAATGTTTTTTTACAAAAGCACAATGTTGTGTTTTATTGCGAGTGTACATAAATATAAGTAAACACAGTGCAGTTTAAATGATGTCCTGTATGAACAAACCGACGGAGTAGCCTATGTTTTTATGTTTCCACTGTTCGATCGTGCCCACGCCTCACACACACACACACACACACACACACACACACACACACACACACACACACACACACACACACACACACACACACACACACACACACACACACTGTGCATTCCAGCATTGCAATCTTGACATCGCAGCCGGTTCATTACAGCCGTAATAAAATATAATAATAAATATAAATAGTCAACCTATTTGCAGCAAATGATAGTAGATTTTAGATCAATATATTTGTTTTCCTTACAATTTTAATTAACACTAACTTTATTCTCATCTGAATTATAAATAATTTATTTCTGTATAAAATAATACTACCATTAAAAAATACATTTGATTGTCTTTTTTAATCAATGGAGAATGTGTGACTTAAAAATAAACAGATTAGTGCTCGGTTTGAGGACAAGAAATGAAAACCAATGCAATATGATGAATGTCCAAAAACGTTCGCTCTTCTCTGCCCGTTCCTCGCCTCGCCATATATATATATATATATATATTTATTTTTTGTTACATATATATAATGTATATATATATATATTTATTTTTTTTGTTACATTTTTATATATATCTCTATATATATCTCTCTATATATATATATATATATATATATATATATATATATATATATATATATATATATATATATATAAATATAGCTGCGAGCAGCGATGGAGGGCCCAAGCCGGTGACACCGCCACCCCGGTGGCTTTAGTGTAACTAAAGGCACCAGGGTGGCGGTGCCACCGGCTTGGGCCCGCAATCGCTGCTCGCAGCTATATTTATTATTATTTTTTTCTACTTCTCTGGCACTTTTGGGGCCCTTAACGTGCTCGAAAACTCTTGAAACTTTGCACACAGGTCAGAACCCGCGGCCATCAGGGCCGGGCTGAAGCTGGTACCCGGGGCATGGCAGGGGGGCTCAATAGCGCCCCCTAGAACACAATCTGAAATCTTGGACACATACAAGAACGTATTAGTATGAAACTCGGTACACATATAGATCTCATCAGGCCGAACAACTTCCGTACTCTATGTTATTATCTCCGCCCAACAGGAAGTCAGCTATTATGGGTTGTTTGAAAAACGTACGCTCTGGAATTTGAAATACTCCTCCTAGAGAATTCATCCAATCCCCTCAAAACTCGGAGTGCATGAAGTCAAGACATTGAGGATGCTAAATTGCGGACGGATTTTTTATATCTCGAACGGTTTGGCCGTGGCGAGGACACGAATTTATGGCGAGAAAATAGAAACAGGAAGTGTGTTATAACTTCAGCATACATTGACAGATCTTGATAAAACTTCAGCAGTGTGTTCGTTGTAAGAGGCCGATCACATGGATGTGACTATTGTGAGTCAAAGTTATAGCGCCACCAACTGGCAACAGGAAGTGTGTCGCTTTCAAAATGCTTTGAAATCACCCTCTTATTTTTACCCGATTTGCTTCAAACTTTATGTGTATAATGTAAACACACGGGAGATGTAGACCTGTGAAAGGATTTTTGATATCTTTAATACTGTTGCCATGGCAACGCTTCAAACTTTAATATTCTTTTTTGATGCTTTTGAGACTCTTAACATACTTGAAATTGGATGAAACTCGACAGACACATCACATTTATTAGCCCGTAGACATGTGCAAAGTTTCAGAAACGGGCGTGGTGGGGGGCTTAGTTTTAAGTAGAGTCACAAAAATCGTTATGTATATTGTTCTCATCAAGCCGGACAACTTTCTAATTTATAGTCATAAGCTGTGACCAACAGGAAGTGAGATATTTTGGTTTGAATGTGATTTTTTGGAGAATTCTCTCCCTCTCTCTCTGCCTCTGTGTGTGTGAGGGGTGGGGGGATTTGTCTTTTGAGTGAGATTTGTTTAAAATTCCTGTTTTTCAAGGTTTCAGGGGCTTTTGGGGCCTTTAACGTGCTCGAAAACTCTTGAAACTTTGCACACAGGTCAGAACCCGCGGCCATCAGGGCCGGGCTGAAGCTGGTACCCGGGCGTGGCAGGGGGGCTCAACAGCGCCCCCTGGAACGGGATCCGAAAACTTGTCCATAAATCAAACACACTTGCATGTAATGATATGAAACTCGGTACACATATAGATCGCATCGGGCTGAACAACTTTCGTGCTCTAAGTTTTACGCCAGCCCAACAGGAAGTCGGCAATTATGGGTTGTTTGGAGAACGCTTGCTGTGGAATTTGAAACACTTCTCCTAGAGAATTAATTAAATCGCCACCAAACTCGGTGTGCATGAAGTCAAGACATTGAGGATGCTAAATTGCGGACGGATTTTTGATATCTCAAACGGTTTGGCCGTGGCGAGGACACGAATTTATGGCGAGAAAAGAGAAACACGAAGTGTTATAACTTCTGCACACATTAACTGATCTTGATGAAACTTCAGCAGTGTGTTCGTGGTAAGAGGACGATCAGATGGATGTAGCTATTGTGATTCAAAGTTATAGCGCCACCAACTGGCAGCAGGAAGTGTGTCACTTTCAACATGCTTTTGACAAAAGTGGGGGGGTTAGTGTTAACTACAGTAAAAAAAACTCAGTTCATATATTGATCTCATCGTCCCGGACAACTTTCTAATTTAAAGTCATTAGCTCTGACCATCAGGAAGTCAGATATTTTGGTCTGAATGTGGATTTTTTTGCAAAATCAGCCTCTGAATTTTTAGCCACCTTTATCTAAGTGGTTTATTTTATTCCCACCAAACTTTTTCAACATGATGAAAATATATTAATGATGCTAAATTGTGAACGGATAATAAATATCTCAAACGGTTTTGCTATGGCGAGGGATTAAAGTATTGTCTAAAAAGGAAACGCTAAAAAGCTCATATATTCTAAAAATGTAATTATACACCATTTATTACTATATAAAAGTATACAAATATCAGAACTTAACTCATTTTATTCTTTTTTTTCAATTTAAGAATGAAGGTTAAGTTTAAAAACTGCCAGAATGGTTGTTTAGTCTAAACAATAAATAAATAAAGTCAAACATAGTGCTATACTGCCCTCTTGTGTTCAAAATCAGGTAGGCCTATTATATCTATATAAAAATATACTAGGTATGTGACGGTGAGAATATTTTACCACCGGTTAACTGACGTGTGACACCGCTGGGGGCTTTTTAATCGCTAACTTAAAAACGAAAGTAAAATATGTTCGTCCGCACGGACATTGATAATGGTGCGGAGCAGAGCGAGCGTTTTCAATAAATTCCTATGGAAGGAGCAATGACCTAAAAAACGTTGACTCTGTTCTGCTCGTTCCTCGCTGAGGACGCGCACCATTATGAATGCCTGTGCAGCCGTGAGCATTTTAGTTTCATTTTCGGGGGGGATTGCTTGAGTGTATTTTAAAAATGCACAATGTTGTGTTTTATTGCTACTGTACAAAAATATAAGTTAACACTTTGCAGTTTGAATGATGTTCTGAACAAAATGACAGAGTATGTTTTTATGTGTCCACTGTTCAATCGCGCCCTCGTTTTAGTGATTCCCAAGTTATTTTTTCATTTAAGTTTTTTCATTGTTCTAATCAGGTCAGACAAGTAAAATTATCTGTGTCTTATCCCTTACATTTTTATATAATATATATACACTACTGTTCAAAAATTTGGGGTCAGTAAGATTTTAAAGCGAAGTTTCTTCTGCTCACCAAGGCTGCATTTATTTGATTAAAAATACAAACAAAAACAGTAATATTGTAAAATATTATTCCAATTTAAAACAGCTGCTTTCTATTTTAATATATTTTAAACTGTTATTTATTCCTGTGATCAAAGCTGAGTTTTCAGCATCATTACTCCAGTCGTCACTGTCACATGATCCTTCAGAAATTATTCTAATATGATGATTGATGCTCAAGAAACATTCATTATTATTTTAAATGTCGAAAACAGTTGTGTACAGTCTTTGATGAATAGAAAGTTCAAGAAAGTTCTAAAGCTTTTGTAACATTAAACACTACCGCTCAAAAGTTTGGGGTTAGTAATAATTTAAATTTTATTTTTGGGGGAGAGAAATAAAATAAATCAATACTTTTATTTATGAATGATGAGTTAAACTGATCAACAGTTACAGTAAAGACATTTATAATGTTAAAAAAATTATATTTGAAATAAATGCTGTTCTTTTGAACTTTACATTCATCAAAGCATTTTGAAAAAAAAAAAAATTGGTACACAACTGTTTTCAACATTGAAAATAATAATGAATATTTATTGAGCATCAATCATCATATTAGAATGATTTCTGAAGGATCATGTGACACTGAAGACTGGAGTAATGATGCTGAAAACTCAACTTTGATCACAGAAATTAATTACTATGTAAAATATTTTAAAATTGAAAACAGCTGTTTTAAATTGGAATAATATTTCACAATATTACTGTTTTTGTTTGTATTTTTAATCAAATAAATGCAGCCTTGGTGAGCAGAGGAGACTTCTCCTAAAAACATTAAAAATCTTACTGACCCCAAACTTTTGAACGGTAATATATACAGTGCTATGCATAAGTGAATACACCCATGCTAAAGTTGACTAAAAAGAGGAATAAAAAATCATATTTTGGAAATTGAACTTAATGCCTTAATTTAAAAAATTAGGAAAAATCCAACTTTTAAGGACACCAATTTTCTTTGTGAATGAATAATGTATCGTAAATAAATAAATGTTCTTCCTTAAAATACATGGTGCATAAGTGTGTACACCCCTATGTTAAATTCCCATAGAGGCAGGCAGATTTTTATTTTTAAGTATTTCTTTAAAAAAAAATTTAGGATACTATGCATCCTGATAAAGTTCCCTTGGCCTTTGGAATTAAAATAGCCCCACATCATCACATAGCATTCACCATACCTAGAGATTGGCATGGTTTTATTTCAGTTAGCCTAATAGCTAGTTTGATTTGCATTGAGAGATGATCTTATGGAAAGTACCCCATGCCAATCTCTAGGTATGGTGAAGGCTATGTGATGATGTGGGGCTATTTTAATTCCAAAGGCCAAGGGAACTTTATCAGGATGCATAGTATCCTAATTTTTTTTTTTTTTTAAATACTTAAAAATAAAAATCTGCCTGCCTCTATGGGAATTTAACATAGGGGTGTACACACTTATGCACCATGTATTTTAAGGAAGAACATTTATTTATTTACGATACATTATTCATTCACAAAGAAAATTGGTGTCCTTAAAGGTTGGATTTTTCCTAATTTTTTAAATTAAGGCATTAAGTTCAATTTCCAATATATGATTTTTTATTCCTCTTTTTAGTCAACTTTAGCATGGGTGTATTCACTTATGCATAGCACTGTATATATATATATATGTATATGTATGTGTGTGTGTGTGTGTGTGTGTGTGTATGTATGTGTATATATATATATATATATATACATATATATATATATATATATATATATATATATATATATATATATATATATACATATATATATATTTATATATATATACATATACATATACATATATATATATATATATATATATATATATATATATATATATATAAATATAGCTGCGAGCAGCGATGGAGGGCCAAAGCCGGCGGTACCGCCACCCCGGTGCCTTTAGGTAACTAAAGGCACCAGGGTTGCGGTGCCACCGGCTTGGGCCCGTAATCGCTGCTCGCAGCTATATTTAGGGCCCGAGCACCGATGGTGTGAGGACCCTCTTGGAATTGCTCTGTTTATTATTATTAGGGCCCAAGCCCTGAAAGGGCGAAGGCCCTATTGTTTTCGTTAGGATTATTATTATTATTATTAGGGCCCAAGCCCTGAAAGGGCGAAGGCCCTATTGTTTTCGTTAGGATTATTAGGGCCCAAGCCCTGAAAGGGCGAAGGCCCTATTGTTTCCGGTAGGATTATTTATTAGGGCCCAAGCCCTGAAAGGGCGAAGGCCCTATTGTTTTCGTTAGGATTATTATTAGGGCCCAAGCCCTGAAAGGGCGAAGGCCCTATTGTTTTCGGTAGGATTATTAGGGCCCAAGCCCTGAAAGGGCGAAGGCCCTATTGTTTTCGGTAGGATTATTATTATTATTATTAGGGCCCAAGCCCTGAAAGGGCGAAGGCCCTATTGTTTCCGGTAGGATTATTTATTAGGGCCCAAGCCCTGAAAGGGCGAAGGCCCTATTGTTTCCGGTAGGATTATTTATTATTATTATTATTATTATTATTATTATTATTTTGTCAACCTTTCGGGCACTTTTGGGGCTCTTAACATGCTCGAAAACTCTTGAAATTTTGCACACACGTCAGAACCCGCGGCCATCAGGGCCGGACTGAAGCTGGTACCCGGGCGTGGCAGGGGGGCTCGACAGCGCCCCCTGGAACGGGATCCGAACACGTGTCCATAAATCAAACACGCTTGCATGTAATAATATGAAACTCGGTACACATATAGATCTCATCCGGCCGAACAACTTTCGTGCTCTAAGTTTTACGCCAGCCAAACAGGAAGTTGGCTATTTAGCGTTGTTTGGAAACGCATGCTGTGGAATTTAATGTACTCCTCCTAGGGAATTCATCGATTCGCCTCCAAACTCGGTGTGCATGAAGTCAAGACATTGAGGATGCTAAATTGCGGACGGATTTTTGATATCTCAAACGGTTTGGCCGTGGCGAGGAAACAAATTTATGGCGAAAAAATGAAACAGGAAGTGTGTTATAACTTCTGCATACATTAACTGATCTTGATGAAACTTCAGCAGTGTGTTTGTTGTAAGAGGCCGATCGCACAGATGTGACTATTGTGAGTCAAAGTTATAGCGCCACCAACAGGCAGCAGGAAGTACATCATTTTCAAAATGCTTTGAAATCAGTGTCTTATTTTTACCCGATTTGCTTCAAACTTTATGTGTACAATGTAGACACACGGCAGATGTAAACCTGTGAAAGGATTATTGATATCTTAGATACTGTTGCCGTGGCAACGCATCAAACTTTAATATTCTTTTTTGATGCTTTTGAGACTCTTAACATACTTGAAATTGCATGAAACTCAACAGACACATCACATTTATTAGCCAGTAGACATGTGCAAAGTTTCAGAAACGGGCATGGTGGAATGGCTCAGTAGCGCCACCTTTAGTCAAAAATGGGGGCTTAGTTTTTCCTAGAATCACAAAACTTGGTATGTGTATTGTTCTCATCAAGACGGACAACTTTCTAATTTACATGAACCATCTCCGACCAACAGGAAGAGAGATATTTTGGTTTGAATGTGGATTTTCTGAAGAATTTTCTCTCCCTCTCTCTGTGTCTGTGTGTGTGTGAGGGGAGGGGGGATTTGACTATTGCTTTTATATTGTTAATCAAGGTTTCAGGGGCTTTTGGGGTCCTTAACGTGCTCAAAAACTCTTGAAACTTTGCACACAGGTCAAAACCCACGGCCATCAGGGCCGGGCTGAAGCTGGTACCCGGGCGTGGCAGGGGGGCTCAACAGCGCCCCCTTGAACGGGGTTCTAAAACTTGATCCATATATCAAACACGCTCGCATGAATTAATATGAAACTCGGTACACATATAGATCTCATCGGGCCGAACAACTTTACCCCGGTCAAGTTTTACGCCAGCCCAACAGGAAGTCGGCTATTATGGGTTGTTTGGAAAACGCTTGCTGTGGAATGTGAAATACTCCTCCTAGAAAATTCACCGTGTCCCCTTCAAACTCGGTGTGCATGTAGTCAAGACTTTGAGGATGCTAAATTGCGGACGGATTTTTGATATCTCGAACGGTTTGGCTGTGGCGAGGAATCGAATTTATGGCGAGAAAAGAGAAACACGGAAGTGGAATAACTTCTGCATACATTAACTGATCTTGATGAAACTTCAGCAGTGTGTTCGTGGTAAGAGGCCGATCAGATGGATGTAGCTATTGTGAGTCAAAGTTATAGCGCCACCAACTGGCAGCAGGAAGTGTGTCACTTTCAACATGCTTTAGACAAAAGTGGGGGGGTTAGTTTTAACTACAGTAAAGAAAAAATAGTTTTTATATTGTTCTCATCAAGCCGGACAACTTTCTAATTTACATTCAATAGCTCTGGCCATCAGGAAGTCAGATATTTGGGTCTGAATGTGAATTTTTTTGCAAAATCAGCCTCTGAATTTTTAGCCACTCCTCTTAAACTATTTATTTTATTCGTACCAAACTTTTTCAGCATGATGAAACTACATTAAATATGCTAAGTTGTGAATGGATAATAAATATCTCAAACGGTTTTGCTACGGCGAGGGATTAATGTCCAAAAAGGAAACACAAAAAATCTTCTAAAAATGTAATTATATACCATTTATTTCTATATAAAAGTATACAAATATCACAACTAAACCCATTTTATTCTGTTTTTGCAATTCAAGAAGAATGAAAAAGTTAAAAACAGGCTATTTAGTGCTATTTGGTTCAACAAAAAAGCAAACATAGGGCTATACTGCCCTCTTGTGTCCAAAAGGACATCAAAATAGTATATAACACTTTTTACCAGGTAGGCCAATATTGTATTTAAATATACATTTATTAGGTATGTGTCTGAGGATATTTTCCCACCGGTTAATCGACGTGTGACACGAGTGGGTGCTTTTAAATCGCTAATATAAAAGTGAAAGTAAAAAAACGGACGTCCGCACGGACATTGATAATGGTGCACGTTGGAAAGAATGATACTTTTAAACATAACACTAAACCGCCATTAGGTGTCGCCAGGCGACCATCTTAATGAGCGAGTCATTGATTCATTCGTTCAAATGATTCGTTCCAATGACTGAGTCATTCATGATTGAGACAGATGTTTATGGATTGACCATTGAATCTTTGAGTCAAGCGATTCGTTTCAAAATGCTGAATCATTCAGTAATGAGAAAACAAGTTGCTGTGATCTTTGTTTAACTATTTTTGCTGCTGAAACAGAACAAAAACAGTCAATATTGCATCTAAAATGTAAGTGACTTAATTGTAACTGTTTATTAACCTGTTGTATGAAATCAATGTCACAGTTTCAATCGTGATTGTATTCAGGAAATAGTTGCCTACTCGTCAAGTGAGGTTGCTTAACTCTATCATATGTTATAAAATATATAAAAACTCCATATTTGTAATTTTTATAGTCAGTATGTTGTTAACTGGGTTGCTTTTTTGTGTGCTGCGCTCATTTGTTTACAATTCTCCTGGAGAAGCAGCATGAGCCTCAGCAGTGCAACCCCATTGATCAGTAATACATTTATTAACTTAACTTAAAATGAATGTAATGAAATTAGAATAATCTCTCGTTTTAGTGATTCCCAAGTTATTTTTTTGTTATTGACGTTCTAATCAGGCTATACTCTGGTCGGGCAAGTAAAATTCTCTTTCAGGTAGGCCTATTGTATTTATATATAAATATATTAGGGATGTGACTGTGATAACATTTTCCCACCGGTTAATCGACGTGTGACACCACTGAGCGCTTTTAAATCGCTAACTATAGTATACTATATACTAGTAAAATACAGACGTCCGCACAGACATTGATAATGGTGCGGAGTAGAGCGAGCATTTTCAATTTATTCCTATGGATGTAGGAATTAACTAAAACATTTTATTTATGTTTTTGTGTCCACTGTTCAACCGCAACCGCGTCACACACACACACACACACATTCCAGAATTGCAATCTTGACATCGCAGCCTGTTCATTATAGCCCTAATACAATATAATAATAAAAATAGTCAACCTAACATAAACGAATTACACTGCTCTGTTTAAATAGTCAGTAGTACAATCTGTACCATTCACAGTAAGCAGAGCTCCACTGTGATGTTTCCAAGAACATTTTTGCGCGTGTGAAGAGGATGATTTTTTCCATCGATATTGGAACACGAGTGAAGTACAAAGCCTATAATAAAGAATAGTTTAGCATCCAAATACATCGCAAATATTGAAACATTTTGATTCTAATGAGAGGGTTACGTGAGACCAACACTGCTTACTTTCGTTTTTATTTTTACATTAAATTTAAAGGATTTGTTGTGGAATATTTTGGGTGTATCATAAAATCAGAATAAGGTAAAACAAGTAAAATTTTCTGTCTTATATTTATATATATATATATATATACGTATATATATATGTATATATATATATATATATATATATGTGTGTGTGTGTGTGTGTGTATATATAGATATTTATATACATATATATATATGTATATATATAGATATTTATATATATATATATATATATATATATATATATATATATAAATATAGCTGCGAGCAGCGATGGAGGGCCAAAGCCGGTGGCACCGCCATCCCCGGTGCCTTTAGGTAACTAAAGGCACCGGGGTGGCGGTGCCACCGGCTTGGGCCCGCAATCGCTGCTCGCAGCTATATTTATTATTATTATTATTATTATTATTTTGTCAACCTTTCGGGCACTTTTGGGGCTCTTAACATGCTCGAAAACTCTTGAAATTTTGCACACACGTCAGAACCCGCGGCCATCAGGGCCGGACTGAAGCTGGTACCCGGGCGTGGCAGGGGGGCTCGACAGCGCCCCCTGGAACGGGATCCGAACACGTGTCCATAAATCAAACACGCTTGCATGTAATAATATGAAACTCGGTACACATATAGATCTCATCGGGCCGAACAACTTTCGTGCTCTAAGTTTTACGCCAGCCAAACAGGAAGTTGGCTATTTAGCGTTGTTTGGAAACGCATGCTGTGGAATTTAATGTACTCCTCCTAGGGAATTCATCGATTCGCCTCCAAACTCGGTGTGCATGAAGTCAAGACATTGAGGATGCTAAATTGCGGACGGATTTTTGATATCTCGAACGGTTTGGCCGTGGCGAGGAAACAAATTTAAGGCGAAAAAATGAAACAGGAAGTGTGTTATAACTTCTGCACACATTAACTGATCTTGATGAAACTTCAGCAGTGTGTTCGTGGTAAGAGGCCGATCACATGGATGTGACTATTGTGAGTCAAAGTTATAGCGCCACCAACTGGCAGCAGGAATATGTCACTTTCAAAATGCTTTGAAATCAGTGTCTTATTTTTACCTGATTTGCTTCAAACTTTATGTGTACAATGTAGACACACGGCAGATGTAAACCTGTGAAAGGATTATTGATATCTTAGATACTGTTGCCGTGGCAACGCATCAAACTTTAATATTCTTTTTTGATGCTTTTGAGACTCTTAACATACTTGAAATTGCATGAAACTCGACAGACACATCACATTTATTAGCCAGTAGACATGTGCAAAGTTTCAGAAACGGGCGTGGTGAGGGGCTCAGTAGCGCCACCTTTAGTCAAAAATGGGGGCTTAGTTTTACATAGAGTCACTAAACTCGCTATGTATATTGTTCTCATTAAACCGGACAACTTTCTAATTCACACTTATTAGCTGAGAGCAACAGGAAGTCAGATATTTTGGTTTGAATGTGATTTTTTGGAGAATTTTCTCTCTCTCTCTCTCTGTCTCTGTGTGTGTGAGGGGTGGGAGGGAATTTCCAATTGATTTCAGTGTGTTTCAAGGTTTCAGGGGCTTTTGGGGCCCTTAACGTGCTCGAAAACTCTTGAAACTTTGCACACAGGTCAGAACCTGCGGCCATCAGGGCCTGGCTGAAGCTGGTACCCGGGCGTGGCAGCGGGGCTCAACAGCGCCCCCTGGAACGGGATCCGAACACTTGTCCATAAATCAAACACACTTGCATGTAATGATATGAAACTCAGTACACATATAGATCTCATCGGGCCGAACAACTTTCGTGCTCTAAGTTTTACGCCAGCCAAACAGGAAGTTGGCTATTTAGCGTTGTTTGGAAACGCATGCTGTGGAATTTAATGTACTCCTCCTAGGGAATTCATCGATTCGCCTTCAATCTCGGTGTGCATGAAGTTAAGACATTGAGGATGCTAAATTGCGGACGGATTTTTGATATCTCGAACGGTTTGGCCGTGGCGAGGAAACAAATTTATGGCGAAAAAATGAAACAGGAAGTGTGTTATAACTTCTGCATACATTAACTGATCTTGATGAAACTTCAGCAGTGTGTTCGTGGTCAGAGGCCGATCGCACAGATGTGACTATTGTGAGTCAAAGTTATAGCGCCACCAACAGGCAGCAGGAAGTACATCACTTTCAAAATGCTTTGAAATCAGTGTCTTATTTTTACCCGATTTGCTTCAAACTTTATGTGTACAATGTAGACACACGGCAGATGTAAACCTGTGAAAGGATTGATATCTTAGATACTGTTGCCGTGGCAACGCATCAAACTTTGATATTCTTTTTTGATGCTTTTGAGACTCTTAACATACTTGAAATTGCATGAAACTCAACAGACACATCACATTTATTAGCCAGTAGACATGTGCAAAGTTTCAGAAACGGGGGTGGTGGAATGGCTCAGTAGCGCCACCTTTACTCAAAAATGGGGGTTTAGTTTTTCCTAGAATCACAAAACTTGGTATGTGTATTGTTCTCATCAAGACGGACAACTTTCTAATTTACATGAACCATCTCTGACCAACAGGAAGAGAGATATTTTGGTTTGAATGTGGATTTTCTGAAGAATTTTCTCTCCCTCTCTCTGTGTCTGTGTGTGTGTGAGGGGAGGGGGGGATTTGACTATTGCTTTTATATTGTTAATCAAGGTTTCAGGGGCTTTTGGGGTCCTTAACGTGCTCAAAAACTCTTGAAACTTTGCACACAGGCCAGAACCCACGGCCATCAGGGCCGGGCTGAAGCTGGTACCCGGGCGTGGCTGGGGGGCTCAACAGCGCCCCCTTGAACGGGGTTCTAAAACTTGATCCATATATCAAACACGCTCGCATGAATTAATATGAAACTCGGTACACATATAGATCTCATCGGGCCGAACAACTTTACCCCGGTCAAGTTTTACGCCAGCCCAACAGGAAGTCGGCTATTATGGGTTGTTTGGAAAACGCTTGCTGTGGAATGTGAAATACTCCTCCTAGAAAATTCACCGTGTCCCCTTCAAACTCGGTGTGCATGTAGTCAAGACTTTGAGGATGCTAAATTGCGGACGGATTTTTGATATCTCGAACGGTTTGGCTGTGGCGAGGAATCGAATTTATGGCGAGAAAAGAGAAACACGGAAGTGGAATAACTTCTGCATACATTAACTGATCTTGATGAAACTTCAGCAGTGTGTTCGTGGTAAGAGGCCGATCAGATGGATGTAGCTATTGTGAGTCAAAGTTATAGCGCCACCAACTGGCAGCAGGAAGTGTGTCACTTTCAACATGCTTTAGACAAAAGTGGGGGGGTTAGTTTTAACTACAGTAAAGAAAAAATTGTTTTTATATTGTTCTCATCAAGCCGGACAACTTTCTAATTTACATTCAATAGCTCTGGCCATCAGGAAGTCAGATATTTTGGTCTGAATGTGAATTTTTTTGCAAAATCAGCCTCTGAATTTTTAGCCACTCCTCTTAAACTATTTATTTTATTCGTACCAAACTTTTTCAACATGATGAAACTACATTAAATATGCTAAGTTGTGAATGGATAATAAATATCTCAAACGGTTTTGCTATGGCGAGGGATTAATGTCCAAAAAGGAAACACTAAAAATCTTCTAAAAATGTAATTATATACCATTTATTTCTATATAAAAGTATACAAATATCACAACTAAACCCATTTTATTCTGTTTTTGCAATTCAAGAAGAATGAAAAAGTTAAAAACAGGCTATTTAGTGCTATTTGGTTCAACAAAAAAGCAAACATAGGGCT
>NC_140217.1:15712301-15717301 GCF_951802725.1 Rutilus rutilus | reverse complement strand
CGCTCATTTATTTACAATTCTCCTGGAGAAGCAGCATGAGCCTCAGCAGTGCAACCTTGTTACCATTGATCAGTAATACATTTATTATTAACTGCTGATTGCAACTTAAAATGAATGTAATGAAATTAGAATAATCTCTCGTTTTAGTGATTAAGTTATTAATAACTTATTAATAAATTGATAAGTTATTTTTTTGTTATTGACGTTCTAATCAGTCTATACTTTGGTCGGGCAAGTAAAATTCTCTTTCAGGTAGGCCTATTGTATTTATATATAAATATATTAGGGATGTGACTGTGATAAAAATTTTCCCACCGGTTAATCGACATGTGACACCGCTGAGGGCTTTTAAATCGCTAACTATAGTATACTATATACTAGTAAAATACAGACGTCCGCACAGACATTGATAATGGTGCGGAGTAGAGCGAGCATTTTCAATGTATTCCTATGGATGTAGGAATTAACTAAAACATTTTATTTATGTTTTTGTGTCCACTGTTCAACCGCAACCGCGTCACACACACATTCCAGAATTGCAATCTTGACATTCATTATAGCCCTAATACAATATAATAATAAAAATAGTCAACCTAACATAAACGAATTACACTGCTCTGTTTAAATAGTCAGTAGTACAATCTGTACCATTCACAGTAAGCAGAGCTCCACTGTGATGTTTCCAAGCACATTTTTGCGCGCGTGAAGAGGATGATTTTTTCCATCGATATTGGAACACGAGTGAAGTACAAAGCCTATAATAAAGAATAGTTTAGCATCCAAATACATCGCAAAAAAAATATATAAATATACATCGCAAAATAAAATATATATATGTGTGTGTGTGTGTGTATATATATATATATATATATATATATATAAATATAGCTGCGAGCAGCGATGGAGGGCCAAAGCCGGTGGCACCGCCATCCCCGGTGCCTTTAGGTAACTAAAGGCACCGGGGTGGCGGTGCCACCGGCTTGGGCCCGCAATCGCTGCTCGCAGCTATATTTATTATTATTTTTATTTTTTTTCTTACGAATATTCAGGCATTTTTGGGGCCCTTAACATGCTCAAAAACTCTTGAAACTTTGCACACGAGTCAGAACCCGCGGCCATCAGGGCCGGGCTGAAGCTGGTACCCGGGCGTGGCAGGGGGGCTCGACAGCGCCCCCTGGAACGGGGTCCGAAAACTTGGTCCATAAATCAAACACGCTTGCATGTAATGATATGAAACTCGGTACACATATAGATCTCATCGGGCCGCACAACTTTCATGCTCTAAGTTTTACGCCAGCCCAACAGGAAGTCGACTATTTAGGGTTGTTTGAAAACGCATGCTTAGGAATTTGAAACACTTCTCCTAGGGAATTCACCCGGTCGGCACCAAACTCGGTGTGCATGAAGTCAAGACATTGAGGATGAAAAATTGCCAGGGGATTTTTGATATCTCGAACGGTTTGGCCGTGGCGAGGAAACGAATTTATGGCGAGAAAATAGAAACAGGAAGTGTGTTATAACTTCTGCATACATTAACTGATCTTGATGAAACTTCAGCAGTGTGTTCGTTGTAAGAGGCCGATCACATGGATGTGACCTTTGTGAGTCAAAGTTATAGCGCCACCAACTGGCAACAGGAAGTGTGTCACTTTCAAAATGCTTTGAAATCACCCTCTTATTTTTACCCGATTTGCTTCAAACTTTATGTGTATAATGTAAACACACGGCAGATGTAGACCTGTGAAAAGATTTTTGATATCTTTAATACTGTTGCCATGGCAATGCTTCAAACTTTAATATTCTTTTTTGATGCTTTTGAGACTCTTAACATACTTGAAATTGGATGAAACTCGACAGACACATCACATTTATTAGCCCGTAGACATGTGCAAAGTTTCAGAAACGGGCGTGGTGAGGGGCTCAGTAGCGCCACCTTTAGTCATAAGTGGGGGGGTTAGTTTTATCAACAGCAACAAAACTTGGTATGTGTATTGTTCTCATCAAGACGGACAACTTTCTAATTTACATTAACCATCTCCGACCAACAGGAAGAGAGATATTTTGAATGTGGATTTTCTGAAGAATTTTCTCTCCCTCTCTCTGTGTCTGTGTGTGTGTGAGGGGAGGGGGGGGGATTTGACTATTGCTTTTATATTGTTAATCAAGGTTTCAGGGGCTTTTGGGGTCCTTAACGTGCTCAAAAACTCTTGAAACTTTGCACACAGGTCAGAACCCACGGCCATCAGGGCCGGGCTGAAGCTGGTACCCGGGCGTGGCTGGGGGGCTCAACAGCGCCCCCTTGAACGGGGTTCTAAAACTTGGTCCATATATCAAACACGCTTGTATGAATTAATATGAAACTCGGTACACATATAGATCTCATCATGGCGAACAACTTTCCCCTGGTCAAGTTTTACGCCAGCCCAAAAGGAAGTCGGCTATTATGGGTTGTTTGGAAAACGCTTGCTGTGGAATGTGAAATACTCCTCCTAGAAAATTCACCGTGTCCCCTCCAAACTCGGTGTGCATGTAGTCAAGACTTTGAGGATGCTAAAATTGCGGACGGATTTTTGATATCTCGAAGGGTTTGGCCGTGGCGAGGAATCGAATTTATGGCGAGAAAAGAGAAACACGAAGTGGAATAACTTCTGCATACATTAACTGATCTTGATGAAACTTCAGCAGTGTGTTCGTGGTAAGAGGCCGATCAGATGGATGTAGCTATTGTGATTCAAAGTTATAGCGCCACCAACTGGCAGCAGGAAGTGTATCACTTTCAACATGCTTTTGACAAAAGTGGGGGGGTTAGTTTTAACTACAGTAAAAAAAACTCAGTTCATATATTGATCTCATCGACCCGGACAACTTTCTAATTTAAAGTCATTAGCTCTGACCATCAGGAACTCAGATATTTTGGTCTGAATGTGGATTTTTTTGCAAAATCAGCCTCTGAATTTTTAGCCACCTTTATCTAAGTGGTTTATTTTATTCCCACCAAACTTTTTCAACATGATAAAAATATATTAATGATGCTAAATTGTGAACGGATAATAAATATCTCAAACGGTGTCATGATCCTGTCATGATCCTGGCTTTTCCTTTCTTTACTCTGTCTCCCCCTTTTGGACACACACACTCATACACACTCCCACGCTCTACACGCATTCATTCATGCCGCTCCTTTACATTCTGATCATTTCCAGCTGAACCTCATTACTTTCTCTTTGTCTCCTCATTACTCTCTCACCTGCTCTCTCTTTCCCTATTAGGTTTTGCTATTTATTGTTCTGATCTTCCCTTGTCTTGTCGCCAGATTATTTCATGTGTTTGTGCATACGTTACTTCTGTGCATATCCTATCGTGTCGTGTCTTGTTTTGTCTACGGGCATTTTGTGGTGAGATCGTGTCCTATCAAGAGGTATCTACTCGTGTGATTGTCATCTCCACTGAGCTATACTGTGTGCAGAGTTTCCGACTGGTGGCCGCTCCTTGTAGCTGTTCTATCCTGTTCGCTGGAGCGAATCTGTGGGCTAACGCATCTGGGCGAGTACCTCTCACGCACGCTTCGTGCAACGGGACTTTATGCTATCCATGTGCTTTCAACCCTGAGTCTACGGAAGGAAGTCGTTTCTATTTCCCGAAGTCTACGGAAGAACTTGTGTTTTCTGTTTAAGAAGTGTTTTTGTTCTCACCGCTTCTCTCTGCCAGCATCCCTAATTAAAGACTGTTGAATGCTTTCTCTGCTTTTGGGTCCTTCTCTACACCTTATCACAAACGGTTTTGCTATGGCGAGGGATTAAAGTATTGTCTAAAAAGGAAACACTCAAAGGCTCATATATTCTAAAAATGTAATTATACACCATTTATTACTATATAAAAGTATACAAATATCAGAACTTAACTCATTTTATTCTTTTTTTTTCAATTTAAGAATGAAGTTTAAGTTTAAAAACTGCCAGAATGGTTGTTTAGTCTAAACAATAAATAAATAAAGTCAAACATAGTGCTATACTGCCCTCTTGTGTTCAAAATCAGGTAGGCCTATTATATCTATATAAAAATATACTAGGTATGTGACGGTGAGAATATTTTACCACCGGTTAACTGACGTGTGACACCGCTGGGGGCTTTTTAATCGCTAACTTAAAAACGAAAGTAAAATATGTTCGTCCGCACGGACATTGATAATGGTGCGGAGCAGAGCGAGCGTTTTCAATAAATTCCTATGGAAGGAGGAATGACCTAAAAAACGTTGACTCTGTTCTGCTCGTTCCTCGCTGAGGACGCGCACCATTATGAATGCCTGTGCAGCCGTGAGCATTTTAGTTTCATTTTCGGGGCGGATTGCTTGAATGTATTTTAAAAAAGCACAATGTTGTGTTTTATTGCTACTGTACAAAAATATAAGTTAACACTTTACAGTTTGAATGATGTTCTGAACAAAATGACAGAGTATGTTTTTATGTGTCCACTGTTCAATCGCACCCTCGTTTTAGTGATTCCCAAGTTATTTTTTCATTTAAGTTTTTTCATTGTTCTAATCAGGTCAGGCAAGTAAAATGATCTGTGTCTTATCCCTTACATTTTTATATAATATATATACACTACTGTTCAAAAATTTGGGGTCAGTAAGATTTTTAAGCGAAGTTTCTTCTGCTCACCAAGGCTGCATTTATTTGATTAAAAATACAAACAAAAACAGTAATATTGTAAAATAGTATTCCAATTTAAAACAGCTGCTTTCTATTTTAATATATTTTAAACTGTTATTTATTCCTGTGATCAAAGCTGAGTTTTCAGCATCATTACTCCAGTCGTCACTGTCACATGATCCTTCAGAAATTATTCTAATATGATGATTGATGCTCAAGAAACATTCATTATTATTTTAAATGTCGAAAACAGTTGTGTACAGTCTTTGATGAATAGAAAGTTCAAAAGAACAGCATTTATCTGAAATCTAAAGCTTTTGTAACATTAAACACTACCGTTCAGAAGTT
>NC_140217.1:15667301-15709801 GCF_951802725.1 Rutilus rutilus | reverse complement strand
GCTAAATTGCGGACGGATTTTTGATATCTCGAACGGTTTGGCTGTGGCGAGGAATCGAATTTATGGCGAGAAAAGAGAAACACGGAAGTGGAATAACTTCTGCATACATTAACTGATCTTGATGAAACTTCAGCAGTGTGTTCGTGGTAAGAGGCCGATCAGATGGATGTAGCTATTGTGAGTCAAAGTTATAGCGCCACCAACTGGCAGCAGGAAGTGTGTCACTTTCAACATGCTTTAGACAAAAGTGGGGGGGTTAGTTTTAACTACAGTAAAGAAAAAATAGTTTTTATATTGTTCTCATCAAGCCGGACAACTTTCTAATTTACATTCAATAGCTCTGGCCATCAGGAAGTCAGATATTTTGGTCTGAATGTGAATTTTTTTGCAAAATCAGCCTCTGAATTTTTAGCCACTCCTCTTAAACTATTTATTTTATTCGTACCAAACTTTTTCAACATGATGAAACTACATTAAATATGCTAAGTTGTGAATGGATAATAAATATCTCAAACGGTTTTGCTATGGCGAGGGATTAATGTCCAAAAAGGAAACACTAAAAATCTTCTAAAAATGTAATTATATACCATTTATTTCTATATAAAAGTATACAAATATCACAACTAAACCCATTTTATTCTGTTTTTGCAATTCAAGAAGAATGAAAAAGTTAAAAACAGGCTATTTAGTGCTATTTGGTTCAACAAAAAAGCAAACATAGGGCTATACTGCCCTCTTGTGTCCAAAAGGACATCAAAATAGTATATAAAACTTTTTACCAGGTAGGCCAATATTGTATTTAAATATACATTTATTAGGTATGTGTCTGAGGATATTTTCCCACCGGTTAATCGACGTGTGACACGAGTGGGTGCTTTTAAATCGCTAATATAAAAGTGAAAGTAAAAAAACGGACGTCCGCACGGACATTGATAATGGTGCACGTTGGAAAGAATGATACTTTTAAACATAACACTAAACCGCCATTAGGTGTCGCCAGGCGACCATCTTAATGAGCGAGTCATTGATTCATTCGTTCAAATGATTCGTTCCAATGACTGAGTCATTCATGATTGAGACAGATGTTTATGGATTGACCATTGAATCTTTGAGTCAAGCGATTCGTTTCAAAATGCTGAATCATTCAGTAATGAGAAAACAAGTTGCTGTGATCTTTGTTTAACTATTTTTGCTGCTGAAACAGAACAAAAACAGTCAATATTGCATCTAAAATGTAAGTGACTTAATTGTAACTGTTTATTAACCTGTTGTATGAAATCAATGTCACAGTTTCAATCGTGATTGTATTCAGGAAATAGTTGCCTACTCGTCAAGTGAGGTTGCTTAACTCTATCATATGTTATAAAATATATAAAAACTCCATATTTGTAATTTTTATAGTCAGTATGTTGTTAACTGGGTTGCTTTTTTGTGTGCTGCGCTCATTTGTTTACAATTCTCCTGGAGAAGCAGCATGAGCCTCAGCAGTGCAACCTTGTTACCATTGATCAGTAATACATTTATTATTAACTGATGATTGCAACTTAAAATGAATGTAATGAAATTAGAATAATCTCTCGTTTTAGTGATTCCCAGGTTATTTTTTTGTTATTGACGTTCTAATCAGGCTATACTTTGGTCGGGCAAGTAAAATTCTCTTTCAGGTAGGCCTATTGTATTTATATATAAATATATTAGGGATGTGACTGTGATAACATTTTCCCACCGGTTAATCGACGTGTGACACCACTGAGCGCTTTTAAATCGCTAACTATAGTATACTATATACTAGTAAAATACAGACGTCCGCACAGACATTGATAATGGTGCGGAGTAGAGCGAGCATTTTCAATTTATTCCTATGGATGTAGGAATTAACTAAAACATTTTATTTATGTTTTTGTGTCCACTGTTCAACCGCAACCGCGTCACACACACACACACATTCCAGAATTGCAATCTTGACATCGCAGCCTGTTCATTATAGCCCTAATACAATATAATAATAAAAATAGTCAACCTAACATAAACGAATTACACTGCTCTGTTTAAATAGTCAGTAGTACAATCTGTACCATTCACAGTAAGCAGAGCTCCACTGTGATGTTTCCAAGAACATTTTCGCGCGTGTGAAGAGGATGATTTTTTCCATCGATATTGGAACACGAGTGAAGTACAAAGCCTATAATAAAGAATAGTTTAGCATCCAAATACATCGCAAATATTGAAACATTTTGATTCTAATGAGAGGGTTACGTGAGACCAACACTGCTTACTTTCGTTTTTATTTTTACATTAAATTTAAAGGATTTGTTGAGGAATATTTTGGGTGTATCATAAAATCAGAATAAGGTAAGACAAGTAAAATTTTCTGTCTTATATTTATATATATATATATATATATATACGTATATATATAAGTATATATATAAGTATATATATAAGTATATATATATATATATATATATATGTGTGTGTGTGTGTGTGTGTGTATATATAGATATTTATATACATATATATATATGTATATATATAGATATTTATATATATATATATATATATATATATATATGTGTGTGTGTGTGTGTGTGTGTATATATATATATATATATATATATATATATATATATATATAAATATAGCTGCGAGCAGCGATGGAGGGCCAAAGCCGGTGGCACCGCCATCCCCGGTGCCTTTAGGTAACTAAAGGCACCGGGGTGGCGGTGCCACCGGCTTGGGCCCGCAATCGCTGCTCGCAGCTATATTTTATTATTATTATTATTTATTATTTTTCTGTCAACCTTTCGGGCACTTTTGGGGCCCTTAACATACTCAAAAACTCTTGAAACTTTGCACACATGTCAAAACCCGCGGCCATCAGGGCCGGACCGAAGCTGGTACCCGGGCGTGGCAGGGGGGCTCGACAGCGCCCCCTGGAACGGGATCCGAACACTTGTCCATAAATCAAACACGCTTGCATGTAATAATATAAAACTCGGTACACATATAGATCTCATCGGGCCGAACAACTTTCGTGCTCTAAGTTTTACGCCAGCCCAACAGGAAGTCGGCTATTATGGGTTGTTTGGAAACGCATGCTGTGGAATTTGATGTACTCCTCTTAGGAAATTCATCCATTCGCCTCCAAACTCTGTCAGCATGAAGATAAGACATTGAGGATGCTAAATTGCGGACGGATTTTTTATATCTCGAACGGTTTGGTCGTGGCGAGGAAACGAATTTATGGCGAATAAGGGACACAGGAAGTGTATTATAACTTCAGCATACATTAACTGATCTTGATGAAACTTCAGCAGTGTATTCGATGTAAGAGACCGATCACATGGATGTGACTATTGTGAGTCAAAGTTATAGCGCCACCAACTGGCAGCAGGAAGTGTGTCCCTTTCAAAATGCTTTGAAATCACCCTCTTATTTTTACCCGATTTGCTTCAAACTTTATGTGTATAATGTAAACACACGGCAGATGTAGACCTGTGAAAGGATTTTTGATATCTTTAATACTGTTGCCATGGCAACGCTTCAAACTTTAATATTCTTTTTTGATGCTTTTGAGACTCTTAACATACTTGAAATTGGATGAAACTCGACAGACACATCACATTTATTAGCCCGTAGACATGTGCAAAGTTTCAGAAACGGGCGTGGTGAGGAGCTCAGTAGCGCCACCTGTAGTCATAAGTGGGGGGGTTAGTTTTATCAACAGCAACAAAACTTGGTATGTGTATTGTTCTCATCAAGACGGACAACTTTCTAATTGACATTAACTATCTCCGACCAACAGGAAGAGAGATATTTTGGTTTGAATGTGGATTTTCTGAAGAATTTTCTCTCCCTCTCTCTGTGTCTCTCTGTGTCTGAGGGGAGGGGGGGATTTGACTATTGCTTTTATATTGTTAATCAAGGTTTCAGGGGTTTTGGGGTCCTTAACGTGCTCAAAAACTCTTGAAACTTTGCACACAAGTCAGAACCTCCTGCCATCAAGGACGGGCAGAAGCTGGTACCCGGGCGTGGCTGGGGGACTCAACAGCGCCCCCTTGAACGGGGTTCTAAAACTTGGTCAATATATCAAACACGCCTGCATGAATTAATATGAAACTCGGTACATATATAGATCTCATCGTGCCGAACAACTTTCGCATAGTCAAGTTTTACGCCAGCCCAACAGGAAGTCGGCTATTATGGGTTGTTTGGAAAACGCTTGCTGTGGAATGTGAAATACTCCTCCTAGAAAATTCACCGTGTCCCCTCCAAACTCGGTGTGCATGTAGTCAAGACTTTGAGGATGCTAAATTGCGGACGGATTTTTGATATCTCGAACGGTTTGGCCGTGGCGAGGAAACGAATTTATGGCGAAAAAAGAGAAACACGAAGTGGAATAACTTCTGCATACATTAACTGATCTTGATGAAACTTCAGCAGTGTGTTCGTGGTAAGAGGCCGATCAGATGGATGTAACTATTGTGAGTCAAAGTTATAGCGCCACCAACTGGCAGCAGGAAGTGTGTCACTTTCAACATGCTTTTGACAAAAGTGGGCGGGTTAGTTTTATCAACAGCAACAAAACTTGGTTATGTGTATTGTTCTCATCAAGACGGACAACTTTCTAATTTACATTAACGATCTCCGACCAACAGGAAGAGAGATATTTCGGTTTGAATGTGGATTTTCTGAAGAATTTTCTCTCCCTCTCTCTGTGTCTCTGTGTGTGTGAGGGGAGGGGGGGGATTTGACTATTGCTTTTATATTGTTAATCAAGGTTTCAGGGGCTTTTGGGGTCCTTAACGTGCTCAAAAACTCTTGAAACTTTGCACACAAGTCGGAACCCCCTGCCATCAGGGACGGGCTGAAGCTGGTACCCGGGCGTGGCAGGGGGGCTCAACAGCGCCCCCTTGAACGGGGTCCCAAAACTTGGTCCATAGATCAAACACGCTTGCATGAATTACTATGAAACTCGGTACACATATAGATATCATCGGGCCGAACAACTTTCCCCTGGTCAAGTTTTACGCCAGCCCAACAGGAAGTCGGCTATTATTGGTTGTTTGGAAAACGCTTGCTGTGGAATGCGAAGTACTCCTCCTAGAGAATTCATCCAATCCCCACCAAACTCGGTGTGCATGAAGTCAAGACATTGAGGATTCTAAATTGCGGACGGATTTTTGATATCTCGAACGGTTTGGCCGTGGCGAGGAAACGAATTTATGGCGAGAAAAGAGAAACACGAAGTTTTACTAGGTAGGCCTATTGTATTTAAATATAAATTTATTAGGTATATGACTGTGAGGATATTTTCCCATCGGTTAATCGACGTGTGACACGAGCGGGTGCTTTTAAATCGCTAATATAAAAGTGAAAGTAAAAAAAACGGACGTCCGCACGGACATTGATAATGGTGCACGTTGGAAAGAATGATACTTTTAAACATAACACTAAACCGCCATTAGGTGTCGCCAGGCGACCATCTTAATGAGCGAGTCATTGATTCATTCGTTCAAATGATTCGTTCCAATGACTGAGTCCTTCATGATTGAGACAGATGTTTATGGATTGACCATTGAATCTTTGAGTCAAGCGATTCGTTTCAAAATGCTGAATCATTCAGTAATGAGAAAACAAGTTGCTGTGAGATGCGCGATGGTTCTGCTGTGATCTTTGTTTAACTATTTTTGCTGCTGAAACAGAACAAAAACAGTCAATATTGCATCTAAAATGTAAGTGACTTAATTGTAACTGTTTATTAACCTGTTGTATGAAATCAATGTCACAGTTTCAATCGTGATTGTATTCAGGAAATAGTTGCCTACTCGTCAAGTGAGGTTGCTTAACTCTATCATATGTTATAAAATATATAAAAACTCCATATTTGTAATTTTTATAGTCAGTATGTTGTTAACTGGGTTGCTTTTTTGTGTGCTGCGCTCATTTATTTACAATTCTCCTGGAGAAGCAGCATGAGCCTCAGCAGTGCAACCTTGTTACCATTGATCAGTAATACATTCATTATTAACTGCTGATTGCAACTTAAAATGAATGTAATGAAATTAGAATAATCTCTCGTTTTAGTGACTCCCAAGTTATTTTTTTTGTTATTGACGTTCTAATCAGGCTATACTCTGGTCGGGCAAGTAAAATTCTCTTTCAGGTAGGCCTATTGTATTTATATATAAATATATTAGGGATGTGACTGTGATAAAATTTTCCCACCGGTTAATCGACGTGTGACACCGCTGAGGGCTTTTAAATCGCTAACTATAGTATACTATATACTAGTAAAATACAGACGTCCGCACAGACATTGATAATGGTGCGGAGTAGAGCGAGCATTTTCAATGTATTCCTATGAATGTAGGAATTAACTAAAACATTTTATTTATGTTTTTGTGTCCACTGTTCAACCGCAACCGCGTCACACACACACACACATTCCAGAATTGCAATCTTGACATCGCAGCCTGTTCATTATAGCCCTAATACAATATAATAATAAAAATAGTCAACCTAACATAAACGAATTACACTGCTTTGTTTAAATAGTCAGTAGTACAATTTGTACCATTCACAGAAAGCAGAGCTCCACTGTAATGTTTCCAAGCACATTTTTGCGCGTGTGAAGAGGATGATTTTTTCCATCGATATTGGAACACGAGTGAAGTACAAAGCCTATAATAAAGAATAGTTTAGCATCCAAATACATCGCAAATATTGAAACATTTTGATTCTAATGAGAGGGTTACGTGAGACCAACACTGCTTACTTTCGTTTTTATTTTTACATTAAATTTAAAGGATTTGTTGTGGAATATTTTGAGTGTATCATGAAATCAGAATAAGGTAAGACAAGTAATATTTTCTGTCTTATATATATATATAGATAGATAGTTAGATATAGATATAGATAGATAGATAGATATTTATATACATATATATATATATATATATATATATATATATATATACATACACATATATATATATATATATATATATATATATATATATATATATATATATATATATATATATATATATATAAAAATATAGCTGCGAGCAGCGATGGAGGGCCAAAGCCGGCGGCACCGCCATCCCCGGTGCCTTTAGGTAACTAAAGGCACCGGGGTTGCGGTGCCACCGGCTTGGGCCCGCAATCGCTGCTCGCAGCTATATTTATTATTATTCTTATTTTTCTGTCAACCTTTAGGGCACTTTTGGGGCGCTTAACGTGCTCGAAAACTCTTGAAACTTTGCACACGGGTCAGAACCTGCGGCCATCAGGGCCGGGCTGAAGCTGGTACCCGGGCGTGGCAGGGGGGCTCAACAGCGCCCCCTGGAACGAGGTCCGAAAACTTGGTCCATAAATCAAACACGCTTGCATGTAATAATATGAAACTCGGTACACATATAGATCTCATCGGGCCAAACAACTTTCGTACTTTTACTTTTTACGCCAGCCCAACAGGAAGTCGGCTATTATGGGTTGTTTGGAAACGCATGCTGTGGAATTTAATGTACTCCTCCTAGGGAATTCATCCATTCGCCTCCAAACTCAGTCAGCATGAAGTCAAGACATTGAGGATGCTAAATTGCGGACGGATTTTTGATATCTCGAACGGTTTGGCTGTGGCGAGGACACGAATTTATGGCGAATAATGGAAACAGGAAGTGTGTTATAACTTCTGCATACATTAACTGATCTTGATTAAACTTCAGCAGTGTGTTCGTTGTAAGAGGCCGATCACATGGATGTGACTATTGTGAGTCAAAGTTATAGCGCCACCAACTGGCAGCAGGAAGTGTGTCCCTTTCAAAATGCTTTGAAATCACCCTCTTATTTTTACCCGATTTGCTTCAAACTTTATGTGTATAATGTAAACACACGGCAGATGTAGACCTGTGAAAGGATTTTTGATATCTTTAATACTGTTGCCATGGCAACGCTTCAAACTTTAATATTCTTTTTTGATGCTTTTGAGACTCTTAACATACTTGAAATTGGATGAAACTCGACAGACACATCACATTTATTAGCCCGTAGACATGTGCAAAGTTTCAGAAACGGGCGTGGTGAGGGGCTCAGTAGCGCCACCTTTAGTCATAAGTGGGGGGGTTAGTTTTATCAACAGCAACAAAACTTGGTATGTGTATTGTTCTCATCAAGACGGACAACTTTCTAATATACATGAACTATCTCTGACCAACAGGAAGAGAGATATTTTGGTTTGAATGTGGATTTTCTGAAGAATTTTCTCTCCCTCTCTCTGTGTCTCTGTGTGTGTGAGGGGAGGGGGGGATTCGACTATTGCTTTTATATTGTTAATCAAGGTTTCAGGGGCTTTTGGGGTCCTTAACGTGCTCAAAAACTCTTGAAACTTTGCACACAAGTCAGAACCCCCTGCCATCAGAGACGCTCAACAGCGCCCTCTTGAACGGGGTCCCAAAACTTGGTCCATAGATCAAACACGCTTGCATTAATTAATATGAAACTCGGTACACATATAGATCTCATCGGGCCGAACAACTTTCCCCCGGTCAAGTTTTACGCCAGCCCAACAGGAAGTTGGCTATTATGGGTTGTTTGGAAAATGCTTGCTGTGGAATGCGAAGTACTCCTCCTAGAGAATTCATCCAATCCCCACCAAACTCGGTGTGCATGAAGTCAAGACATTGAGGATTCTAAATTGCGGACGGATTTTTGATATCTCGAACGGTTTGGCCGTGGCGAGGAAACGAATTTATGGCGAGAAAAGAGAAACACGAAGTGGTATAACTTTTGCATACATTAACTGATCTTGATGAAACTTCACCAGTGTGTTCGTGGTAAGAGGCCGATCAGATGGATGTAACTATTGTGAGTCAAAGTTATAGCGCCACCAACTGGCAGCAGGAAGTGTGTCACTTTCAAAATGCTTTTGACAAAAGTGGGGGGGTTAGTTTTATCCACAGTTACAAAAATCAGTACGTACATTGGTCTCATCGAGCCGGACAACTTTCTAATATACAGTTATTAGCTTCGACCAATAGGAAGTCAGATATTTTGGTTTGAATGTGGATTTATTTGCAAATTCAGCCTCTGCTTTTTACCCACTCCTGCTAAGTGTTTTTTTTTATTCACACCAAACTTTTTTAACACGATGAAAATACATTAAAGATGCTAAATTGTGAACGGATATTAAATATTTCAAACGGTTTTGACATGGCGAGGGATTAAAATAATGTCAAAAAAGGAATCAGAAAACATCTCATATCTTCTTAAAATTTAATTATACACCATTTATTTTTATATAAAATTATACAAATATCAGAACTAAACCGAAACAGAACTAGTTTTGGGTTTATTCAGTTTTTTTCAATTCAAGAATTATGTACAAGTTTAAAATCAGCCAGAATGCGCTATTTAGTTAAAAAAAAAGTCATACATAGGGCTATACTGCCCTCTTGTGTTCAAAATCAAGTAGGCCCATTGTATATTGTATTTATATATAAATATAATAGCGATGTGACTGAGAATTTTTTCTCAATGGTTAATCGATGTGTGACACCGCGGCGGGGGCTTTTAAATCGCTAACTTAAGGGGATACTCCACTTTAAATTGAAAATTCTGTCATCATATACTCACCCTCATGTTGTTTCAATCCTTTATTAATTTCTTTCTTCTGCTGAACAGAAAGGAAGATATTTAGAAGAATGTCAGTAACCAGACAGTTTCTGGTCTCATTGACTTCCATAGTATACATTTTTTTCCTACTATGGAAGTCAATGGGATCAGAAACTGTCTGGTTACTGACATTCTCCTAAATATCTTCCTTTCTGTTCAGCAGAAGAAAGAAATTCATAAAGGATTAAAACAACATGAGGGTGAGTATATGATGAGCGAAAGTGAAATACGGACGTCCAGTAGGAATGAACTAAAAAAACATTCACTCTGTTCTGCTCATTCCTCGCTGTAGACGTGTTATTGCCCATGCAGCCGTGAGCATTTTAGTTTCATTTAAAAAATAGCGCCATTTCGGGGGTGGGATTGCTTGAATGTTTTTTTACAAAAGCACAATGTTGTGTTTTATTGCGAGTGTACATAAATATAAGTAAACACAGTGCAGTTTAAATGATGTCCTGTATGAACAAACCGACGGAGTAGCCTATGTTTTTATGTTTCCACTGTTCGATCGCGCCCACGCCTCACTCACACACACACACTGTGCATTCCAGCATTGCAATCTTGACATCGCAGCCGGTTCATTACAGCCGTAATAAAATATAATAATAAATATAAATAGTCAACCTATTTGCAGCAAATGATAGTAGATTTTAGATCAATATATTTGTTTTCCTTACAATTTTAATTAACACTAACTTTATTCTCATCTGAATTATAAATAATTTATTTCTGTATAAAATAATACTACCATTAAAAAATACATTTGATTGTCTTTTTTAATCAATGGAGAATGTGTGACTTAAAAATAAACAGATTAGTGCTCGGTTTGAGGACAAGAAATGAAAACCAATGCAATATGATGAATGTCCAAAAACGTTCGCTCTTCTCTGCCCGTTCCTCGTCTCGCCATATATATATAATTTTTTTTTTTGTTACATATATATAATGTATATATACATTTTTTTTGTTACATATATATATATATATATATATATATATATATATATATATATATATATATATATATATATATATATATATATATGTATATATATATATATACACACATATATATATATATATATATAAATATAGCTGCGAGCAGCGATGGAGGGCCCAAGGCGGTGACACCGCCACCCCGGTGGCTTTAGTGTAACTAAAGGCACCAGGGTGGCGGTGCCACCGGCTTGGGCCCGCAATCGCTGCTCGCAGCTATATTTATTATTATTATTATTATTGTTCAAGGGTTCGGGGGCTTTTGGGGCCTTTAACGTGCTCAAAAACTCATGAAACTTTGCACACAGGTCAGAAGCTGCGGCCATTAGGGCCGGGCTGAAGATGGTACCTGGGCGTGGCAGGGGGGCTCGACAGCGCCCCCTTGAATGGGGTCCGAGTGCGGTCCGAAAACTTGGTCCATATACCAAACACTCTTGCATGAATTAATATGAAACTCGGTACACATATAGATCTTATTGGGCTGAACAACTTTCGTGCTCTAAGTTTTACGCCAGCCCAACAGGAAGTCGGCTATTATGGGTTGTTTGGAAAATGCATGCTGTGGAATTTGATGTACTCCTCCTAGGAAATTCATCCATTTGCCTCAAAACTCAGTGTGCATGAAGTCAAGACATTGAGGATGATAAATTGCGGACGGATTTTTGATATCTCGAACGGTTTGGCCAAGGCGAGGAAACGAATTTATGGCGAATAATGGGACACAGGAAGTGCATTATAACTTCTGCATACATTGACTGATCTTGATAAAACTTCAGCAGTGTGTTCGTGGTCAGAGGCCGATCACATTGATGTGACTATTGTGAGTCAAAGTTATAGCGCCACCAACTGGCAGCAGGAAGTGTGTCACTTTCAAAATGCTTTGAAATCACCCTCTTATTTTTACCCGATTTGCTTCAAACTTTATGTGTATAATGTAAACACACGGCAGATGTAGACCTGTGAAAGGATTTTTGATATCTTTAATACTGTTGCCATGGCAACGCTTCAAACTTTAATATTCTTTTTTGATGCTTTTGAGACTCTTAACATACTTGAAATTGGATGAAACTCGACAGACACATCACATTTATTAGCCCGTAGACATGTGCAAAGTTTCAGAAACGGGCGTGGTGAGGGGCTCAGTAGCGCCACCTTTAGTCATAAGTGGGGGGGTTAGTTTTATCAACAGCAACAAAACTTGGTATGTGTATTGTTCTCATCAAGACGGACAACTTTCTAATATACATGAACTATCTCTGACCAACAGGAAGAGAGATATTTTGGTTTGAATGTGGATTTTCTGAAGAATTTTCTCTCCCTCTCTCTGTGTCTCTGTGTGTGTGAGGGGAGGGGGGGATTCGACTATTGCTTTTATATTGTTAATCAAGGTTTCAGGGGCTTTTGGGGTCCTTAACGTGCTCAAAAACTCTTGAAACTTTGCACACAAGTCAGAACCCCCTGCCATCAGAGACGCTCAACAGCGCCCCCTTGAACGGGGTTCTAAAACTTGGTCCATATATCAAACACGCTTGCATTAATTAATATGAAACTCGGTACACATATAGATCTCATCGTGCCGAACAACTTTCCCCTGGTCAAGTTTTACGCCAGCCCAACAGGAAGTCGGCTATTATGGGTTGTTTGGAAAACGCTTGCTGTGGAATGTGAAATACTCCTCCTAGAAAATTCACCGTGTCCCCTCCAAACTCGGTGTGCATGTAGTCAAGACTTTGAGGATGCTAAATTGCAGACGGATTTTTGATATCTCGAACGGTTTGGCCGTGGCGAGGAATCGAATTTATGGCGAGAAAAGAGAAACACGAAGTGGAATAACTGCTGCATACATTAACTGATCTTGATGAAACTTCACCAGTGTGTTCGTGGTAAGAGGCCGATCAGATGGATGTGGCTATTGTGATTCAAAGTTATAGCGCCACCAACTGGCAGCAGGAAGTGTGTCACTTTCAACATGCTTTTGACAAAAGTGGGGGGGTTAGTTTTAACTACAGTAAAAAAAACTCAGTTCATATATTGATCTCATCGACCCGGACAACTTTCTAATTTAAAGTCATTAGCTCTGACCATCAGGAACTCAGATATTTTGGTCTGAATGTGGATTTTTTTGCAAAATCAGCCTCTGAATTTTTAGCCACCTTTATCTAAGTGGTTTATTTTATTCCCACCAAACTTTTTCAACATGATAAAAATATATTAATGATGCTAAATTGTGAACGGATAATAAATATCTCAAACGGTTTTGCTATGGCGAGGGATTAAAGTATTGTCTAAAAAGTAAACAGTAAAAGGCTCATATATTCTAAAAATGTAATTATACACCATTTATTACTATATAAAAGTATACAAATATCAGAACTTAACTCATTTTATTCTTTTTTTTTCAATTTAAGAATGAAGTTTAAGTTTAAAAACTGCCAGAATGGTTGTTTAGTCTAAACAATAAATAAATAAAGTCAAACATAGTGCTATACTGCCCTCTTGTGTTCAAAATCAGGTAGGCCTATTATATCTATATAAAAATATACTAGGTATGTGACGGTGAGAATATTTTACCACCGGTTAACTGACGTGTGACACCGCTGGGGGCTTTTTAATCGCTAACTTAAAAACGAAAGTAAAATATGTTCGTCCGCACGGACATTGATAATGGTGCGGAGCAGAGCGAGCTTTTTCAATAAATTCCTATGGAAGGAGCAATGACCTAAAAAACGTTGACTCTGTTCTGCTCGTTCCTCGCTGAGGACGCGCACCATTATGAATGCCTGTGCAGCCGTGAGCATTTTAGTTTCATTTTCGGGGCGGATTGCTTGAATGTATTTAAAAAAAGCACAATGTTGTGTTTTATTGCTACTGTACAAAAATATAAGTTAACACTTTGCAGTTTGAATGATGTTCTGAACAAAATGACAGAGTATGTTTTTATGTGTCCACTGTTCAATCGCGCCCTCGTTTTAGTGATTCCCAAGTTATTTTTTCATTTAAGTTTTTTCATTGTTCTAATCAGGTCAGGCAAGTAAAATGATCTGTGTCTTATCCCTTACATTTTTATATAATATATATACACTACTGTTCAAAAATTTGGGGTCAGTAAGATTTTTAAGCGAAGTTTCTTCTGCTCACCAAGGCTGCATTTATTTGATTAAAAATACAAACAAAAACAGTAATATTGTAAAATAGTATTCCAATTTAAAACAGCTGCTTTCTATTTTAATATATTTTAAACTGTTATTTATTCCTGTGATCAAAGCTGAGTTTTCAGCATCATTACTACAGTCGTCACTGTCACATGATCCTTCAGAAATTATTCTAATATGATGATTGATGCTCAAGAAACATTCATTATTATTTTAAATGTCGAAAACAGTTGTGTGCAGTCTTTGATGAATAGAAAGTTCAAAAGAACAGCATTTATCTGAAATCTAAAGCTTTTGTAACATTAAACACTACCGTTCAGAAGTTTGGGGTCAGTAATAATTTTAATTTTAATTTTGGGGGAAAGAAATAAAATAAATCAATACTTTTATTCATCGAGAATGAGTTAAACTGATCAAAAGTTACAGTACAGACATTTATAATGTTAAAAAAAAATTATATTTGAAATAAATGCTGTTCTTTTGAACTTTACATTCATCAACGCATTTTGAAAAAAAATCTGTACACAACTGTTTTCAACATTGAAAATAATAATTAATATTTATTGACCATCAATCATCATATTAGAATGGTTTCTGAAGGATCATGTGACACTGAAGACGGGAGTAATGATGCTGAAAACTCAGCTTTGATCACATAAATTAATTACAGTGTAAAATATTTTAAAATAGAAAACAGCTGTTTTAAATTGGAATAATATTTCACAATATTACTGTTTTTGTTTGTATTTTTAATCAAATAAATGCAGCCTTGGTGAGCAGAAGAGACTTCTCCTAAAAACATAAAAAATCTTCCTGACCCCAAACTTTTGAACGGTATATATATATATATACACATATATAAATATATATATATATACATAAATATATATATATATATATATATATATATATACATAAATATATATATATATATATATATATAAATATATATATATGTTTGTATAATAAATACATATATATATATATTTGTATACATATATATACTTAACGTGTTTGTATAATAAATACATATATATATATATATATATATATATATATATATATAAATATAGCTGCGAGCAGCGATGGAGGGCCAAAGCCGGCGGTACCGCCACCCCGGTGCCTTTAGGTAACTAAAGGCACCGGGGTTGCGGTGCCACCGGCTTGGGCCCGTAATCGCTGCTCGCAGCTATATTTATTATTATTATTATTATTATTGTTCAAGGGTTCGGGGGCTTTTGGGGCCTTTAACGTGCTCAAAAACTCATGAAACTTTGCACACAGGTCAGAAGCTGCGGCCATTAGGGCCGGGCTGAAGATGGTACCTGGGAGTGGCAGGGGGGCTCGACAGCGCCCCCTTGAATGGGGTCCGAGTGCAGTCCGAAAACTTGGTCCATATACCAAACACTCTTGCATGAATTAATATGAAACTCGGTACACATATAGATCTTATTGGGCTGAACAACTTTCGTGCTCTAAGTTTTACGCCAGCCCGACAGGAAGTCGGCTATTATGGGTTGTTTGGAAAACGCATGCTGTGGAATTTGATGTACTCCTCCTAGGAAATTCATCCATTCGCCTCAAAACTCGGTGTGCATGAAGTCAAGACATTGAGGATGATAAATTGCGGACGGATTTTTGATATCTCTAACGGTTTGGCCAAGGCGAGGAAACGAATTTATGGCGAATAATGGGACACAGGAAGTGTATTATAACTTCTGCATACATTGACTGATCTTGATAAAACTTCAGCAGTGTGTTCGTAGTCAGAGGCCGATCACATTGATGTGACTATTGTGAGTCAAAGTTATAGCGCCACCAACTGGCAGCAGGAAGTGTGTCACTTTCAAAATGCTTTGAAATCACCCTCTTATTTTTACCCGATTTGCTTCAAACTTTATGTGTATAATGTAAACACACGGCAGATGTAGACCTGTGAAAGGATTTTTGATATCTTTAATACTGTTGCCATGGCAACGCTTCAAACTTTAATATTCTTTTTTGATGCTTTTGAGACTCTTAACATACTTGAAATTGGATGAAACTCGACAGACACATCACATTTATTAGCCCGTAGACATGTGCAAAGTTTCAGAAACGGGCGTGGTGAGGGGCTCAGTAGCGCCACCTTTAGTCATAAATGGGGCGGTTCGTTTTATCAACAGCAACAAAACTTGGTATGTGTATTGTTCTCATCAAGACGGACAACTTTCTAATTGACATTAACCATCTCCGACCAACAGGAAGAGAGATATTTTGGTTTGAATGTGGATTTTCTGAAGAATTTTCTCTCCCTCTCTCTGTGTCTGTGTGTGTGTGAGGGGAGGGGGGGGGGATTTGACTATTGCTTTTATATTGTTAATCAAGGTTTCAGGGGCTTTTGGGGTCCTTAACGTGCTCAAAAACTCTAGAAACTTTGCACACAGGTCAGAACCCACGGCCATCAGGGCTGGGCTGAAGCTGGTACCCGGGCGTGGCTGGGGGGCTCAACAGCGCCCCCTTGAACGGGGTTCTAAAACTTGGTCCATATATCAAACACGCTTGCATGAATTAATATGAAACTCGGTACACATATAGATCTCATCGTGCCGAACAACTTTCCCCTGGTCAAGTTTTACGCCAGCCCAACAGGAAGTCGGCTATTATGGGTTGTTTGGAAAACGCTTGCTGTGGAATGTGAAATACTCCTCCTAGAAAATTCACCGTGTCCCCTCCAAACTCGGTGTGCATGTAGTCAAGACTTTGAGGATGCTAAATTGCGGACGGATTTTTGACATCTCGAACGGTTTGGCCGTGGCGAGGAATCGAATTTATGGCGAGAAAAGAGAAACACGAAGTGGAATAACTGCTGCATACATTAACTGATCTTGATGAAACTTCACCAGTGTGTTCGTGGTAAGAGGCCGATCAGATGGATGTGGCTATTGTGATTCAAAGTTATAGCGCCACCAACTGGCAGCAGGAAGTGTGTCACTTTCAACATGCTTTTGACAAAAGTGGGGGGGTTAGTTTTAACTACAGTAAAAAAAACTCAGTTCATATATTGATCTCATCGACCCGGACAACTTTCTAATTTAAAGTCATTAGCTCTGACCATCAGGAAGTCAGATATTTTGGTCTGAATGTGGATTTTTTTGCAAAATCAGCCTCTGAATTTTTAGCCACCTTTATCTAAGTGGTTTATTTTATTCCCACCAAACTTTTTCAACATGATAAAAATATATTAATGATGCTAAATTGTGAACGGATAATAAATATCTCAAACGGTTTTGCTATGGCGAGGGATTAAAGTATTGTCTAAAAAGTAAACAGTAAAAGGCTCATATATTCTAAAAATGTAATTATACACCATTTATTACTATATAAAAGTATACAAATATCAGAACTTAACTCATTTTATTCTTTTTTTTCAATTTAAGAATGAAGTTTAAGTTTAAAAACTGCCAGAATGGTTGTTTAGTCTAAACAATAAATAAATAAAGTCAAACATAGTGCTATACTGCCCTCTTGTGTTCAAAATCAGGTAGGCCTATTATATCTATATAAAAATATACTAGGTATGTGACAGTGAGAATATTTTACCACCGGTTAACTGACGTGTGACACCGCTGGGGGCTTTTTAATCGCTAACTTAAAAACGAAAGTAAAATATGTTCGTCCGCACGGACATTGATAATGGTGCGGAGCAGAGCGAGCTTTTTCAATAAATTCCTATGGAAGGAGCAATGACCTAAAAAACGTTGACTCTGTTCTGCTCGTTCCTCGCTGAGGACGCGCACCATTATGAATGCCTGTGCAGCCGTGAGCATTTTAGTTTCATTTTCGGGGCGGATTGCTTGAATGTATTTTAAAAAAGCACAATGTTGTGTTTTATTGCTACTGTACAAAAATATAAGTTAACACTTTGCAGTTTGAATGATGTTCTGAACAAAATGACAGAGTATGTTTTTATGTGTCCACTGTTCAATCGCGCCCTCGTTTTAGTGATTCCCAAGTTATTTTTTCATTTAAGTTTTTTTCATTGTTCTAATCAGGTCAGGCAAGTAAAATTATCTGTGTCTTATCCCTTACATTTTTATATGATTATATAAATATATAATACACTACTGTTCAAAAATTTGGCGTCAGTTAGATTTTTAAGTTAAGTTTCTTCTGCTCACCAAGGCTGCATTTATTTGATTAAAAATACAAACAAAAACAGTAATATTGTAAAATAGTATTCCAATTTAAAACAGCTGCTTTCTATTTTAATATATTTTAAACTGTTATTTATTCCTGTGATCAAAGCTGAGTTTTCAGCATCATTATTCCAGTCGTCACTGTCACATGATCCTTCAGAAATTATTCTAATATGATGATTGATGCTCAAGAAACATTCATTATTATTTTAAATGTCGAAAACAGTTATGTACAGTCTTTGATGAATAGAAAGTTCAAAAGAACAGCATTTATCTGAAATCTAAAGCTTTTGTAACATTAAACACTACCGTTCAGAAGTTTGGGGTCAGTAATAATTTTTATTTTATTTTTGGGGGAAAGAAATAAATAAATCAATACTTTTATTCATCGAGAATGAGTTAAACTGATAAAAAGTTACAGTACAGACATTTATAATGTTAAAAAAAATTATATTTGAAATAAATGCTGTTCTTTTGAACTTTACATTCATCAACGCATTTTGAAAAAAAATCTGTACACAACTGTTTTCAACATTGAAAATAATAATTAATATTTATTGACCATCAATCATCATATTAGAATGGTTTCTGAAGGATCATGTGACACTGAAGACAGGAGTAATGATGCTGAAAACTCAGCTTTGATCACATAAATTAATTACAGTGTAAAATATTTTATAATAGAAAACAGCTGTTTTAAATTGGAATAATATTTCACAATATTACTGTTTTTGTTTGTATTTTTAATCAAATAAATGCAGCCTTGGTGAGCAGAAGAGACTTCTCCTAAAAACATTGAAAATCTTCCTTACCCCAAACTTTTGAACGGTATATATATATGTTTGTATAATATATATATATATATATATATATATATGTTTGTATAATATATATATATATATATATATATAATAATATATATATATATATATATATATATATATATATATATATATATATATATATATATATAAATATAGCTGCGAGCAGCGATGGAGGGCCAAAGCCGGCGTTACCGCCACCCCGGGGTTGCGGTGCCACCGGCTTGGGCCCGTAATCGCTGCTCGCAGCTATATTTATTATTATTATTGTTCTTCAAGGGTTCGGGGGCTTTTGGGGCCTTTAACGTGCTCAAAAACTCATGAAACTTTGCACGCAGGTCAGAACCCGCGGCCATTAGGGCCGGGCTGAAGCTGGTACCGGGGCGTGGCAGGGGGGCTCAACAGCGCCCCCTAGAACACAATCTTAAATCTTGGACACATACAAGAACGTATTAGTATGAAACTCGGTACACATATAGATCTCATCGGGCCGAACAACTTTCGCACTCTAAGTTATTAGCTCTGCCCAACAGGAAGTCAGCTATTATGGGTTGTTTGAAAAACGCATGCTGTGGAATTTAATGTACTCCTCCTAGGGAATTGATCCGATCCACACCAAACTCGGTCAGCATGAAGTCAAGACATTGAGGATGCTAAATTGCGGACGGATTTTTGATATCTCGAACGGTTTGGCCGTGGCGATGAAACGAATTTATAGCGAGAAAAGATAAACAGGAAGTGTGTTATAACTTCTGCATACATTAACTGATCTTGATGAAACTTCCGCAGTGTGTTCGTTGTAAGAGGCCGATCACATGGATGTGACTATTGTGAGTCAAAGTTATAGCGCCACCAACTGGCAGCAGGAAGTGTGTCACTTTCAAAATGCTTTGAAATCACCCTCTTATTTTTACCCGATTTGCTTCAAACTTTATGTATATAATGTAAACACACGGCAGATGTAGACCTGTGAAAGGATTTTTGATATCTTTAATACTGTTGCCGTGGCAACGCTTCAAACTTTAATATTCTTTTTTGATGCTTTTGAGACTCTTAACATACTTGAAATTGGATGAAACTCGACAGACACATCACATTTATTAGCCCGTAGACATGTGCAAAGTTTCAGAAACGGGCGTGGTGAGGGGCTCAGTAGCGCCACCTTTAGTCATAAGTGGGGGGGTTAGTTTTATCAACAGCAACAAAACTTGGTATGTGTATTGTTCTCATCAAGACGGACAACTTTCTAATTGACATTAACTACCTCCGACCAACAGGAAGAGAGATATTTTGGTTTGAATGTGGATTTTCTGAAGAATTTTCTCTCCCTCTCTCTGTGTCTGTGTGTGTGAGAGGGGAGGGGGGAATTTGACTATTGCTTTTATATTGTTAATCAAGGTTTCAGGGGCTTTTGGGGTCCTTAACGTGCTCAAAAACTCTTGAAACTTTGCACACAAGTCAGAACCCCCTGCCATCAGGGACGGGCTGAAGCTGGTACCCGGGCGTGGCAGGGGGGCTCAACAGCGCCCCCTTGAACGGGGTCCCAAAACTTGGTCCATAGATCAAACACGCTTGCATTAATTAATATGAAACTTGGTACACATATAGATCTCATCGGGCCGAACAACTTTCCCCCGGTCAAGTTTTACGCCAGCCCAACAGGAAGTCGGCTATTATGGGTTGTTTGGAAAACGCTTGCTGTGGAATGCGAAGTACTCCTCCTAGAGAATTCATCCAATCCCCACCAAACTCGGTGTGCATGAAGTCAAGACATTGAGGATTCTAAATTGCGGACGGATTTTTGATATCTCGAACGGTTTGGCCGTGGCGAGGAAACGAATTTATGGCAAGAAAAGAGAAACACGAAGTGGTATAACTTCTGCATACATTAACTGATCTTGATGAAACTTCACCAGTGTGTTCGTGGTAAGAGGCCGATCAGATGGATGTAACTATTGTGAGTCAAAGTTATAGCGCCACCAACTGGCAGCAGGAAGTGTGTCCCTTTCAAAATGCTTTGAAATCACCCTCTTATTTTTACCCGATTTGCTTAAAACTTTATGTGTCTAATGTAAACACACGGCAGATGTAGACCTGTGAAAGAATTTTTGATATCTTTAATACTGTTGCCATGGCAACGCTTCAAACTTTAATATTCTTTTTTGATGCTTTTGAGACTCTTAACATACTTGAAATTGGATGAAACTCGACAGACACATCACATTTATTAGCCCGTAGACATGTGCAAAGTTTCAGAAACGGGCGTGGTGAGGGGCTCAGTAGCGCCACCTTTAGTCATAAGTGGGGGGTTAGTTTTATCAACAGCAACAAAACTTGGTATGTGTATTGTACTCATCAAGACGGACAACTTTCTAATTTACATGAACTATCTCTGACCAACAGGAAGAGAGATATTTTGGTTTGAATGTGGATTTTCTGAAGAATTTTCTCTCCCTCTCTCTGTGTCTCTGTGTGTGTGAGGGGAGGGGGGGATTTGACTATTGCTTTTATATTTAGGGCCCAAGCCCTGAAAGGGCGAAGGCCCTATTGTTTCCGGTAGGATTATTTATTAGGGCCCAAGCCCTGAAGGGGCGAAGGCCCTATTGTTTTCGTTAGGATTATTATTATTATTATTGTTCTTCAAGGGTTCGGGGGCTTTTGGGGCCTTTAACGTGCTCAAAAACTCATGAAACTTTGCACGCAGGTCAGAACCCGTGGCCATTAGGGCCGGGCTGAAGCTGGTACCCGGGCGTGGCAGGGGGGCTCAACAGCGCCCCCTAGAACACAATCTTAAATCTTGGACACATACAAGAACGTATTAGTATGAAACTCGGTACACATATAGATCTCATCGGGCCGAACAACTTTCGCACTCTAAGTTATTAGCTCTGCCCAACAGGAAGTCAGCTATTATGGGTTGTTTGAAAAACGCATGCTGTGGAATTTAATGTACTCCTCCTAGGGAATTGATCCGATCCACACCAAACTCGGTCAGCATGAAGTCAAGACATTGAGGATGCTAAATTGCGGACGGATTTTTGATATCTCGAACGGTTTGGCCGTGGCGATGAAACGAATTTATAGCGAGAAAAGATAAACAGGAAGTGTGTTATAACTTCTGCATACATTAACTGATCTTGATGAAACTTCCGCAGTGTGTTCGTTGTAAGAGGCCGATCACATGGATGTGACTATTGTGAGTCAAAGTTATAGCGCCACCAACTGGCAGCAGGAATATGTCACTTTCAAAATGCTTTGAAATCAGTGTCTTATTTTTACCCGATTTGCTTCAAACTTTATGTGTACAAAGTAGACACACGGCAGATGTAAACCTGTGAAAGGATTTTTGATATCTTTAATACTGTTGCCGTGGCAACGCTTCAAACTTTAATATTCTTTTTTGATGCTTTTGAGACTCTTAACATACTTGAAATTGCATGAAACTCGACAGACACATCACATTTATTAGCCAGTAGACATGTGCAAAGTTTCAGAAACGGGCGTGGTGAGGGGCTCAGTAGCGCCACCTTTAGTCAAAAATGGGGGCTTAGTTTTACATAGAGTCACTAAACTCGCTATGTATATTGTTCTCATTAAACCGGACAACTTTCTAATTCACACTTATTAGCTGAGAGCAACAGGAAGTCAGATATTTTGGTTTGAATGTGATTTTTTGGAGAATTTTCTCTCTCTCTCTCTCTGTCTCTGTGTGTGTGAGGGGTGGGAGGGAATTTCCAATTGATTTCAGTGTGTTTCAAGGTTTCAGGGGCTTTTGGGACCCTTAACGTGCTCGAAAACTCTTGAAACTTTGCACACAGGTCAGAACCTGCGGCCATCAGGGCCGGGCTGAAGCTGGTACCCGGGCGTGGCAGCGGGGCTCAACAGCGCCCCCTGGAACGGGATCCGAACACTTGTCCATAAATCAAACACACTTGCATGCAATGATATGAAACTCGGTACACATATAGATCTCATCGGGCCGAACAACTTTCGTGCTCTAAGTTTTACGCCAACCAAACAGGAAGTTGGCTATTTAGCGTTGTTTGGAAACGCATGCTGTGGAATTTAATGTACTCCTCCTAGGGAATTCATCGATTCGCCTTCAAACTCGGTGTGCATGAAGTTAAGACATTGAGGATGCTAAATTGCGGACGGATTTTTGATATCTCGAACGGTTTGGCCGTGGCGAGGAAACAAATTTATGGCGAAAAAATGAAACAGGAAGTGTGTTATAACTTCTGCATACATTAACTGATCTTGATGAAACTTCAGCAGTGTGTTCGTTGTAAGAGGCCGATCGCACAGATGTGACTATTGTGAGTCAAAGTTATAGCGCCACCAACAGGCAGCAGGAAGTACATCACTTTCAAAATGCTTTGAAATCAGTGTCTTATTTTTACCCGATTTGCTTCAAACTTTATGTGTACAATGTAGACACACGGCAGATGTAAACCTGTGAAAGGATTATTGATATCTTAGATACTGTTGCCGTGGCAACGCATCAAACTTTAATATTCTTTTTTGATGCTTTTGAGACTCTTAACATACTTGAAATTGCATGAAACTCAACAGACACATCACATTTATTAGCCAGTAGACATGTGCAAAGTTTCAGAAACGGGGGAGGTGGAATGGCTCAGTAGCGCCACCTTTAGTCAAAAATGGGGGTTTAGTTTTTCCTAGAATCACAAAACTTGGTATGTGTATTGTTCTCATCAAGACGGACAACTTTCTAATTTACATGAACCATCTCCGACCAACAGGAAGAGAGATATTTTGGTTTGAATGTGGATTTTCTGAAGAATTTTCTCTCCCTCTCTCTGTGTCTGTGTGTGTGTGAGGGGAGGGGGGGATTTGACTATTGCTTTTATATTGTTAATCAAGGTTTCAGGGGCTTTTGGGGTCCTTAACGTGCTCAAAAACTCTTGAAACTTTGCACACAGGTCAGAACCCACGGCCATCAGGGCCGGGCTGAAGCTGGTACCCGGGCGTGGCTGGGGGGCTCAACAGCGCCCCCTTGAACGGGGTTCTAAAACTTGATCCATATATCAAACACGCTCGCATGAATTAATATGAAACTCGGTACACATATAGATCTCATCGGGCCGAACAACTTTACCCCGGTCAAGTTTTACGCCAGCCCAACAGGAAGTCGGCTATTATGGGTTGTTTGGAAAACGCTTGCTGTGGAATGTGAAATACTCCTCCTAGAAAATTCACCGTGTCCCCTTCAAACTCGGTGTGCATGTAGTCAAGACTTTGAGGATGCTAAATTGCGGACGGATTTTTGATATCTCGAACGGTTTGGCTGTGGCGAGGAATCGAATTTATGGCGAGAAAAGAGAAACACGGAAGTGGAATAACTTCTGCATACATTAACTGATCTTGATGAAACTTCAGCAGTGTGTTCGTGGTAAGAGGCCGATCAGATGGATGTAGCTATTGTGAGTCAAAGTAATAGCGCCACCAACTGGCAGCAGGAAGTGTGTCACTTTCAACATGCTTTTGACAAAAGTGGGGGGGTTACTTTTAACTACAGTAAAGAAAAAATAGTTTGTATATTGTTCTCATCAAGCCGGACAACTTTCTAATTTACATTCAATAGCTCTGGCCATCAGGAAGTCAGATATTTTGGTCTGAATGTGAATTTTTTTGCAAAATCAGCCTCTGAATTTTTAGCCACTCCTCTTAAACTATTTATTTTATTCGTACCAAACTTTTTCAACATGATGAAACTACATTAAATATGCTAAATTGTGAATGGATAATAAATATCTCAAACGGTTTTGCTATGGCGAGGGATTAAAGTAAAAATCTTCTAAAAATGTAATTATATACCATTTATTTCTATATAAAAGTATACAAATATCACAACTAAACCCATTTTATTCTGTTTTTGCAATTCAAGAAGAATGAAAAAGTTAAAAACAGGCTATTTAGTGCTATTTGGTTCAACAAAAAAGCAAACATAGGGCTATACTGCCCTCTTGTGTCCAAAAGGACATCAAAATAGTATATAAAACTTTTTACCAGCTAGGCCAATATTGTATTTAAATATACATTTATTAGGTATGTGTCTGAGGATATTTTCCCACCGGTTAATCGACGTGTGACACGAGCGGGTGCTTTTAAATCGCTAATATAATAGTGAAAGAAAAATAATGATAATGTTGCACACACAAATCACACACATGTGGGAAAGAATGATGCTTTTAAACAACACTAAACCGCCATTAGGTGTCGCCAGGCATCCATCTTAATAAGCGAGTCATTGATTCATTCGTTCAAACGATTCGTTCGAATGAGTCGATCATGATTAAGACAGATGTTTATGGATTGATCATTCAATCTTTGAGTCAACCGATTCGTTAAAAATGCTGAATCGTTCAGTTATGAGAAAACACGTGATGCGTGATGGTTCTGCCGTGATCTTTGTTTAACTATTTTCGCTGCTGAAACAGAACAAAAACAGTCAACATTGCATCTAAAATGTAAGTGACTTAATTGTAACTGTTTATTAACCTGTTGTATGAAATCTAGGGGTGGGAGAAAAAATTTATTCTTAGATGCATCGCGATGCGGACGTGGACGATTCTGAATTGATTCACAAATGTCAAAAAATCGATTCTCTAAAAAAATATTTTTCTAATAACGTAATATTGACGGAAGGCAAAAGGCGGAACTCTAAGCGGACGTGCGTGCAGTCTGTGGCGCGCACATAACAGAGAAGTTTCTTCTGCTCACCAAGGCTGCATTTATTTGATTAAAAATACAAACAAAAACAGTAATATTGTAAAATAGTATTCCAATTTAAAACAGCTGCTTTCTATTTTAATATATTTTAAACTGTTATTTATTCCTGTGATCAAAGCTGAGTTTTCAGCATCATTACTCCAGTCGTCACTGTCACATGATCCTTCAGAAATTATTCTAATATGATGATTGATACTCAAGAAACATTCATTATTATTTTAAATGTCGAAAACAGTTGTGTACAGTCTTTGATGAATAGAAAGTTCAAAAGAACAGCATTTATCTGAAATCTAAAGCTTTTGTAACGTTAAACACTACCGCTCAAAAGTTTGTGGTTAGTAATAATTAAAATTTTATTTTTGGGGGAAAGAAATAAAATAAATCAGTACTTTTATTTATGAAGGATGAGTTAAACTGATCAACAGTTACAGTAAAGACATTTATAATGTTAAAAATATATATATTTGAAATATATGCTGTTCTTTTGAACTTTACATTCATCAAAGCATTTTGAAAAAAAATCAAATCTGTACACAACTGTTTTCAACATTGAAAATAATAATGAATATTTATTGAGCGTCAATCATCATATTAGTATGATTTCTGAAGGATCATGTGACACTGAAGACTGGAGTAATGATGCTGAAAACTCAACTTTGATCACAGAAATGAATTACTATGTAAAATATTTTAAAATTGAAAACAGCTGTTTTAAATTGGAATAATATTTCACAATATTACTGTTTTTGTTTGTATTTTTAATCAATAAATGCAGCCTTGGTGAGCAGAAGAGACTTCTCCTAAAAACATTAAAAATCTTACTGACCCCAAACTTTTGAACAATAATATATATATATATATATATATATATATATATATATATACATATATATGTATGTGTGTGTATGTATGTATGTATGTATATATATATATATATATATATATATATATATATATATATATATATATATATATATATATAAATATAGCTGCGAGCAGCGATGGAGGGCCAAAGCCGGCGGTACCGCCACCCCGGTGCCTTTAGGTAACTAAAGGCACCGGGGTTGCGGTGCCACCGGCTTGGGCCCGTAATCGCTGCTCGCAGCTATATTTATTATTATTATTATTCTTCTCCGCATTTAATTGCATTTTTGAGGGCCTAAACATGCTCGAAAACTCACAAAACTTTGCACATGCGTCAGAACTGGCGAAAATTTACATCTGATATAGGTTTCAGAATTGGACTGGGCAAAATGGCTCGATAGCGCCATCTATAAAAGTTCAACGGAGTGCGCCTCCCGCAACATTCCACGTACGTGTACGAAATTCGGTACATACATGTAATGACCTAATACCTACAAAAAAGTCTCTTGGAGCATAGCCCTAAACACAACAGGAAGTCAGCCATTTTGAACTTCCTCTCAGATTTTTGTGCAGTTTTTGCCATTTTCAGGCCTCGTACTTTAACGAACTCCTCCTACAGTTTTAATCTGATCATCTTCAAATTTGGTGAGTGTAATCTTAAGGCCTTTGCGACGTTAAATTGCGAAGATCTTGAGTTTTCGTCGAAGGGCGGGTCCTCGGCGGCCTGACAAATTTCGATGTTTCGCCATGAAACAGGAAGTTGCTGTAACTCAGGCATGGAATGTCCAATCTGCCCCAAACTTCACACTTTTGATAAGAGTTCTGTCCTGAACACTTGACCATGCTTATATTCAGTTACAGTCATAGCGCCACCTGCTGGCAACAGGAAGTGACATGTTTAACACTGTTATGGACTCCTAATAACATATAAAAAAGTGCCAGCAAGTGCTAAACATGCTAACAACATACTAGAAGCATGCTAAAACATGCTAGCAAACTCTTAGCTAAGTGCTAAAGCATGCTATTGTTGCAATTAAATAGGAATTTGCTGTAACTCAGGCATGGAATGTCCAATCTGCCCCAAACTTCACACTTTTGATAAGAGTCATGGCCTGAACACATCTACATGAGAATATTCAGTTATAGTAATAGCGCCACCTACTGGTAACAGGAAGTGTCATGTTTAACACGTTGATGCCATTCTAGCAACATGTTAAAAATGCCATTGACTTCTAAACATGCTAGAAACATGTTAAAACATGCTAGCAATACTTAGCTAAGTGCTAAAGCATGCTAATTCAATGAAACAGGATGTTGTTGTTACTCAAGAAGGCAATGTCCAATCTGCGCCAAACTTCACACTTTTAATAAACGTTCTGTCTTAAACACATGACCATGCTCATATTCAGTTAGAGTCATAGCGCCACCTGCTGGCAACAGGAAGTGACATGTTAAACACTGTTGTGGACATATAAAAACATATAAAAAAAGTGCCAGCAAGTGCTAAACATGCTAACAACATACTAGAAACATGCTAAAACATGCTAGCAAACACTTAGCTAAGTGCTAAAGCATGCTATTGCTGCAATTAAATAGGAATTTGCTGTAACACAGGCATGGAATGTCCAATCTGCCCCAAACTTCACACGTTTGATAAGAATCATGGCCTGAACACATGTCTATGCTCAAATTCAGTTATAGTAATAGCGCCACCTACTGGCAACAGGAAGTGACATGTTTAACACGTTGATGCCGTTCTAGCAACATGTTAAAAATGCCACTGAGTTCTAACCATGCTAGAAACATATTAAAACATGCTAGCAATACTTCGCTAAGTGCTAAAGCATGCTAATTCAATGACACAGGACTTTGTTGTTACTCAAGAAGGCAATGTACAATCTACCCCAAACTTCACACGTTTGATAAGAGTTATCTCTTGAACACATGTCCATGCTCATATTTAGTTATAGTCATAGCGCCACCTGCTGGCAACAGGAAGTGACGTTTAACACTGTTCTTGACTCCTAATAACATATAAAAAAATGCCAGTAGGTGCTAAACATCCTACCAACATACTAGAGACATGCTAAAACATACTAGCAAACACTTAGCTAAGTGCTAAAGAATGATATTACTGCAATTAAATATGAATTTGCTGTAACTCAGGCATGGAATGTCCAATCTGCCCCAAACTTCACACTTTTGATAAGCGTTCTGTCCTGAACACATGACCATGCTTATATTCAGTTACAGTCATAGCGCCACCTGCTGGCAACAGGAAGTGACATGTTTAATACTGTTATGGACTCCTAATAACATATAAAAAAGTGCCAGCAAGTGTTAAACATGCTAACAACATACTAGAAAAATGCTAAAACATGCTTGCAAACTCTTAGCTAAGTGCTAAAGCATGCTATTATTGCAATTAAATAGGAATTTGCTGTAACTCAGGCATGGAATGTCCAATCTGCCCCAAACTTCATACTTTTAATAAGAGTCATGGCCTGAACACATCTACATGAGAATGTTCAGTTATAGTAATAGCGCCACCTATTGGCAACAGGAAGTGACATGTTTAACACGTTGATGCCGTTCTAACAACATGTTAAAAATGCCATTGAGTTCTAAACATGCTAGAAACATGTTAAAACATGCTAACAATGCTTAGCTAAGTGCTAAAGAATGCTAATTCAATGAAACATGACTTTGTTGTTACTCAAGAAGGCAATGTCCAATTTGCACCAAACTTCACACGTTTGATAAGAGTTCTGTCCTGAACACACATCCATGCTCATATTCAGTTATAGTCATAACGCCACCTACTGGCAACAGAAACTGACATGGTTAACACAGTAATGCAGTACTAACCACATAATTATTGTGTACTAAGCATGCTAGAAACAGACTAAACATGCTAGCAACACTTAGCTGAGTCATGAAGCATGCTATTATCACCATTATACAAAACATTTTGTAACTGACTTTGACATACTCTTACTATATATACCTCCTTAAATGTACATTTCCCAACCATGCTCTGTCTTCCTAAAGCCACCGAGTGTTGATGGCACGGGTGCGAGGGCCCTTTCATCGCTGCTTGCAGCTTTAATTAGGGCCCAAGCCCTGAAAGGGCGAAGGCCCTATTGTTTTCGTTAGGATTATTAGGGCCCAAGCCCTGAAAGGGCGAGGGCCCTATTGTTTTCGTTAGGATTATTATTATTAGGGCCCAAGCCCTGAAAGGGCGAAGGCCCTATTGTTTTCGGTAGGATTATTATTATTATTATTATTATTATTATTTTGTCAACCTTTCGGGCACTTTTGGGGCCCTTAACATGCTCGAAAACTCTTGAAACTTTGCACACAGGTCAGAACCCGCGGCCATCAGGGCCGGGCTGAAGCTGGTACCCGGGCGTGGCAGGGGGTCTCGACAGCGCCCCCTGGAACGGGATCCGAACACGTGTCCATAAATCAAACACGCTTGCATGTAATAATATGAAACTCGGTACACATGTAGATCTCATCGGGCCGAACAACTTTCGTGCTCTAAGTTTTACGACAGCCCAACAGGAAGTCGGCTATTATGGGTTGTTTGGAAACGCATGGTCTGGTATTTGAAACACTTCTCCTAGGGAATTCACCCGATCGCCACTAAACTCGGTGGGAATGAAGTCAAGACATTGAGGATGCTAAATTGCGGACGGATTTTTGATATCTCAAACGGTTTGGCCGTGGCGAGGAAACGAATTTATGGCGAATAATGTAAACAGGAAGTGTGTTATAACTTCTGCATACATTAACTGATCTTGATGAAACTTCAGCAGTGTGTTTGTGGTAAGAGGCCGATCACATGGATGTGACTATTGTGAGTCAAAGTTATAGCGCCACCAACTGGCAGCAGGAATATGTCACTTTCAAAATGCTTTGAAATCACCCTCTTAGTTTTACCCGATTTGCTTCAAACTTTATGTGTATAATGTAAACACACGGCAGATGTAGACCTGTGAAAGGATTTTTGATATCTTTAATACTGTTGCCGTGGCAACGCTTCAAACTTTAATATTCTTTTTTGATGCTTTTGAAACTCTTAACATACTTGAAATTGGATGAAACTCGACAGACACATCACATTTATTAGCCAGTAGACATGTGCAAAGTTTCAGAAACGGGCGTGGTGAGGGGGTCAGTAGCGCCACCTTTAGTCATAAGTGGGGGGGTTAGTTTTATCAACAGCAACAAAACTTGGTATGTGTATTGTTCTCATCAAGACGGACAACTTTCTAATTGACATTAACTACCTCCGACCAACAGGAAGAGAGATATTTTGGTTTGAATGTGGATTTTCTGAAGAATTTTCTCTCCCTCTCTCTGTGTCTCTGTGTGTGAGAGGGGAGGGGGGAATTTGACTATTGCTTTTATATTGTTAATCAAGGTTTCAGGGGCTTTTGGGGTCCTTAACGTGCTCAAAAACTCTTGAAACTTTGCACACAAGTCAGAACCCCCTGCCATCAGGGACAGGCTGAAGCTGGTACCCGGGCGTGGCAGGGGGGCTCAACAGCGCCCCCTTGAACGGGGTCCCAAAACTTGGTCCATAGATCAAACACGCTTGCATGAATTAATATGAAACTCGGTACACATATAGATCTCATCGGGCCGAACAACTTTCGCCCGGTCAAGTTTTACGCCAGCCCAACAGGAAGTCGGCTATTATTGGTTGTTTGGAAAACGCTTCCTGTGGAATGCGAAGTACTCCTCCTAGAAAATTCACCGTGTCCCCTCCAAACTCGGTGTGCATGTAGTCAAGACTTTGAGGATGCTAAATTGCGGACGGATTTTTGATATCTCGAACGGTTTGGCCGTGGCGAGGAATCGAATTTATGGTGAGAAAAGAGAAACACGAAGTGGAATAACTTCTGCATACATTAACTGATCTTGATGAAACTTCAGCAGTGTGTTCGTGGTAAGAGGCCGATCAGATGGATGTAACTATTGTGATTCAAAGTTATAGCGCCACCAACTGGCAGCAGGAAGTGTGTCACTTTCAACATGCTTTTGACAAAAGTGGGGGGGTTACTTTTAACTACAGTAAAGAAAAAATAGTTTCTATATTGTTCTCATCAAGCCGGACAACTTTCTAATTTACATTCAATAGCTCTGGCCATCAGGAAGTCAGATATTTTGGTCTGAATGTGAATTTTTTTGCAAAATCAGCCTCTGAATTTTTAGCCACTCCTCTTAAACTATTTATTTTATTCGTACCAAACTTTTTCAACATGATGAAACTACATTAAATATGCTAAATTGTGAATGGATAATAAATATCTCAAACGGTTTTGCTATGGCGAGGGATTAAAGTAAAAATCTTCTAAAAATTTAATTATATACCATTTATTTATATATAAAAGTATACAAATATCACAACTAAACCATTTTATTCTGTTTTTGCAATTCAAGAAGAATGAAAAAGTTAAAAACAGGCTATTTAGTGCTATTTGGTTCAACAAAAAGCAAACATAGGGCTATACTGCCCTCTTGTGTCCAAAAGGACATCAAAATAGTATATAAAACTTTTTACCAGGTAGGCCAATATTGTATTTAAATATACATTTATTAGGTATGTGTCTGAGGATATTTTCCCACCGGTTAATCGACGTGTGACACGAGTGGGTGCTTTTAAATCGCTAATATAATAGTGAAAGAAAAATAATGATAATGTTGCACACACAAATCACACACATGTGGGAAAGAATGATGCTTTTAAACAACACTAAACCGCCATTAGGTGTCGCCAGGCATCCATCTTAATAAGCAAGTCATTGATTCATTCGTTCAAACGATTCGTTCGAATGAGTCGATCATGATTAAGACAGATGTTTATGGATTGATCATTCAATCTTTGAGTCAACCGATTCGTTAAAAATGCTGAATCGTGCAGTTATGAGAAAACACGTGATGCGTGATGGTTCTGCCGTGATCTTTGTTTAACTATTTTCGCTGCTGAAACAGAACAAAAACAGTCAACATTGCATCTAAAATGTAAGTGACTTAATTGTAACTGTTTATTAACCTGTTGTATGAAATCTAGGGGTGGGAGAAAAAATTGATTCTTAGATGCATCGCGATGCGGACGTGGACGATTCTGAATCGATTCACAAATGTCAAAAAATCGATTCTCTAAAAAAATATTTTTCTAATAACGTAATATTGACGGAAGGCAAAAGGCGGAACTCTAAGCGGACATGCGTGCAGTCTGTGGCGCGCACATAACAGAGAAGTTTCTTCTGCTCACCAAGGCTGCATTTATTTGATTAAAAATACAAACAAAAACAGTAATATTGTAAAATAGTATTCCAATTTAAAACAGCTGCTTTCTATTTTAATATATTTTAAACTGTTATTTATTCCTGTGATCAAAGCTGAGTTTTCAGCATCATTACTCCAGTCGTCACTGTCACATGATCCTTCAGAAATTATTCTAATATGATGATTGATACTCAGGAAACATTCATTATTATTTTAAATGTCGAAAACAGTTGTGTACAGTCTTTGATGAATAGAAAGTTCAAAAGAACAGCATTTATCTGAAATCTAAAGCTTTTGTAACGTTAAACACTACCGCTCAAAAGTTTGTGGTTAGTAATAATTAAAATTTTATTTTTGGGGGAAAGAAATAAAATAAATCAGTACTTTTATTTATGAAGGATGAGTTAAACTGATCAACAGTTACAGTAAAGACATTTATAATGTTAAAAATATATATATTTGAAATATATGCTGTTCTTTTGAACTTTACATTCATCAAAGCATTTAAAAAAAAAAAATCTGTACACAACTGTTTTCAACATTGAAAATAATAATGAATATTTATTGAGCATCAATCATCATATTAGTATGATTTCTGAAGGATCATGTGACACTGAAGACTGGAGTAATGATGCTGAAAACTCAACTTTGATCACAGAAATGAATTACTATGTAAAATATTTTAAAATTGAAAACAGCTGTTTTAAATTGGAATAATATTTCACAATATTACTGTTTTTGTTTGTATTTTTAATCAATAAATGCAGCCTTGGTGAGCAGAAGAGACTTCTCCTAAAAACATTAAAAATCTTACTGACCCCAAACTTTTGAACAATAATATATATATATATATATATATACATATATATGTATGTGTGTGTATGTATATATATATATATATATATATATATATATATATATAAATATAGCTGCGAGCAGCGATGGAGGGCCAAAGCCGGCGGTACCGCCACCCCGGTGCCTTTAGGTAACTAAAGGCACCGGGGTTGCGGTGCCACCGGCTTGGGCCCGTAATCGCTGCTCGCAGCTATATTTATTATTATTATTGTTCTTCAAGGGTTCGGGGGCTTTTGGGGCCTTTAACGTGCTCAAAAACTCATGAAACTTTGCACGCATGTCAGAACCCGCGGCCATTAGGGCCGGGCTGAAGCTGGTACCCGGGCGTGGCAGGGGGGCTCAACAGCGCCCCCTGGTACGGAATCCGAACACTTGTCCATAAATCAAACACACTTGCATGTAATAATATGAAACTCGGAACACATATAGATCTCATCGGGCCGAACAACTTTCGTGCTCTAAGTTTTACGCCAGCCCAACAGGAAGTTGGCTATTATGGGATGTTTGGAAACGCATGCTGTGGAATTTAATGTACTCCTCCTAGGGAATTCATCCAATCACCTCCAAACTCAGTCAGCATGAAGTCAAGACATTGAGGATGCTAAATTGCGGACGGATTTTTGATATCTCGAACGGTTTGGCCGTGGCGAGGACACGAATTTATGGCGAATAATGGAAACAGGAAGTGTGTTATAACTTCTGCATACATTAACTGATCTTGATGAAACTTCCGCAGTGTGTTCGTTGTAAGAGGCCGATCACATGGATGTGACTACTGTGAGTCTAAGTTAAAGCGCCACCAACTGGCAGCAGGAAGTGTGTCCCTTTCAAAATGCTTTAAAATCACCCTCTTATTTTTACCCAATTTGCTTCAAACTTTATGTGTATAATGTAAACACACGGCAGATGTAGACCTGTGAAAGGATTTTTGATATCTTTAATAATGTTGCCATGGCAACGCTTCAAACTTTAATATTCTTTTTTGATGCTTTTGAGACTCTTAACATACTTGAAATTGCATGAAACTCGACAGACACATCACATTTATTAGCCAGTAGACATGTGCAAAGTTTCAGAAACGGGCGTGGTGAGGGGCTCAGTAGCGCCACCTTTAGTCATAAGTGGGGGGGGTTAGTTTTATCAACAGCAACAAAACTTGGTATGTGTATTGTTCTCATCAAGACGGACAACTTTCTAATTGACATTAACTACCTCCGACCAACAGGAAGAGAGATATTTTGGTTTGAATGTGTATTTTCTGAAGAATTTTCTCTCCCTCTCTCTGTGTCTCTGTGTGTGAGAGGGGAGGGGGGAATTTGACTATTGCTTTTATATTGTTAATCAAGGTTTCAGGGGCTTTTGGGGTCCTTAACGTGCTCAAAAACTCTTGAAACTTTGCACACAAGTCAGAACCCCCTGCCATCAGGGACAGGCTGAAGCTGGTACCCGGGCGTGGCAGGGGGGCTCAACAGCGCCCCCTTGAACGGGGTCCCAAAACTTGGTCCATAGATCAAACACGCTTGCATGAATTAATATGAAACTCGGTACACATATAGATCTCATCGGGCCGAACAACTTTCCCCCGGTCAAGTTTTACGCCAGCCCAACAGGAAGTCGGCTATTATTGGTTGTTTGGAAAACGCTTCCTGTGGAATGCGAAGTACTCCTCCTAGAAAATTCACCGTGTCCCCTCCAAACTCGGTGTGCATGTAGTCAAGACTTTGAGGATGATAAATTGCGGACGGATTTTTGATATCTCGAACGGTTTGGCCGTGGCGAGGAATCGAATTTATGGCGAGAAAAGAGAAACACGAAGTGGAATAACTTCTGCATACATTAACTGATCTTGATGAAACTTCAGCAGTGTGTTCGTGGTAAGAGGCCGATCAGATGGATGTAACTATTGTGATTTAAAGTTATAGCGCCACCAACTGGCAGCAGGAAGTTTGTCACTTTCAACATGCTTTTGACAAAAGTGGGGGGGGTTAGTTTTAACTCCAGTAAAAAAAACTCAGTTCATATATTGATCTCATCGACCCGGACAACTTTCTAATTTAAAGTCATTAGCTCTGACCATCAGGAAGTCAGATATTTTGGTCTGAATGTGGATTTTTTTGCAAAATCAGCCTCTGAATTTTTAGCCACCTTTATCTAAGTGGTTATTTTATTCCCACCAAACTTTTTCAACATGATAAAAATATATTAATGATGCTAAATTGTGAACGGATAATAAATATCTCAAACGGTTTTGCTATGGCGAGGGATTAAAGTAATGTCAAAAAAGTAAACACTAAAAGGCTCATATATTCTAAAAATGTAATTATACACCATTTATTACTACATAAAAGTATACAAATATCAGAACTTAACTCATTTTATTCTTTTTTTTTTCAATTTAAGAATGAAGTTTAAGTTTAAAAACTGCCAGAATGGTTGTTTAGTCTAAACAATAAATAAATAAAGTCAAACATAGTGCTATACTGCCCTCTTGTGTTCAAAATCAGGTAGGCCTATTATATCTATATAAAAATATACTAGGTATGTGACGGTGAGAATATTTTACCACCGGTTAACTGACGTGTGACACTGCTGGGGGCTTTTTAATCGCTAACTTAAAAACGAAAGTAAAATATGTTCGTCCGCACGGACATTGATAATGGTGCGGAGCAGAGCGAGCGTTTTCAATAAATTCCTATGGAAGGAGGAATGACCTAAGAAACGTTGACTCTGTTCTGCTCGTTCCTCGCTGAGGACGCGCACCATTATGAATGCCTGTGCAGCCGTGAGCATTTTAGTTTCATTTTCGGGGCGGATTGCTTGAATGTATTTAAAAAAAGCACAATGTTGTGTTTTATTGCGACTGTACAAAAATATAAGTTACCACTTTGCAGTTTGAATGATGTTCTGAACAAAATGACAGAGTATGTTTTTATGTGTCCACTGTTCAATCGCGCCCTCGTTTTAGTGATTCCCAAGTTATTTTTTCATTTAAGTTTTTTTCATTGTTCTAATCAGGTCAGGCAAGTAAAAGGTCTTATCCCTTACATTTTTATATAATTATATAAATATATAATACACTACTGTTCAAAAATTTGGCGTCAGTAAGATTTTTAAGCTAAGTTTCTTCTGCTCACCAAGGCTGCATTTGTTTGATTAAAAATACAAACAAAAACAGTAATATTGTAAAATAGTATTCCAATTTAAAACAGCTGCTTTCTATTTTAATATATTTTAAACTGTTATTTATTCCTGTGATCAAAGCTGAGTTTTCAGCATCATTATTCCAGTCGTCACTGTCACATGATCCTTCAGAAATTATTCTAATATGATGATTGATGCTCAAGAAACATTCATTATTATTTTAAATGTCGAAAACAGTTATGTACAGTCTTTGATGAATAGAAAGTTCAAAAGAACAGCATTTATCTGAAATCTAAAGCTTTTGTAACATTAAACACTACCGTTCAGAAGTTTGGGGTCAGTAATAATTTTAATTTTATTTTTGGGGGAAAGAAATAAATAAATCAATACTTTTATTCATCGAGAATGAGTTAAACTGATAAAAAGTTACAGTACAGACATTTATAATGTTAAAAAAAATTATATTTGAAATAAATGCTGTTCTTTTGAACTTTACATTCATCAACGCATTTTGAAAAAAAATCTGTACACAACTGTTTTCAACATTGAAAATAATAATTAATATTTATTGACCATCAATCATCATATTAGAATGGTTTCTGAAGGATCATGTGACACTGAAGACGGGAGTAATGATGCTGAAAACTCAGCTTTGATCACATAAATTAATTAAAGCTGCAAGCAGCGATGAAAGGGCCCTCGCATCCGTGCCATCAACACTCGGTGGCTTTAGGAAGACAGAGCATGGTTGGGCAATGTACATTTAAGGAGGTATATATAGTAAGAGTATGTCAAAGTCAGTTACAAAATGTTTTGTATAATGGTGATAATAGCATGCTTCATGACTCAGCTAAGTGTTGCTAGCATGTTTAGTATGTTTCTAGCATGCTTAGTACACAATAATTATGTGGTTAGTACTGCATTACTGTGTTAACCATGTCAGTTTCTGTTGCCAGTAGTTGGGGCTATGTCTATATCTGAATATCGCTATGTAGATGTGTTCAGTGCAGGACTTTTATCAAACATGTGAAGTTTGGGGCAGATTGGACATTGTATGCTTGAGTTACAACAACTTCCTTTAGCATTTCTAGCATGTTTTATGATGTTTCTAGCATTTTACATATTAATTTTGGGGTAGATTGGACATTGCATGCCTGAGTTACAGCAAATTTATATTTAATTGCAATAATATCATGCTTTAGCACTTAGCTAAGTGTTTGCTAGTATGTTTTAGCATGTCTCTAGTATGTTGGTAGGATATTTAGCACCTACTGGCATTTTTTTATATGTTATTAGGAGTCCAGAACAGTGTTAAACGTCACTTCCTTTTGCCAGCAGGCAGCGCTATGACTATAACTGAATATGAGCATGGACATGTGTTCAAAAGATAACTCTTATCAAACGTGTGAAGTTTGGGGTAGATTGGACATTTTATGCTTAAGTTACAACAACTTCCTTGAGCTTTTATAGCATGCTTTAGAACTTAGCTAAGTGTTGTTTTATGATGTTTCTTGCATGTTACATATTAAGTTTGGGGCAGATTGAACATCCCATGCCTGTGTTACAACAAATTCCCATTTAATTGCAGTAATATCATGAATTAGCACTTAGCTAAGTGATTGATAGCATGTTTTAGCATGTTTCTAGTATGTTGCTAGCCTGTTTAGCACCTGCTGGCACTTTTTTATATGTTATTAGGAGACCACAACAGTGTTAAACATGTCACTTCCTGTTGCCAGCAGGTGGCGTTATGACTATAACTGAATATGAGCATGGATGTGTGTTCATGACAGAACGCTTATCAAACGTGTGAAGTTTGGGGCAAATTGGACATTGCCTTCTTGAGTAACAACAACGTCATGTTTCATTGAATTAGCATGCTTTAGCACTTAGCTTAGTATTGCTAGCATGTTTTAACATGTTTCTATTATGTTTAGAAGTCAATGGCATTTTTAACATGTTGCTAGAACGGCATCAACGTGTTAAACATGACACTTCCTGTTACCGGTAGGTGGCGCTATTACTATAACTGAATATTCTCATGTAGATGTTGGTCAGGCCATGACTCATATCAAACGTGTGAAGTTTGGGGCAGACTGGACATTCCGTGCCTGTGTTACAGCAAATTCCTATTTAATTGCAGTAATAGCATGCTTTAGCACTAAGCTAAGTGTTTGCTAGCATGTTTTAGCATGTTTCTAGTATGTTGTTAGCATGTTTAGCACATGCTGGCACTTTTTTATATGTTATTAGGAGTCCACAACAGTGTTTAACATGTCACTTCCTGTTGCCAGCAGGTGGCGCTATGACTGTAACTGAATATGAGCATGGCCATGTGTTCAGGACAGAACGCTTATCAAAAGTGTGAAGTTTGGGGCAGATTGGACATTGCCTTCTTGAGTAACAACAACATCCTGTTTCATTGAATTAGCATGCTTTAGCACTCAGCTAAGTTTTGCTAGCATGTTTTAACATGTTTCTAGCATGTTTAGAAGTCAATGGCATTTTTAACATGTTGCTAGAACGGCATCAACGTTTTAAACATGACACTTCCTGTTACCAGTAGGTGGCGCTATTACTATAACTGAATATTCTCATGTAGATGTGTTCAGGCCATGACTCATATCAAACGTGTGAAGTTTGGGGCAGATTGGACATTCCGTGCCTGAGTTACAGCAAATTCCTATTTAATTGCAGTAATAGCATACTTTAGCACTTAGCTAAGTGTTTGCTAGCATGTTTTAGCATGTGTCTAGTATGTTGTTAGCATGTTTAACACTTGCTGGCACTATTTTATATGTTATCAGGAGTTCACAACAGTGTTAAACATGTCACTTCCTGTTGCCAGCAGGTGGCGCTATGACTGTAACTGAATATGAGTATGGTCATGTGTTCAGGACAGAACGCTTATCAAACGTGTGAAGTTTGGGGCAGATTGGACATTCCATGCCTGAGTTACAGCAACTTCCTGTTTCATGGCGAAACATCAAAATTTGTCAGGCCGCCGAGGACCCGCCCTTTGACGAAAACTCAAGATCTTCGCAATTTAACGTCACAAAGGCCTTAAGATTACACTCACCAAATTTGAAGATGATCAGATAAAAACTGTAGAAGGAGTTCGTTAAAGTACGAGGCATGAAAATGGCAAAAACTGCACAAAAATCTGAGAGGAAGTTGAAAATGGCTGACTTCCTGTTGTGTTTAGGGCTACGCTCCAAGAGACTTTTTTATAGGTATTAGGTCCGTACACATATGTACCGAATTTCGTACACGTACGTGGAACACAGCGGGAGGCGCACTCCGTTGAACTTTTATAGGTGGCGCTATCGAGCCATTTTGGCCCGCCCAATTCTGAAACCTATATCAGATGTAAATTTTCGCCAGTTCTGACGCGTGTGCAAAGTTTCGTGAGTTTTCGGGCATGTTTAGGCCCTCAAAAATGCGATTAAATTCGGAGAAGAATAATAATAATAATAAACAGAGCAATTCCAAGAGGGTCCTCACACCATCGGTGCTCGGGCCCTAATTACAGTGTAAAACATTTTAAAATAGAAAACAGCTGTTTTAAATTGGAATAATATTTCACAATATTACTGTTTTTGTTTGTATTTTTAATCAAATAAATGCAGCCTTGGTGAGCAGAAGAGACTTCTCCTAAAAACATTAAAAATCTTCCTTACCCCAAACTTTTGTTACGGTATATATATATATATATATGTTTGTATAATATATATATATATATATATATATATATATATATATATATATATATATATATATATAAATATAGCTGCGAGCAGCGATGGAGGGCCAAAGCCGGCGGTACCGCCACCCCGGTGCCTTTAGGTAACTAAAGGCACCGGGGTTGCGGTGCCACCGGCTTGGGCCCGTAATCGCTGCTCACAGCTATATTTAGGGCCCAAGCCCTGAAAGGGCGAAGAGCCCTATTGTTTTCGGTAGGATTATTTATTATTAGGGCCCAAGCCCTGAAAGGGCGAAGGCCCTATTGTTTTCGGTAGGATTATTTATTATTATTATTATTTTGTCAACCTTTCGGGCACTTTTGGGGCTCTTAACATGCTCGAAAACTCTTGAAATTTTGCACACACGTCAGAACCCACGGCCATCAGGGCCGGACTGAAGCTGGTACCCGGGCGTGGCAGGGGGGCTCGACAGCGCCCCCTGGAATGGTGTCCGAAAACTTGGTCCATAAATCAAACATGCTTGCATATAATAATATGAAACTCAGTACACATATAGATCTCATCGGGCCGAACAACTTTCGTCCTCTAAGTTTTACGCTAGCTTTACGCTAGCCCAACAGGAAGTCGGCTATTATGGGTTGTTTGGAAACGCATGCTGTGGAATTTGAAATACTCCTCCTAGAAAATTCGTCCAATCACAACCAAACTCGGTCAGCATGAAGTCAAGACATTGAGGATGCTAAATTGCGGACGGATTTTTGATATCTCAAACGGTTTGGTCGTGGCGAGGAAACGAATTTATGGCGAATAAGGGACACAGGAAGTGTGTTATAACTTCTGCATACATTAACTGATCTTGATGAAACTTCCGCAGTGTGTTCGTTGTAAGAGGCCGATCACATGGATGTGACTATTGTGAGTCAAAGTTATAGCGCCACCAACTGGCAGCAGGAAGTGTGTCACTTTCAAAATGCTTTGAAATCACTCTCTTATTTTTACCCGATTTGCTTCAAACTTTATGTGTATAATGTAGACACACGGCAGATGTAGACCTGTGAAAGGTTTATTGATATCTTAAATACTGTTGCCGTGGCAACGCATCAAACTTTAATATTCTTTTCAGATGCTTTTGAGACTCTTAACATACTTGAAATTGGATGAAACTCGACAGACACATCACATTTATTAGCCAGTAGACATGTGCAAAGTTTCAGAAACGGGCGTGGTGAGGGGCTCAGTAGCGCCACCTTTAGTCAAAAATGGGGGCTTAGTTTTAAGTAGAGTCACAAAAATCGTTATGTATATTGTTCTCATCAAGCCGGACAACTTTCTAATTTATAGTCATAAGCTGTGAACAACAGGAAGTGAGATATTTTGGTTTGAATGTGATTTTTTGAAGAATTCTCTCCCTCTCTCTCTCTGCCTCTGCGTCTCTGTGTGTGTGAGGGGTGGGGGGATTTGTCTTTTGAGTGAGATTTGTTTAAAATTCCTGTTTTTCAAGGTTTCAGGGGCTTTTGGGGCCTTTAACGTGCTCGAAAACTCTTGAAACTTTGCACACAGGTCAGAAACCGCGGCCATCAGGGCCGGGCTGAAGCTGGTACCCGGGCGTGGCAGGGGGGCTCAACAGCGCCCCCTGGAACGGGATCCGAACACTTGTCCATAAATCAAACACACTTGCATGTAATGATATGAAACTCGGTACACATATAGATCTCATCGGGCCGAACAACTTTCGTGCTCTAAGTTTTACGCCAGCCCAACAGGAAGTCAGCAATTATGGGTTGTTTGGAGAACGCTTGCTGTGGAATTTGAAACACTTCTCCTAGAGAATTAATTAAATCGCCACCAAACTCGGTGTGCATGAAGTCAAGACATTGAGGATGCTAAATTGCGGACGGATTTTTGATATCTCAAACGGTTTGGCCGTGGCGAGGACACGAATTTATGGCGAGAAAAGAGAAACACGAAGTGTTATAACTTCTGCACACATTAACTGATCTTGATGAAACTTCAGCAGTGTGTTCGTGGTAAGAGGCCGATCAGATGGATGTGACTATTGTG
>NC_140217.1:15299801-15662301 GCF_951802725.1 Rutilus rutilus | reverse complement strand
TCTGAGGATATTTTCCCACCGGTTAATCGACGTGTGACACGAGTGGGTGCTTTTAAATCGCTAATATAATAGTGAAAGAAAAATAATGATAATGTTGCACACACAAATCACACACATGTGGGAAAGAATGATGCTTTTAAACAACACTAAACCGCCATTAGGTGTCGCCAGGCATCCATCTTAATAAGCGAGTCATTGATTCATTCGTTCAAACGATTCGTTCGAATGAGTCGATCATGATTAAGACAGATGTTTATGGATTGATCATTCAATCTTTGAGTCAACCGATTCGTTAAAAATGCTGAATCGTTCAGTTATGAGAAAACACGTGATGCGTGATGGTTCTGCCGTGATCTTTGTTTAACTATTTTCGCTGCTGAAACAGAACAAAAACAGTCAACATTGCATCTAAAATGTAAGTGACTTAATTGTAACTGTTTATTAACCTGTTGTATGAAATCTAGGGGTGGGAGAAAAAATTGATTCTTAGATGCATCGCGATGCGGACGTGGACGATTCTGAATCGATTCACAAATGTCAAAAAATCGATTCTCTAAAAAAATATTTTTCTAATAACGTAATATTGACGGAAGGCAAAAGGCGGAACTCTAAGCGGACGTGCATGCAGTCTGTGGCGCGCACATAACAGAGAAGTTTCTTCTGCTCACCAAGGCTGCATTTATTTGATTAAAAATACAAACAAAAACAGTAATATTGTAAAATAGTATTCCAATTTAAAACAGCTGCTTTCTATTTTAATATATTTTAAACTGTTATTTATTCCTGTGATCAAAGCTGAGTTTTCAGCATCATTACTCCAGTCGTCACTGTCACATGATCCTTCAGAAATTATTCTAATATGATGATTGATACTCAAGAAACATTCATTATTATTTTAAATGTCGAAAACAGTTGTGTACAGTCTTTGATGAATAGAAAGTTCAAAAGAACAGCATTTATCTGAAATCTAAAGCTTTTGTAACGTTAAACACTACCGCTCAAAAGTTTGTGGTTAGTAATAATTAAAATTTTATTTTTTGGGGGAAAGAAATAAAATAAATCAGTACTTTTATTTATGAAGGATGAGTTAAACTGATCAACAGTTACAGTAAAGACATTTATAATGTTAAATATATATATATATATATTTGAAATATATGCTGTTCTTTTGAACTTTACATTCATCAAAGCATTTTGAAAAAAAAAAATCTGTACACAACTGTTTTCAACATTGAAAATAATAATGAATATTTATTGAGCATCAATCATCATATTAGTATGATTTCTGAAGGATCATGTGACACTGAAGACTGGAGTAATGATGCTGAAAACTCAACTTTGATCACAGAAATGAATTACTATGTAAAATATTTTAAAATTGAAAACAGCTGTTTTAAATTGGAATAATATTTCACAATATTACTGTTTTTGTTTGTATTTTTAATCAATAAATGCAGCCTTGGTGAGCAGAAGAGACTTCTCCTAAAAACATTAAAAATCTTACTGACCCCAAACTTTTGAACAATAATATATATATATATATATATATATATATATATATATATATATATATATATACATATATATGTATGTGTGTGTATGTATGTATATATATATATATATATATATATAAATATAGCTGCGAGCAGCGATGGAGGGCCAAAGCCGGCGGTACCGCCACCCCGGTGCCTTTAGGTAACTAAAGGCACGGGGTTGCGGTGCCACCGGCTTGGGCCCGTAATCGCTGCTCGCAGCTATATTTATTATTATTATTATTATTATTTTGTCAACCTTTCGGGCACTTTTGGGGCCCTTAACATGCTCGAAAACTCTTGAAACTTTGCACACAGGTCAGAACCCGCGGCCATCAGGGCCGGGCTGAAGCTGGTACCCGGGCGTGGCAGGGGGGCTCGACAGCGCCCCCTGGAACGGGATCCGAACACGTGTCCATAAATCAAACACGCTTGCATGTAATAATATGAAACTCGATACACATGTAGATCTCATCGGGCCGAACAACTTTCGTGCTCTAAGTTTTACGCCAGCCCAACAGGAAGTCGGCTATTATGGGTTGTTTGGAAACGCATGGTCTGGTATTTGAAACACTTCTCCTAGGGAATTCACCCGATCGCCACCAAATTCGGTGGGAATGAAGTCAAGACATTGAGGATGCTAAATTGCGGACGGATTTTTGATATCTCGAACGGTTTGGCTGTGGCGAGGACACGAATTTATGGCGAATAATGGAAACAGGAAGTGTGTTATAACTTCTGCATACATTAACTGATCTTGATTAAACTTCAGCAGTGTGTTCGTTGTAAGAGGCCGATCACATGGATGTGACTATTGTGAGTCAAAGTTATAGCGCCACCAACTGGCAGCAGGAAGTGTGTCCCTTTCAAAATGCTTTGAAATCACCCTCTTATTTTTACCCGATTTGCTTCAAACTTTATGTGTATAATGTAAACACACGGCAGATGTAGACCTGTGAAAGGATTTTTGATATCTTTAATACTGTTGCCATGGCAACGCTTCAAACTTTAATATTCTTTTTTTATGCTTTTGAGACTCTTAACATACTTGAAATTGGATGAAACTCGACAGACACATCACATTTATTAGCCCGTAGACATGTGCAAAGTTTCAGAAACGGGCGTGGTGGAATGGCTCAGTAGCGCCACCTTTAGTCAAAAATGGGGGTTTAGTTTTTCCTAGAATCACAAAACTTGGTATGTGTATTGTTCTCATCAAGACGGACAACTTTCTAATTTACATGAACCATCTCCGACCAACAGGAAGAGAGATATTTTGGTTTGAATGTGGATTTTCTGAAGAATTTTCTCTCCCTCTCTCTGTGTCTGTGTGTGTGTGAGGGGAGGGGGGGGATTTGACTATTGCATTTATATTGTTAATCAAGGTTTCAGGGGCTTTTGGGGTCCTTAACGTGCTCAAAAACTCTTGAAACTTTGCACACAAGTCAGAACCCGCGGCCATCAGGGACGGGCTGAAGCTGGTACCCGGGCGTGGCAGGGGGGCTCAACAGCGCCCCCTTGAACGGGGTCCCAAAACTTGGTCCATAGATCAAACACGCTTGCATTAATTAATATGAAACTCGTTACACATATAGATCTCATCGGGCCGAACAACTTTACCCCGGTCAAGTTTTACGCCAGCCCAACAGGAAGTCGGCTATTACGGGTTGTTTTGAAAACGCTTGCTGTGGAATGTGAAATACTCCTCCTAGAAAATTCACCGTGTCCCCTTCAAACTCGGTGGGCATGTAGTCAAGACTTTGAGCATGCTAAATTGCGGACGGATTTTTGATATCTCGAACGGTTTGGCCGTGGCGAGGAATCGAATTTATGGCGAGAAAAGAGAAACACGGAAGTGGAATAACTTCTGCATACATTAACTGATCTTGATGAAACTTCAGCAGTGTGTTCGTGGTAAGAGGCCGATCAGATGGATGTAGCTATTGTGAGTCAAAGTTATAGCGCCACCAACTGGCAGCAGGAAGTGTGTCACTTTCAACATGCTTTTGACAAAAGTGGGGGGGTTAGTTTTAACTACAGTAAAGAAAAAATAGTTTGTATATTGTTCTCATCAAGCCGGACAACTTTCTAATTTACATTCAATAGCTCTGGCCATCAGGAAGTCAGATATTTTGGTCTGAATGTGAATTTTTTTGCAAAATCAGCCTCTGAATTTTTTGCCACTCCTCTTAAACTATTTATTTTATTCGTACCAAACTTTTTCAACATGATGAAACTACATTAAATATGCTAAATTGTGAATGGATAATAAATATCTCAAACGGTTTTGCTATGGCGAGGGATTAAAGTAATGTCCAAAAAGGAAACACAAAAAATCTTCTAAAAATGTAATTATATACCATTTATTTCTATATAAAAGTATACAAATATCACAACTAAACCCATTTTATTCTGTTTTTGCAATTCAAGAAGAATGAAAAAGTTAAAAACAGGCTATTTAGTGCTATTTGGTTCAACAAAAAAGCAAACATAGGGCTATACTGCCCTCTTGTGTCCAAAAGGACATCAAAATAGTATATAAAACTTTTTACCAGGTAGGCCAATATTGTATTTAAATATACATTTATTAGGTATGTGTCTGAGGATATTTTCCCACCGGTTAATCGACGTGTGACACGAGTGGGTGCTTTTAAATCGCTAATATAATAGTGAAAGAAAAATAATGATAATGTTGCACACACAAATCACACACATGTGGGAAAGATTGATGCTTTTAAACAACACTAAACCGCCATTAGGTGTCGCCAGGCATCCATCTTAATAAGCGAGTCATTGATCCGTTCGTTCAAACGATTCGTTCGAATGAGTCGATCATGATTAATGCTGGGTACACACCAAAAGATTTTTTACATCTTATAAGATTTTCAAAATGTGATAGACCACAAACATGAGGACAAAAAATCCTAGATTCAAGCATTTTGCTCCTATAGTGTGTGGTGTGCCATGATGTGACAAAGACAGCACACCACACACAAACAGATTTTCAACCAGATTCTCGACTGTGAACACAGGAAATCTCGCAAAACTTCGCGAGACTTCAGAATAAGCATGTCGGATGATATGCATGAAGAAATGATGATGATAGTGTTTGGAATGATTTTCACAGAAAATTCACATTAAAAAAAACAACAAAAGAAACATTGTACCCACCATTATATATAACCTTTTATACAGAAATATATTCATTCTTTATTGTCTTTATTTATTCTTTATTGTATTTATTGTCTCTTTAGAAAAAGTTAGCCTATTTAATCCCTCACTGAATCCTTATAACACTCAGCTTCCTGCATGTGTGCGTGTGCGTGTGTGTGTGTGTGTGTGTGTGTGTGAGAATGACCGTCTTCCATCATCTCACTTTCTGATTGGATATTGTTTCGTTTCACGTGATAATCTCCAGAACGTGCGCGCGTTTGTCCTCGGGGTTCCCCCCACACATCAGGATTTCTGATCGTAAATATTAAACATGTTGAATATTTACGATTCGCGATCGGGGCGGCTCCGACGTTCTTCCGAGCAGGTTCGGACACTCTTAACACACCTCACACCAAGGGAAAATCTGATAAGATAATCTGTTGAACCATCAAGATAATCGGGACATAGCTAGGATTGTCGGAAGGGGGGAAATCGGCCCAAAATCAGCCCGATTATCTTTTGGTGTGTACCCAGCATAAGACAGATGTTTATGGATTGATCATTCAATCTTTGAGTCAACCGATTCGTTAAAAATGCTGAATCGTTCAGTTATGAGAAAACACGTGATGCGTGATGGTTCTGCCGTGATCTTTGTTTAACTATTTTCGCTGCTGAAACAGAACAAAAACAGTCAACATTGCATCTAAAATGTAAGTGACTTAATTGTAACTGTTTATTAACCTGTTGTATGAAATCTAGGGGTGGGAGAAAAAATTGATTCTTAGATGCATCGCGATGCGGACGTGGACGATTCTGAATCGATTCACAAATGTCAAAAAATCGATTCTCTAAAAAAAATTTTTTTCTAATAACGTAATATTGACGGAAGGCAAAAGGCGGAACTCTAAGCGGACGTGCGTGCAGTCTGTGGCGCGCACATAACAGAGAAGTTTCTTCTGCTCACCAAGGCTGCATTTATTTGATTAAAAATACAAACAAAAACAGTAATATTGTAAAATATTATTCCAATTTAAAACAGCTGCTTTCTATTTTAATATATTTTAAACTGTTATTTATTCCTGTGATCAAAGCTGAGTTTTCAGCATCATTACTCCAGTCGTCACTGTCACATGATCCTTCAGAAATTATTCTTATATGATGATTGATACTCAAGAAACATTCATTATTATTTTAAATGTCGAAAACAGTTGTGTACAGTCTTTGATGAATAGAAAGTTCAAAAGAACAGCATTTATCTGAAATCTAAAGCTTTTGTAACGTTAAACACTATACCGCTCAAAAGTTTTGGGTTAGTAATAATTACAATTTTATTTTTGGGGGAAAGAAATAAAATAAATCAGTACTTTTATTTATGAAGGATGAGTTAAACTGATCAACAGTTACAGTAAAGACATTTATGATGTTAAAAATATATATATTTGAAATATATGCTGTTCTTTTGAACTTTACATTCATCAAAGCATTTTGAAAAAAAAAATCTGTACACAACTGTTTTCAACATTGAAAATAATAATGAATATTTATTGAGCATCAATCATCATATTAGTATGATTTCTGAAGGATCATGTGACACTGAAGACTGGAGTAATGATGCTGAAAACTCAACTTTGATCACAGAAATGAATTACTATGTAAAATATTTTAAAATTGAAAACAGCTGTTTTAAATTGGAATAATATTTCACAATATTACTGTTTTTGTTTGTATTTTTAATCAATAAATGCAGCCTTGGTGAGCAGAAGAGACTTCTCCTAAAAACATTAAAAATCTTACTGACCCCGAACTTTTGAACAATAATATATATATATATATATATATATATATATATATATATATATATATACATATACATATACATATATATGTATGTGTGTGTATGTATGTATGTATGTATATATATATATATATAAATATAGCTGCGAGCAGCGATGGAGGGCCAAAGCCGGCGGTACCGCCACCCCGGTGCCTTTAGGTAACTAAAGGCACCGGGGTTGCGGTGCCACCGGCTTGGGCCCGTAATCGCTGCTCGCAGCTATATTTATTCATTATTTTTCTGTCAACCTTTCGGGCACTTTTGTGGCTCTTATCATGCTCGAAAACTCTTGAAACTTTGCACACAGGTCAGAAACCGCGGCCATCAGGGCCAGGCTGAAGCTGGTACCCGGGCGTGGCAGGGGGGCTCAACAGCACCCCCTTGAACAGGGTCCGAAAACTTGGTCCATAAATCAAACACGCTTGCATGTAATAATATGAAACTCGGTACACATATAAATCTCATCGGGCCGAACAACTTTCGTACTCTTACTTTTTACGCCAGCCCAACAGGAAGTCGGCTATTTAGGGTCGTTTGAAAAACGCATGCTGTGGAATTTAATGTACTCCTCCTAGAGAATTCATCCATTCGCCTCCAAACTCGGTCGCCATGAAGTCAAGACATTGAGGATGCTAAATTGCGGACGGATTTTTGATATCTCGAATGGTTTGGCCGTGGCAAGGAAACAAATTTATGGCGAATAAGGGACACAGGAAGTGTATTATAACTTCAGCATACATTATCTGATCTTGATGAAACTTCAGCAGAGTATTCGTTGTAAGAGGCCGAACACAAGGATGTGACTATTGTGAGTCAAAGTTATAGCGCCACCAACTGGCAACAGGAAGTGTGTCACTTTCAAAATGCTTTGAAATCACCCTCTTATTTTTACCCGATTTGCTTCAAAATTTATGTGTATAATGTAGACACACGGCAAATGTAGACCTGTGAAAGGATTATTGATATCTTAGATACTGTTGCCGTGGCAACGCATCAAACTTTAATATTCTTTTCGGATGCTTTTGAGACTCTTCACATGCTTGAAAATGCATGAAACTCGACAGACACATCACATTTATTATCCAGTAGACATGTGCAAAGTTTCAGAAACGGGCGTGGTGGAATGGCTCAGTAGCGCCACCTTTAGTCAAAAATGGGGGCTTAGTTTTTCCTAGAATCACAAAACTTGGTAGGTGTATTGTTCTCATCAAGCCGGACAACTTTCTAATTTACAGTCATAACCTCAGACCAACAGGAAGTCAGATATTTCTGTTTGAATGTGGATTTTCTGGAGAATTTTCTCTCTCTCTCTCTGTGTCTGTGTGTGTGTGTGGGGGGGGGGGGGGATTTGTCTATTCCATTTAATCTTTGTTTTTCAAGGTTTCAGGGGCTTTTGGGGCCCTTAACATGCTCAAAAACTCTTGAAACTTTTCACACAGGTCAGAGCCCACGGTCATCAGGGCCGGGCTGAAGCTCGTACCCGGGCGTGGCAGGGGGGCTCAACAGCGCCCCCTTGAACAAGGTCTGAAAACTTGGTCCATATATCAAACACGCTTGCAAGTAACAATATGAAACTCGGTACACATATAGATCTCATCGGGCCGAACAACTTCTGCACTCTAAGTTATTAGCTCCGCCCAACAGGAAGTCGGCTATTATGGGTTGTTTGGAAAACGCATTCTGTTGAATTTGATGTACTCATCCTAGAGAATTCATCCAATCGCCTCCAAACTCGGTCAGCATGAAGTCAAGACATTGAGGATGCTAACTTGCGGACGGATGTTTGATATCTCGAACGGTTTGGCCGTGGCGAGGAAACGAATTTATGGCGAATAAGGGACACAGGAAGTGTATTATAACTTCAGCATACATTAACTGATCTTGCTGAAACTTCCGCAGTGTGTTCGTTGTCAGAGGCCGATCACATTGATGTGAATATTGTGAGTCAAATTTATAGCGCCACCAACTGGCAGCAGGAAGTTTGTCACTTTCAAAATGCTTTGAAATCACTCTCTTATTTTTACCCGATTTGCTTCAAACTTTATGTGTATAATGTAGACACACGGCAGATGTAGACCTGTGAAAGGATTATTGATATCTTAGATACTGTTGCCGTGGCAATGCATCAAACTTTAATATTCTTTTTTGATGCTTTTGAGACTCTTAATATACTTGAAATTGGATGAAACTCGACAGACACATCACATTTATTATCCAGTAGACATGTGCAAAGTTTCAGAAACGGGCGTGGTGAGGGGCTCAGTAGCGCCACCTTTAGTCAAAAATGGGGGCTTAGTTTTAAGTAGAGTCACAAAAATCGTTATGTATATTGTTCTCATCAAGCCGGACAACTTTCTAATTTATAGTCATAAGCTGTGACCAACAGGAAGTGAGATATTTTGGTTTGAATGTGATTTTTTGTAGAATTCTCTCCCTCTCTCTCTCTGCCTCTGCGTCTCTGTGTGTGAGGGGTGGGGGGATTTGTCTTTTGAGTGAGATTTGTTTAAAATTCCTGTTTTTCAAGGTTTCAGGGGCTTTTGGGGCCTTTAACGTGCTCGAAAACTCTTGAAACTTTGCACACAGGTCAGAAACCGCGGCCATCAGGGCCGGGCTGAAGCTGGTACCCGGGCGTGGCAGGGGGGCTCAACAGTGCCCCCTTGAATGGGGTCCGAAAACTTGGTCCATAGATCAAACTAGCTTGCATGAATTAATATGAAACTCAGCACACATATAGATCTCATCGGGCCGAACAACTTTCGCACTCTTAAATTATACGCCAGCCCAACAGGAAGTCAGCTATTATGGGTTGTTTGGAGAACGCTTGCTGTGGAATTTGAAACACTTCTCCTAGAGAATTAATTAAACCGCCACCAAACTCGGTGTGCATGAAGTCAAGACTTTGAGGATGCTAAATTGCGGACGGATTTTTGATATCTCGAACGGTTTGGCCGTGGCGAGGAAACTAATTTATGGCGAGAAAAGAGAAACACGAAGTGTTATTACTTCTGCATACATTAACTGATCTTGATGAAACTTCAGCAGTGTGATCGTGCTAAGAGGCCGATCAGATGGATGCAACTATTGTGAGTCAAAGTTATAGCGCCACCAACTGGCAGCAGGAAGTGTGTCACTTTCAAAATGCTTTTGACAAACAGTTTCTGGTCTCATTGACTTCCACAGTATAAATTTTTTCCTACTATGGAAGTCAATGGGATCAGAATCAGTCTGGTTACTGACATTCTTCTAAATATCTTCCTTTCTTTTCAGCAGAAGAAAGAAATCCATAAAGGATTAAAATAACATGAGGGTGAGTATATGATGACAGAATTTTCATTTTAAAGTGGAGTATCCCTTTAAAAGCGAAAGTGAAATACGGACGTCCAGTAGGAATGAACTAAAAAACATTCACTCTGTTCTGCTCGTTCCTCGCTGTAGATACGTTATTGCCCGTGCAGCCGTGAGCATTTTAGTTTCATTTAAAAAATAGCGCCATTTCGGGGGTGGGATTGCTTGAATGTATTTTTACAAAAGCACAATGTTGTGTTTTATTGCGAGTGTACATAAATATAAGTAAACACAGTGCAGTTTAAATGATGTCCTGTATGAACAAAACGACGGAGTAGCCTATGTTTTTATGTTCCCACTGTTTGATCGCGCCCACGCCTCACACACACACACACACACACACTGTGCATTCCAGCATTGCAATCTTGACATCGCAGCCGGTTCATTACAGCCGTAATAAAATATAATAATAAATATAAATAGTCAACCTATTTGCAGCAAATGATAGTAGATTTTAGATCAATATATTTGTTTTCCTTACAATTTTATTTAACACTAACTTTATTCTCATCTGAATTATAAATAATTTATTTCTGTATAAAATAATACTACCATTAAAAAATACATTTGATTGTCTTTTTTAATCAATGGAGAATGTCCATCCATCCATCCATCCATCCATCCATCCATCCATCCATCTTCTTCCGCTTATCCGGGGCCGGGTCGCGGTGGCAGCAGTCTAAGCAGGGATGCCCAGACTTCCCTCTCCCTAGACACTTCCTCCAGCTCTTCCGGGGGGACACCGAGGCGTTCCCAGGCCAGCCGGGAGACATAGTCCCTCCAGTGTGTCCTAGGTCTTCCCCGGGGTCTCCTCCCGGTGGGACATGCCCGGAACACCTTCCCGGGAAGGCGTCCAGGAGGCATCCTGAAAAGATGCCCGAGCCACCTCAGCTGGCCCCTCTCGATGTGGAGGAGCAGCGGCTCTACTCTGAGCTCCTCCCGAGTGACTGAGCTTCTCACCCTATCTCTAAGGGATCGCCCAGCCACCCTGCGGAGAAAGCTCATTTCGGCCGCCTGTATCCGGGATCTTGTCCTTTCGGTCATGACCCACAGCTCATGACAATAGGTGAGAGTAGGAACGTAGATTGACCGGTAAATCGAGAGCTTCGCCTTGCGGCTCAGCTCCTTCTTCACCACGACAGACCAGTACAGCGACCGCATTACTGCAGAAGCTGCACCGATCCGTCTGTCAATCTACCGTTCCATCCTTCCCTCACTCGTGAACAAGACACCAAGATACTTGAACTCCTCCACTTGAGGCAGGAACTCTCCACCAACCTGAAGCGGGCAAACCACCCTTTTCCGACTGAGAACCATGGCCTCGGATTTGGAGGTGCTGATTCTCATCCCAGCCGTTTCACACTCGGCTGCAAACCGTCCCAGTGCATGCTGAAGGTCCTGGTCTGATGGGGCCAGCACGACAACATCATCCGCAAAGAGCAGAGATGAAATCGTGTGGTCCCCAAACCTGACCCCCTCCGGCCCCTGGCTGCGCCTAGAAATTCTGTCCATAAAAATTATGAACAGAACCGGCGACAAAGGGCAGCCCTGCCGGAGTCCAACATGCACCGGGAACAAGTCTGACTTACTGCCGGCAATGCGAACCAAGCTCCTGCTCCGGTCGTACAGGGACCGGGTAGCCCCTAGCAAAGGGCCCCGAACCCCATACTCCCAGAGCACCCTCCACAAGATGGACACAGAGGGACACAGTCGAATGCCTTCTCCAAATCCACAAAACACATGTGGATTGGTTGGGCAAACTCCCATGCACCCTCCAGCACCCTGTAGAGGGTATAGAGCTGGTCCAGTGTTCCACGACCGGGACGAAAACCACACTGTTCCTCCTGAATCCGAGGTTCTACTATCGGCCGGATTCTCCTCTCCAGTACCCTGGAATAGACTTTCCCGGGGAGGCTGAGAAGTGTGATCCCCCTATAGTTGGAGCACACCCTCCGGTCCCCCTTCTTAAAAAGAGGGACCACCACCCCGGTCTGCCAGTCCAAAGGCACTGTCCCCGACCGCCACGCGGTACTGCAGAGGCGTGTCAGCCAAGACAGCCCCACAACATCCAGAGACTTGAGGTACTCGGGGCGGATCTCATCCACCCCCGGTGCCTTGCCACCGAGGAGCTTCTTGACTACCTCGGTGACTTCAGCTTGGGTGATGGACGAGTCCGCCTCCGAGCCCTCAGCCTCTGCTTCCTCAATGGAAGACGTGACGGCGGGATTGAGGAGATCCTCGAAGTATTCCTTCCACCGTCCGGTGATATCCCCAGTCGAGGTCAACAGCTGCCCACCTCCACTGTAAACAGCGTTGGTAGGGCACTGCTTCCCCCTCCTGAGGCGCCGGACGGTTTGCCAGAATCTCTTCGAGGCCGACCGATAGTCCTTCTCCATGGCCTCACCGAACTCCTCCCAGGCCCGAGTTTTTGCCTCCCCAACCACCCGGGCTGCAGTCCGCTTGGCCCGTCGGTTCCCTGCCAGCTGCCTCAGGAGTCCCACAAGCCAGCCAGGCCCGATAGGACTCCTTCTTCAGCTTGATGGCATCCCTTACTTCCGGTGTCCACCACCGGGTTCGGGGATTGCCGCCTCGACAGGCACCGGAGACTTTACGGCCACAGCTCCGAGTGGCCGCGTTGACAATGGAGGTGGAGAACATGGTCCACTCGGACTCAATATCTCCAGACTCCCTCGAGATCTGGTCGAAGCTCTGTCGGAGGTGGGAGTTGAAGATCTCTCTGACAGGGGATTCGGCCAAACGTTCCCAACAGACCCTCACAGTACGTTTGGGTCTGCCGAGTCTGTCCAGCATCCTCCCCCGCCATCGGATCCAACTCACCACCAGGTGGTGATCAGTTGACAGCTCCGCCCCTCTCTTCACCCGAGTGTCCAAGACATACGGCCGGAGGTCAGATGAAACAACCACAAAGTCGATCATCGACCTCCGGCCTAGGGTGTCCTGGTGCCATGTGCACTGATGGACACCCTTATGCTTGAACATGGTGTTCGTTATGGACAAGCTGTAACTAGCACAGAAGTCCAATAACAAAACACCACTCGGATTCAGATCAGGGGGGCCGTTCCTCCCAATCACGCCCCTCCAGGTGTCACTGTCACTGCCCACGTGGGCGTTGAAGTCCCCCAGTAGAACGACTGAGTCCCCAGTCGGAGCACTTTCCAGCACCCCTCCCAGAGACTCCAAGAAGGCCGGGTACTCTGCACTGCCGTTTGGCCCGTAGGCACAAATGACAGTGAGAGACCTATCCCCGACCCGAAGGCGCAGGGAAACGACCCTCTCGTTCACCGGGGTGAACTCCAACACATGGCGGCTGAGCTGGGGGGCTATAAACAAACCCACACCAGCCCGCTGCCTCCCACCATGGGCAACTCCAGAGTGGTGAAGAGTCCATCCTCTCTCGAGGAGTGTGGTTCCAGAGCCCAAGCCGTGCGTAGAGGTGATGCCAACTATCTCTAGTCGGAATCTCTGAACCTCACGCACAATCTCAGGCTCCTTCCCCGCCAGAGAGGTGACGTTCCATGTCCCTAGAGCTAGATTCCGTGTCCAGGGATCGGGTTGTCTAGGCCCCCGCCTTCGACTGCTGCCCGATCCACTTAGCACCGGCCCCTTACGGTCCCTCCTGCAGGTGGTGGGTCCACGGGAGGGTGGCATATAGCCCTAGACAACATAGCTCCTAGGGTCGTTCGGGTACTCAAACCCCTCCACCACGGTAAGATGGCAGTTCAAGGAGGGGTCAACCTATTTGCAGCAAATGATAGTAGATTTTAGATCAATATATTTGTTTTCCTTACAATTTTAATTAACACTAACTTTATTCTCATCTGAATTATAAATAATTTATTTCTGTATAAAATAATACTACCATTAAAAAATACATTTGATTGTCTTTTTTAATCAATGGAGAATGTGTGACTTAAAAATAAACAGATTAGTGCTCGGTTTGAGGACAAGAAATCAAAACCAATGCAATATAATGAATGTCCAAAACATGGCACCGACAGACTGTTTTTAAATGGGGTTGGATAAATATTTTTTTTCTTTTAAACTGTGTGTGTGTGTGTGTGTGTGTGTGAGAGAGAGAGAGAGAGAGAGAGAGATTTTGGTTGGGTGGCAGTTGTAGGTTACAGTTTGACAAGAGTTTATAGTTTGACAAAGCACAATGTTGTTTTATTGCGAGTGTACACAAGTATAAGGAAACACTTTGCAGTTTGAATGATATCCTGTATGAACAAAATGACGGAGTATGTTTTTATGTCTCCAATGTTCGACTGAGCTACAGACACACACACACACACACACACACACACACACACACACACACACACACACACAACAACAACAACAACATATTGTGCATTCCAGCATTGCAATCTTGACATCGCAGCCTGTTCATTATAGCCTTAATAAAATATAATAATAAAATAGTCAACCTAACATATAAAAATTACACTTGCAATTTTTTTTAAGTGACAAGACAGAGAATATTACTTGTCCGATGTATATATATATATATATATATATATATATATATATATAAATATAGCTGCGAGCAGCGATGGAGGGCCCAAGCCGGTGACACCGCCACCCCGGTGCCTTTAGTGTAACTGCCCGATGTGTAACTGCCCGATGAAACTCACGTATGTCCAAAACGGTTACTTTTCAGGAAGTGAAAAAAACACAGTAATTTCAAAAGCAGTTGAACATACCATCAAGTTGTCATACTTGGTACTGCATCTTTAAATGTAACCATATTCTTGACAGTGTAATGATATAATCCACATTTGACCAAAATCGAGTTTAAATGGACATACGTGCATATTTTACAGTAACGGTGGTCGATACGCGTTCTTCCGATCATTAATTAGAATGGCCAAGTCACGTTTCATATTGACAGATGAATAGGCTACGCTCAGTTTATTAAATAGCCTACGTCTCAGGTTATTAAATACGCTCAGTTTATTAAATGTTTCTTGCAAACTATGAAGGGACAATGAATCAATACACTGACACACTAGCGGCGCCAGGATTTTGATTGTAGGTGGGCCTCCAGAAAACTGGATGGGCCAGTTAAAATAAGCAAAAAAAAAAAAACCGGGTTCCCCTTCATCTCCGTTTCAGTGCTTTTCTGCGGCACTGAGGACAGCGACTCAGTAGCCTGCCTGAATTTAATGCGTAATTAGCATAGGGTAAAAAAAATTTAACTGGAATTTTTTGTTGCTTTTTTAATACAGTTACAATTTCATTTAATTTATTGTTTAATAAAATTATAGGCCTATTATTTTTAGTTTATTAACAGCAACAACAGCTGTAAAGATGAAGTTGACGATCGCCATCTCCGTAGTAGTGAACGCCCCTATAAAGAGAAATGCACATCACGGATTACATAACCTGAGAGTAGCCTATTTCTTTTCGTTTTAAATTGTTAAAAAGACATTTCAAGCTTTCTTAAGATATATTTCATGTCTGTGAGGCATATGCTGAGTTTCGTTAAGTTAGGATGAGATGCGCTCCGTTCACGAGCAATGCAAGTGACAGCGCGGACGCCTCCATGATTATGTTGTCTGCTATATTTGCTTCTTATTTATTAAATCCAAAAATAATAAAAAAATTATTAAAATTAAGATACAATTTATACAAAACGAAATTCACTTAAAAAAAGGCTTTCTACAAAACAAAACTTAATTAAGTGGTTAAAATCATGTCTGACCCGCTCCATGTCTCTCGATATTGCCTATCCTATCTTACTCGTGCGGTTCACTTTTCATAATCAACATAGATGAAAAAATAACATTATAATATTTTAACAAATATGAAACTAAATGAGTTTATTTAATGGCTACAACACATATAGTAGGCCTACAGACTCTCTATTTGTACAAATTGCTGCACATTCATTTTATTCTGAATTTTGCACACATAAGTTGAAAGGCATTTGTTTGTGCATGCATGTAAAACATATCTGCAACATTTATCAAGTTCACTGATAATTATGCGTGCATTTATTAATTATTATCTTAATGAATAATGTAACAAGGACGAAGCATGTAAACTACGTTGTTTTCTTAGAATGGAATGGATCGCAAATAGATCCGAATGAAGAAACGTACAAAACCATAGTAGAAAATGGGTGGGCCCGGACCTAAAAGCGCCGCGGCTGCACTGACATGGCAATGCTAGACAGATACTTTGTTTGCACTGTACAGTCCTACCGTAATTTTGTCACTCCTCTCCACTCCTAGACGTACGTCTGGCGTCAGGGGGTACGCGTTTACCTCGATAAAGTTAGGCCTAGGCCTACTGTAAAGAAAAGTCATTGTCTCACCAGGCTATGTTTATTTGAAAAATAGTGTTATTCGGCTATCCAATGCTGCGCTTCCAGAGATGCTTAAGATGAAACTTCACGGGACCCGCGAGATGCCTCCACAGGGTGTGAGATACGCGGCGTGATTGACAGCTTTGACACCAAATGGATATACGTGAAAATCAGATGACATGATTTCACAACTTTTCATTGGTCATTTAGATATGTGAAGCATACTGTATACGGAAATGAACCTGGACATTCTATCCGTCGAAAAATCTCAAAATCGGCAAAATGGACATACACGGTTTTCATCGGACAGCGACGATATATATATATATATATAAATAAATAAATGTGTATATATATATATATATCAGATAAATAATATTCTCTGTCTTGTCACTTAAAAAAAAAGTATATATATATATATATATATATATATATATATATATATATATATATATATATATATATATATATATATAACCCTAACCCTAACATCATTCAAACTGCAAAGTGTTAACTTATATTTGTGTACAGTCGAAATAAAACACAACATTGTGCTTTTGTAAAATAAATTCAAGCAATCTGCCCCCCAATTGGCGCTAATTTTAAAATTAAACTAAAATGCTCACGGCTGCTCTCACGGCCAATGCCTCCAGCTGTCATGGTCGCCATGCCAGAGCCCCCAACCGTCATGGTCGCCACACCAGAGCCCCCAGCCGACATGGACGCCATGCTAGAGTCCCCAGCCATCATGGGTGTTATGCCAGAGCGTCAGTGTTCCTGGGCATCATGAACTTTTCACATGAAGCCATTAAGGTAACCCCTAGGCGTTTGAGACTGCCATCTAGCCTAGAAGACACACCGCTGATGCAGCTGGTATCTCTGCAGTGGCATCAAGTCTGGAGGTCTCAGAGGTGGTCCCACTGACAACTGTACTCCCTGTTACGGCGATGGCCATTTGGTGTGTTTGGGCCGTGAACTGCACTTCAGTTTAAGAGTCTACTTCAGTCCATGAATCCACTCCAGCTACTGTCCCAGAGCCCAGCCTTGTGGTCCATGAACTCCTTGTCTGCCTTGATGCGACCACGGAGGTCGGCCAAGAACTTACTGTTTGCCCTGATGTGACCATGGAGACCATACACATTCATTTGTACTTGTAAAGAATATATTAAATTTGAATGTTATAGATAGATTCCAACATCACCAATATCACTACCACTGTGAATAAATTTTGTAATGGACATTTTAAATAAAAAAAATAAGTGTGGTGTAAAAATCAGCCACATGGACCATCAGCATGTTACAGAACTTGACCATACAAGAATTGCATAGGCCTAAGGTTCACAGATGGGCCACAACTGTTTTTTTCTGAATTTGCTCACTAGTGGCACAATTATGGCACTGTTTTGGTTCAGTTCTGACTAAAAAGAAGAATTTGCTGACTGCACAGCTTTAAAATTAAGATATTTTGGTACCACATTACAATAAGGTTCATTAGTTAACATTAGTTAATGTATTTACTAACCTGAACTAACAATGAGCCATACATTTGTCACAGTATTTATTAATCTTTGTTAATGTTAGTTAATAAAAATCCAGCTGTTCGTTGTTTGTTCATGTTAGTTTACAGTGCATTAACAAATGTTAACAAATACAACCTTTGATTTTAATGACATTAGTAAATGTTGAAATTAATATTATCTAAGATTAATAAATCGTCCCCTTGGAATTATAAGGTTCTATCTGACATTTTTGTCAAAATTTAGTTATTCACATATTCTTATTCTGTGACCACTTCTTTACATTATGTGATGTTGTTTTTTAAGTTGTGTACATTTTGGAACTTTTTATTTAGAAAATAAAAAGGTTCTTTCTACACAGTCGAATGTAATGCAAAAACTTTAAAGCTCAATATCTCAAAACTGCTCAGAACGCAGATAGAACCTTATAATTCCAAGGGGACGAAATGCTTAAGAAGTATTGTTCATTCTCAGTTCATGTTAATGAACCCGTTTTAAGTCAAAATCACTTAATTTGATCATCTTCTGCCCTCTTGAGGATGAACAGTACACCTGCATTCCTTTATCTTCCAGTTATGCCAGATTTCCCGAGAAGTTGAGGTACACGTCAGAATGGAACCTGTACTGGTGAGCGGACGTGTACAGTGACCTCAGCAGTTTGTGCGTATCAGCTGACACAAATACAGACGGGAAGACATGGAACGCGGTAAGACCTGCCATGCCGATAAACCACAACCTTTGAACAGAATGGAATCTGTGATTGTAGTCTTAAATCTAGAATCTATAGAATCTATTCTATTCAACGTTTGAATAGAATAGAATGCATTGATTCTATTCTTGAATCTAGAATCATTAGAACCTGTTTTATTCAGATTCTCTGTAGAGCAGACTCCGCGGAGATCTTTACTTCTGCATTGCACTACGATGTCATACAATTATAAGCGACATCATACAATTAACGAGCTGTAAAAGCCTAGGCTGCACTGCTGTGTCAGTAGGCTGTCAATAAAGGCACCATGACGATATTTATTATAGAAAACAGTGTATTTGTCTTATTAAAAGTAACATGTTAGTAAAAATAATGGTCAAAACTCAAAATAGTTATGCACAAAGACAAAATTGACAGATAACTTACTGAACTGAGCTGGACGATGACGTCTGTTTTCTCCAGATAACTATGATTTTTACAACGGAAATGAATCAACTTACTGGACAATGACTTTCTTCAAGAGCTGCTGTACAGCCAAAGCAATCTTTGTTGCATTAATTTCCCGTTATCACTGTATAGCTGCTTTGAAACAATAGTCTGTATTGTATAAAGCGCTAAATAAAGGTGACTTGACACAATAAAGAATAACGCATAGGCAATAATTACAGTTGTGTTTCTTTACTAGTTAAAGTCTGTACCATACTATTGGACCAATGATGCATTCAAGTCCTCCTGGGAATTTCGTATTTTATGAGTTAGGAAGTCCTGATTAGGACGTCAGGTGCGTTTAAATTACTTACTTATTTACGGAGCAAGATGGCGGTGCACATTCTCTTAATGAACTACACAATTTTAATGTTTTTAATTATAATTTATGAAGCCACTGTAAACTATATATATATATATATATATATATATATATATATATATATATATATATATATATATATATATATATATATATATTTGTTATTATATTTGGCTGTCTATTATATTTTGTGCAGGGAATTAGCATATTTTGTTATAAATTTAATTTAATGTTTTTATTTAAAAAGCCAGTAAACTAAATATATAGACAAATAAGATTATGGGGTTTAAAGAAATGCTGTCTGCATGTGCTATTGGATATTTTCTATTTCCCACTTCTGAAGCCTATTTTGTAGAATGCTTATTAAAGCCAAAATGATATTTAGCCTCCCATTCATTGACAACAATAAACATTCACCTATCTAGATAGCTTGCTGATTATTCTGGAATTTCAGTCAAATACAGGCTATTTTTGCTGTACAATGTGCTTCAAATAATTATTCATACAGTTGTTACTCAACCAGAATAATACTTAAACTTTGTCAAATTGGAATGTGTAGTGGCTGCCTTTTACCAAGTCGCGCTACAATCACAGACTTTGAAAAGTGTCAGTTTATTCATTGTGTAATCTGCCGTGGCTCGTTGAGAACTGGTAGCAAATAAATTCAAGTGAAACATAGTTAAACGAATTCATAATCCCCAATACTGAAATCACAGTACAAATTTAGAACTGAAACAAATGTAGGCTTCTATTATTGCAGCAAATGTAAGCAAAGTAGGCTAAATGTTAACATTGTGTGCCCAGTTTTTCTATTGGCTAATTTAGCTTTATGCGTCTTATACTTCGTGCTATTTTAATTTGTTAGTAGGCCTAGATTTATGAACTGAAACATAACAGTGAAATAAATCTAAATGATTGTAAAATGAAAACATTGTCAGGACTTGCTAACCGATGTTAGTCGGCACCATTTGTGTTTTAGCATTAGGTACAGTACAGTAGGTTGTTATGATTAGCATAATTTTCTTTAATAAATAATGAAAACATTTCAACATAAAACATTGCAATAGAAAAATGTCACGTCAATGAGGCTTTGCGTAAGAATAAGAAGTTAAGCTCATGCTCACAAATCAAAGTTCAGGCGATAGCTTTGTGGTCTATGCTACAACATGTGCTTCAAACGGTCTGAGTTCGAATCTCAGCTCTACTATCCTCATAATCCGTGTATCATTCGTTCAGTCGTTTTTTTATTTAATATTGAAAGTAGAAAAATGAGAAAACAGTTCCTTTTTCGATTTTCATTTTTTCCAAAACAACGAAAAACAAGAATTCAGCTTGAGTTTTCGTTTTTCGTTCTGAGGTAGAAAAATGTATAAACAGCTGGAATATTCGAATTTTACACGTGGGCGGGAATGAAACGCCCCTTTCATTTGATTTGTCAGCCGAAGATCAAACTGTCCCGTCATCAGTTCTTCCTCAGTTCTGCACTGCAGAATAAGAGTCCTCGCGTTGTGATTCTTAACGCGTTTATTGCAACTACATTTCATCTTTTTTTTTCATCAAATAACCAGACTAACATGGCTCGACACAACCCGTACTGGGAAAAACACTAGACAGGGCTTTCTTCTGTGTAGACCAGGAGTTCTCAAGTGCCAGGGGTTTGCTATTTTCCTATTTCCGAACTGTAAAGTCACGTTTTTATTATTATTTTTTTTTTATCATGAACCACGCTGTGTTTTATTCTTAAGTGACTATATAATGCATTTTACTTAAAATAATCTAAATGTTGACTTTGAAAAGTAGGTGCGTCAGAAGGCTATTCACTCTATTTTGGTTCATTTTTGGTGTGCGCCAGAAAGATGTTCAAGGAGACTGAGACGCGCTAAAGCAGCGCATCATATTGTTTTCTTTATTTTCCAAAGGCATGACATTTTGTAGTCATTTTGAATGTACACAAATAAAAATATAAATGTTACTGTTTCGAATGACAGAGTATTAAACGACAGAATATTATTATTTCCCCTGCTGAGCAACAAATCCAAGTGATGTCGCCGGCGCATCGCTCGCTCACACAGCATCTCTAGGCTATTATCAGTTCACTTCTGGCATTGCTAACATCGCAGCCTGTTCATTATTAAAATAAAACACAGTCAACCAAACATATAAAAAGTTATTCTGCTTAATTTAATTAGTCTGTTGTACAATATAAAGGCTGTGCCGCACAGTAGGCTACTTGCTGTTATTCCAAACTCATTTCCCTTGCTGTGAAGATGCTGATTTAGCCTATACGTGTATTGGGATTAGACTTAAGTATAAAGCCTTCTTTACATTACTAGTTAGCATCCAAATGTTACATTGCAAATATGGAAACTTTGGACCGAATGAGAGATGCGCGAAACCAACGTCGGTATACAGGTTCAGTTTCGATTCAAATAAATTCGTTTAGGCTTGGCGTTTAAAATTGGCTATACGTTGTTTATAATAAAGGACAAAATAGGCTATTTTTATAAGCTATTAGGCTATATTTTTATTATACGTGGCTACTTATTTTTCATTCTTGTTGTTTTCTGAATAGGCCTACCATTCATTTAAGGATTTGACATAGCCTAGGCTACAGTAAGGGGAAGTAAAATACGCATAGACATAGCCTATATGTTATTAATAGTGTTTATAATGTTAATGTTGCATTTTATTTACCGATCTTTTACACTATTTCTGATTCTGAATAGGCTAATAATAAAATGCGTTTGTTTCCCTCTCAACATGACCCGGTGCGCTGCGTACAAGCGCACATCTTTGAGATATAAATTAATAAATTTTAATAAAACACAAGGCCTACATCATAAAACTCAGAAGAGTATGTATTTTAATATCTCTGTTGTTCTCTGTTCTCCGGTTGTTAGATAGTCAGTCTGAATGTCATGCGTTTACGTTAATATAGAAATATTATATTGTCAATGCATTATTCTTTTCTTTTTGTATTAGTGTTAAAAAAGTTAAATTTACAACTAATTATATTGATTTATATCTTCATTTATTATTTAAAAAAAATTTACTGGGCGAGGGCGACCATGTAGGCTAACAGCCGTCATTTAGGCATACCCAGCTGATGCAAAGCGTAGGTGAATTTATATCTACACAGAAGAAAGCCCTGTCTAGTGTTTTTCCCAGTACGGGTTGTGTCGAGCCATGTTAGTCTGGTTATTTGATGGGAAAAAAAGATGAAATGTAGTTGCAAAAAACGTGTTAGGAATCACACCGCGAGGACTCTTATTCTGCAGTGCAGAACTGAGGAAGAACTGATGACGGGACAGTTTGATCTTCGGCTGACAAATCAAATGAAAGGGGCGTTTCATTCCCGCCCACGTGTAAAATTCGAATATTCCAGCTGTTTATACATTTTTCTACCTCAGAACGAAAAACGAAAAATCAAGCTGAATTCTTGTTTTTCGTTTTTTTGGAAAAAATGAAAATCGAAAAAGGAACTGTTTTCTCATTTTTCTACTTTCAATATTAAATAAAAAAACGACTGAACGAATGATACACGGATTCCTCATCATTTTGTTTGTAGTTTAATAGGCTATTTGTCAAAAAATAAAAACTTCTGAAATGTTCATTTATTGATTCGAAACACTTTTTGGAGCTTTGTTATTCATTTTCTGTTATTTTTATTAATAGGCGTTTTGACGATAACATTGAACCTAGACTATACCTACATGCTGTTAACCGATGTTGGCCGACAGCGTTTATGTTTTACCGTTCTTGATGCTTAAATAGGTAACAGATTATTAAAGTCAAGCGTTTTGTTTAATTAATAACGGCACCTTACTATACATAAATTTGCTACATTCCAGTTGAGCCTCTGTTGCGCTGTACAGACAACAAAACCCGAAGGTGCTGTTGAAGGCAGATTGTCGATTATCAGCCGATCGCACCAGAAAATGAAGATGTCGATCCTCGTCTTTAATCTGCTAAATTATTGTTTCGTGAATCATTCACGAAATTGAGATGACTGACAATGATACCCGGCTTTAGCAACGAAAGAACATTATCAAAACAGATCAATGCATTGACCAAATCAGGAAAAAATACTGATTTTGTTTACTTCTACAAAAAATAGCAGACTACACAGTGGGCAATTGATGTTGAAAAGACAATGCAAATCAAATTGACGTCAAAACCAATGACATTGATTTGATGTAAACTGAATGTCAAACATATTGACCTGCATATACATAAACCAATTTCAGTGAGGGTATTAACTTTCTCTTTTCACCTAATTACCACTGGAAGACATTGCCTTTCAAACTGACCTTAAAATGATATGCAGTATCTTGATCAAGTCTTGACTAACTTTTGACGTCAAATTGATATCAAGGTGCCCGCTGGATATTTAAATAGTATTGCTTTCAATAAAAAAAAAACAATGAAAATGTAAAAGAACACTCAAATTAATTCAGTTTAAAACCGCATCGCACATTTCAAGGTTTAAATAAAGAGTCGGGACAGTTTATTAATTTAAAACAAGTCAAGTTTAGCGTTTCCATATGCGAAGCAAAATGAAAAATACAGAACCCTATTCTTGCGACATTTTTTTATATTGCCAAAAAAATTGCAGCTTTGCTGTGTACAATTAAAACAGTAGGCTACAAAATGAAAATAGTACAAAGCAACATAAAGTAATATTATGGGGCGTTTTTCTTTGCCTCTCTCTCGCAGACGCGCTGGTTCTCTTTATAAGAAGTTTATTTTGTCTCCCTCACTGCCTGCGCCGGGTCTCTATTGAAATTAAATGTTTCAGGGTAGAAACACATCATAGGCCTACAGCTAATAATACTGTATATGGCACTGCATGTCATCCACACCAATTACAAAAAAACAACAGTAACAAATTATTTAGACTTTGTTGCTTCAAAGAAAAAGAATGCCTTGTTGAATTCACCTTAGGCTACAATAAAATGAGGTTGATCGCGAATTAAAGTGCACTGTATCATTTAGTTGGCATGAACGCGTTTCGTCAACAGTTCATGTTTAAATAAGGCCAGATTGTTGACAATCATACACACTGCTCTAACATTCTAAAACTCTTCAAAACCAGTTGAAACAACTGGATTGAATACTTCAATTGATTTTTTCAAAGGTGCTCTAAGCGTTGTCACACGTTTTTTAGGCCAAACATTTTTTTGTCACATACAGCAAACATCTCCTCACCATCCGCTAGCTGCCTGCCCCCTGAACACACTGTAAAAAACCGCGGTACGTTTCTGTAGACACCCCAGGCTCCACAAACGGCAAGAAAAACAAACTGGGCAAACCTGCACCACGAAACATTACAAACTGTTCCAGCAAATAACCGACAAGAAGGATTTGGGGTGGGGTCTGGGGGGTTAGTGTGCGGATGAGGAGGAGGGAGGGTCTAGCTAGACTCCGTTTTGTTTGACTATACTTTAAACATCAACAAGAAGTGATGTCACCCAACATCACTTAGAGCACCTTTAAATGAAAAACCTTTAAATAGCTACATTAGCTACAATATTTATAATTTAATTAAGATAGGGCATATTTGGACACATCGAGAGATTTATTCTGAAAGGAATTAATAATAATAATAATAATAATAATAAATATAGCTGCGAGCAGCGATTGCGGGCCCAAGCCGGTGGCACCGCCACCCTGGTGCCTTTAGTTACACTAAAGCCACCGGGGTGGCGGTGTCACCGCCTTGGGCCCTCCATCGCTGCTCGCAGCTATATTTATATATATATATATATATATATATATATAAATAAATATATATATATATATATATATATATATATATATATATATATATATATATATATATATATATATATATATATATGGCGAGGCGAGGAACGGGCAGAGAAGAGCGAACGTTTTTGGACATTCATCATATTGCATTGGTTTTCATTTCTTGTCCTCAAACCGAGCACTAATCTGTTTATTTTTAAGTCACACATTCTCCATTGATTAAAAAAGACAATCAAATGTATTTTTTAATGGTAGTATTATTTTATACAGAAATAAATTATTTATAATTCAGATGAGAATAAAGTTAGTGTTAATTAAAATTGTAAGGAAAACAAATATATTGATCTAAAATCTACTATCATTTGCTGCAAATAGGTTGACTATTTATATTTATTATTATATTTTATTACGGCTGTAATGAACCGGCTGCGATGTCAAGATTGCAATGCTGGAATGCACAGTGTGTGTGTGTGTGTGTATGTGTGTGTGTGTGTGTGTGTGTGTGTGTGTGTGTGTGAGGCGTGGGCACGATCGAACAGTGGAAACATAAAAACATAGGCTACTCCGTCGGTTTGTTCATACAGGACATCATTTAAACTGCACTGTGTTTACTTATATTTATGTACACTCGCAATAAAACACAACATTGTGCTTTTGTAAAAAAACATTCAAGCAATCCCACCCCCGAAATGGCGCTATTTTTTATATGAAACTAAAATGCTCACGGCTGCATGGGCAATAACGTGTCTACAGCGAGGAACGAGCAGAACAGAGTGAATGTTTTTTAGTTCATTCCTACTGGACGTCCGTATTTCACTTTCGCTTTTAAAGGGATACTCCACTTTAAAATGAAAATTCTGTCATCATATACTCACCCTCATGTTGTTTTAATCCTTTATGAATTTCTTTCTTCTGCTGAACAGAAAGGAAGATATTTAGGAGAATGTCAGTAACCAGACAGTTTCTGATCCCATTGACTTCCATAGTAGGAAAAAAATGTATACTATGGAAGTCAATGAGACCAGAAACTGTCTGGTTACTGACATTCTTCTAAATATCTTCCTTTCTGTTCAGCAGAAGAAAGAAATGAACCCTCTGGGGACCAAGGTGTTTTTGGAGCCCTTGAGATGTTCTGACATGCCTTGAAATTTGTGCTTTTTTCAGTTATTTATAAACATGTTAATGGCAAAGGTGTAAAATCACTCTATAAAGCACAAACAGGGCTACCAAAATATGCGGGCAACGTGTATGTAGATGTTTGTATTTTTAAGAGAATAATGTTTATGCGTGGTTATTGGAAAAAATAAAAATGAAAGTGGCTGAATTAAGACCACAAAACACATATTAAATATGTGTCCACAAGACTTTTGTCTAATTGATGTTGTACCTTTGAGTACTGGCTTCAAAATGATGTGAAAATAGTCTTGCTTTATCGTTCACAAAAAAAAATACATTGATTTAAATGGTGTAAAACAGGTTTTGCTTGGAAAGCCAATATGCGAGGGGGAGGAGTAGTTTACACCTTAGATTACAGTGTCCCACCCACTCTGCATAATGACTCTGCATAGCCTAATTAGCCATTCATTCAGGTGTGACACTGACTGAGCCACAATGCAAGGACAATGTATTTAGAAGAATACTTATATTGACCATTTAAGATTTCGCTTACATCTATCTTGTAAATATGTTTAGCTATTTTATTAAAAATGTTACAATTACAACAATAATTACAATTTCAACAATATTTCAAGTGTACTCTTTCTTTGTAAAAAAAAAAAGAAAGAAAAAAAAAGATTATAGGCCTACATTTTATCATATGTATTCATTAGTTTGAATATAGCCAACATTGGAACATCTAACATCTTAGTCTATGACTTTATTTTTGACAAAAATAGTGTGACTAACTGACTAACGTTGTTTTATTGAAATATCAGGGCATATAAATGTTAATTTACGTTGCTTATACAAATACATTTTATTTCAACATATTCCAGTCGATTTTTACTCATCTCAGGCTATGGCAAAGCAGTTTATTCTTTCACACACAGACACGCGATTCATATTTAGGCTAAACACTCTTTACAAATATGTACCCTTCATTCATCTCACAGAAACGCGAGTCATATTATAGAAATGCGATTCATCTTTTTGCGGTTTATGGGCCTACACTAACGTTATTCCATAACGTTATTCCATAACGTTATTCCACACTTGAGAAAAGAAAACAGCCTACCTCACTCCTCAGCGCGATCTGCTGCTCATATCAGGAGATATTTGTCCTCATCAGCACTGTGGAAACTTTTCTCCATAAAGGATAATGTCTCACTCGCGACGCGCTTTGTTTACAGCTGATGTGGGCGTTTCACAGACTGAAATGGTTCTCGGAATTTGCATTTGAATAGCGCGCGCTCTCCGGGGAGTGGTCAAATTACTGTGAATCATCTCGTAATGAGCTCGACTGGAGTCGCTCTCTTTGTATACAGATTACAGAAACTAAGAATATTTGTTTTTTATATAAATGACTTCAATTAAAAGCTGCGATCTCAAGCTTTATGCCCGTGGGTCTGTTTGCCTGTTTGACTGAATTTTCGCGGAGTTATAGATCATTTTCGAACGCGTTTCAAACGGGAGTTTACTGACAGAGAGAAGGCAGAAATCGCATCATCTTAATTTTTCTTTATTTGTCAAAAAGCAAAACACTTTATTTTTATTGTGAGTATACAGAAAAAAAATAGAAACTGAACAGGATCGATTGATGTATTACAAGAAAATGAAAGATCAAAATTAACAGATCATTTAGTGTTTATTTTCATTGCTAAAAAAAAAAACGAGCAAAACGCGCGGGCGCGTTTTTGGTCCCCAGAGGGTTAATAAAGGATTGAAACAACATGAGGGTGAGTATATGATGACAGAATTTTCAATTTAAAGTGGAGTATCCCTTTAAGTTAGCGATTTAAAAGCCCCCGCCGCGGTGTCACACATCGATTAACCAGTGGGAAAAAATTCTCAGTCACATCGCTATTATATTTATATATAAATACAATATACAATGGGCCTACCTGATTTTGAACACAAGAGGGCAGTATAGCCCTATGTATGACCTTTTTTTTTTTACTAAATAGCGCATTCTGGCTGATTTTAAACTTGTACATAATTCTTGAATTGAAAAAACTGAATAAACCCAAAACTAGTTCTGTTTCGGTTTAGTTCTGATATTTGTATAATTTTATATAAAAATAAATGGTGTATAATTAAATTTTTTAAAGATATGAGATGTTTTCTGATTCCTTTTTTGACATTATTTTAATCCCTCGCCATATCAAAACCGTTTGAGATATTCAATATCAGTTCACAATTTAGTATCTTTAATGTATTTTCATCATGTTGAAAAAGTTTGGTGTGAATAAAATAAACCACTTAGCAGGAGTGGGTAAAAATGCAGAGGCTGAATTTGCAAATAAATCCACATTCAAACCAAAATATCTGACTTCCTGTTGGTCAGAGCTAATAACTGTAAATTAGAAAATTGTCCGGCTCGATGAGACCAATATACGTACTGATTTTTGTAATTGTGGGTAAAACTAACCCCCCCACTTTTGTCAAAAACATTTTGAAAATGACACACTTCCTGCTGCCAGTTGGTGGCGCTATAACTTTGACTCACAATAGTCACATCCATCTGATCGGCCTCTTACCACGAACACACTGCTGAAGTTTCATCAAGATCAGTTAATGTGTGCAGAAGTTATAACACTTCGTGTTTCTCTTTTCTCGCCATAAATTCGTGTCCTCGCCATGGCCAAACCATTTGAGATATCAAAAATCCGTCCGCAATTTAGCATCCTCAATGTCTTGACTTCATGCACACCGAGTTTGGTGGCGATTTAATTAATTCTCTAGGAGAAGTGTTTCAAATTCCACAGCAAGCGTTCTCCAAACAACCCATAATTGCCGACTTCCTGTTGGGCTGGCGTAAAACTTAGAGCACGAAAGTTGTTCGGCCCGATGAGATCTATATGTGTACCGAGTTTCATATCATTACATGCAAGTGTGTTTGATTTATGGACAAGTGTTCGGATCCCGTTCCAGGGGGCGCTGTTGAGCCCCCCTGCCACGCCCGGGTACCAGCTTCAGCCCGGCCCTGATGGCCGCGGTTTCTGACCTGTGTGCAAAGTTTCAAGAGTTTTCGAGCACGTTAAAGGCCCCAAAAGCCCCTGAAACCTTGAAAAACAGGAATTTTAAACAAATCTCACTCAAAAGACAAATCCCCCCACCCCTCACACACACAGAGACGCAGAGGCAGAGAGAGAGAGGGAGAGAATTCTTCAAAAAATCACATTCAAACCAAAATATCTCACTTCCTGTTGTTCACAGCTTATGACTATAAATTAGAAAGTTGTCCGGCTTGATGAGAACAATATACATAACGATTTTTGTGACTCTACTTAAAACTAAGCCCCCATTTTTGACTAAAGGTGGCGCTACTGAGCCCCTCACCACGCCCATTTCTGAAACTTTGCACATGTCTACTGGCTAATAAATGTGATGTGTCTGTCGAGTTTCATCCAATTTCAAGTATGTTAAGAGTCTCAAAAGCATCTGAAAAGAATATCAAAGTTTGATGCGTTGCCACGGCAACAGTATTTAAGATATCAATAAACCTTTCACAGGTCTGCCGTGTGTCTACATTATACACATAAAGTTTGAAGCAAATCGGGTAAAAATAAGAGGGTGATTTCAAAGCATTTTGAAAGTGACACACTTCCTGCTGCCAGTTGGTGGCGCTATAACTTTGACTCACAATAGTCACATCCATGTGATCGGCCTCTTACAACGAACACACTGCGGAAGTTTCATCAAGATCAGTTAATGTATGCAGAAGTTATAACACACTTCCTGTTTATCTTTTCTCGCTATAAATTCGTTTCATCGCCACGGCCAAACCGTTCGAGATATCAAAAATCCGTCCGCAATTTAGCATCCTTAATGTCTTGACTTCATGCTGACCGAGTTTGGTGGGGATCGGATCAATTCCCTAGGAGGAGTACATTAAATTCCACAGCATGCGTTTTTCAAACAACCCATAATAGCTGACTTCCTGTTGGGCAGAGCTAATAACTTAGAGTGCGAAAGTTGTTCAGCCCGATGAGATCTATATGTGTACCGAGTTTCATACTAATACGTTCTTGTATGTGTCCAAGATTTAAGATTGTGTTCTAGGGGGCGCTGTCGAGCCCCCCTGCCACGCCCGGGTACCAGCTTCAGCCCGGCCCTAATGGCCGCGGGTTCTGACCTGTGTGCAAAGTTTCATGAGTTTTTGAGTCTGTTAAGGGTCCCAAAAGCCCCCGAACCCTTGAACAACAATAATAATAAATATAGCTGCAAGCAGCCATTACTGGGGCCAAGCACAATCAGATGACAATACATGCCAACATTGCTGAAAGTGTCAGACCAACTGCAACAATGAGCAATTAAAGACATTAAAGAGGATTTTAGGCCAAATGCCTGAAAAATCATAGAAACAGTAAATAAAAATATGATTTAATGGATTATCACTTTCGACCAATAGGTGGCGCAGTTACAAACCTGATGTGATGCGGTCAGAGTGAAGTGACAAAGACACATACAAAGTTTGGTGTCAATATGTCAAGGCATTGCAGAGATAAAGCCTGAATAGTGCCTTTGGCATCATGCCTCAACTTTGCTGATGCGGTATACGAAAACGGTTTCGTCAATCGACACGAAATCAATAACTTTTAGTCGGTACGGTCTGGAGATGATACGATTCGATTTTGGTGAAAATCGGACAAACGGTCTAGGAGGAGTTCGAAAAAGTCGTTTTTGAATAAAAATCAAGATAGCGGACAGGAAAATAAGCCAAATAAGAAAAACTTGGTATCTATGTTCTCGGCTTGACCCAAGGAATGTAAGAAGACCAATGGCATTTCAAAAGGCAGATGTTATCAAAAGTTATTAGCCTTTTTGTAAATTTTGTTATAACTTTTGACCACAAGGTGGCGCTGTCGCGAAATATTTTGGGTACCTTCAGGGTATGGTGCTGATGGCACATACTGAGTTTCATAATATTAAGCCAATGCATTTGTTTAGTATAGCATTTTATTTCACAAAACTGTATTGAAGTCTATGGGAATTTCATGTTTTGTTCTATTATAGCGCCACCAAAAGGCTCAGTCCCACCATTTTTTTTACATGTCCTCAGAGTGAGCCCATAGATATGTGTGTCAATTTTGGTGAAAATATCTCAATTCGCATCGGAGTTAGAGACATTTATATGAAAAAACATGAAAAAAATGACTGACGCATGACTTTGATTGGAAATTACTACCCCTAAACATCAATATTTTTGCATTTGGGCATTGGCGTATAGCTATCGACCTATGTTTCCAAACTTCTGAAGGTGGTTTCGTCTCGATCGGACTAGCGGTTTCAAAGATATAGCCAAATGTTTTTTAAGCGCTAAATCACAACGCTACACAAACCATAAGGCGAAACCTAGCATGTTTGGTATCGTAGGACTCGGCAACGATTCAGGAGTCTAATGACATGAGTTTCGTGAAAATAAGTCGACCACAACCAAAATTATAAGCATTTGGAAAAAAAAATTCACCACTAGGTGGCGCTGTTTCGAAACTTCTCAGGCTCCTTCAGGGCATCGTGCTGATGACCCATGCCAAGTTTCGTAACAATCCGTTCATGTGTTGTTAAAATACAGCATTTTAGCACAAAATTCAAAATGGCCGACAGCCACAATGGCCGATATGGTAAAATTTGATATCAGTCGACTCGACATGTTGCCCTGAATCTAACGAGATAAATTTTTTGATTTTTGGATAAACTGTTCAAAAGTTATTAGCAAAAATAGCCATTTTTCATATCTCCGGACCAGTAGGTGGCGCTGCGCCGAAACACAGCATGTAGCCTCAGGTCATGCTTGTGATGATATGTACCAAGTTTGGTCTGAATACGATAAAGCGTTGCGGAGATACAGCCTTACGACTGTTTTTGCAAGCGCTTCATAAAATTTGTTCGAGCGTTTATCAAAAACGGTTTGACGAATCAACTTTCTTTTAATAACTTTTGGTCAGCACTGCCTGAAGATGATCTGGTTCAATTTTCGTGCAAATCGGACAAACCGTCTAGGACGAGTTCGAAAAAGTAGCTTTTTAGGAAAATTCAAAATGGCGGCCATGGTTTTATGAGGGAAAATTACATCATAGGGTGCAATCGAATTGTCATCAGCTCAGGAATCAGAGGAAACAGGAATTTTGTTGATTGGCCTTACGGTTCAAAAGTTATTAGCAAAATAAAAGTGAAACTTTGGACAGGTGGTGGCGCTAGAGGGAATAACTTAGACACACCAAAATTGGTGTACTTCATGTTGGGACTGTCCTCTATCAGAATGTCAAACCAAAACAACTTTCCCGCAATCGGTTCTATGGGCTGCCATAGACTCCCAGTCGGAAGCGGAAGAATAATAATAATAAATATAGCTGCAAGCAGCAATTATCGGGGCCAAGCGCAAGCAGACGACAGGATATGCCAACATGGCTGAAGGTGTCAGACCAACTGCAACAATGAGCAATTAAATACATTTAAAGAGGATTTTATGTGAAATGGCTGAAAAATCATATAAAAAGTCATTCAAAATATGATTTAATGGATTATCACTTTCGACCAATAGGTGGCGCAGTTACAAAACTGATGTGATGTGGTCAGAGTGAAGTGACAATGACACATATAAAGTTTGGTGTCAATATGTCAAGGCATTGCAGAGATAAAGCCTGAATAGTGCTTTTAGCATCATGCCTCAACTTTGCTGCTACGCTATACGAAAATGGTTTCGTCTATAGACACGAAATCCATAACTTTTAGTCAGCACAGTCTGGAGATGATACGATTCGATTTTGGTGAAAATCGGACAAACGGTCTAGGAGGAGTTCGAAAAAGTAGGTTTTGACTGAAAATCAAGATGGCGGACAGGAAGCTAGGCCAAATAAGGAAACCTTGGTATCTATGTTCTCGTCTTGACCCAAGGAATCTATTAAGACCAGTTGCATTACAATAGGCCAACTTATTCAAAAGTTATTAGCAGTTTTGGAAATTTTGTCATAACATTTGATCACTAGGTGGCGCTCTCTCGAAATATTTTGGGTACCTTCAGGGGATGGTGCTGATGGCACATTCTGAGTTTCGTAATATTACACCAATGCATTTGTTTACTATAGCATTTTAATTCACAAAACTGTATTGAAGTCAATGGGAATTTCATGTTTTGTTCTATTATAGCGCCACCAAGAGGCTGAGTCCCACCATTTTTTTTACATGTCCTTAGAGTGAGCTCATACATATTTGTGTCGATTTTGGTGAAAATATCTCAATTCGCTTCGGAGTTATAGACATTTATATGAAAAAACACGTAAAAAATGACTGACACATGACTTTGATTGGAATTTACTACCCCTAAACATCAATATTTTCGCATTTGGGCATTGGCGTATAGCTATCGACCTATGTTTCCAAACTTCTGAAGGTGGTTTCGTCTCGATCGGAAAAGCGGTTTCAAAGATATAGCCAAACGTTTTTTAAGCGCTAAATCACAACGCTACACAAACCATAAGGCGAAACCTAACATGTTTGGTATCGTTGGACTCGGCAACGATTCAGGAGTCTAAAGAGATGAGTCCTGTGAAAATAAGTTGACCACACCCAAAGTTAGAAGCATTTGGATGTATTTGGGGAAAAAAATTCACCACTAGATGGCACTGTTTCGAAACTTCTCAGGCTCCTTCAGGACATCATGCTGATGACCCATACCGAGTTTCGTAACGATACGTTCATGCATTCCTAAAATACAGCATTTTAGCACATAATTCAAAATGGCCGACAGCCAAAATGGTTGATCGGGGAAAATTGGATATCAGTCGACTCAGCATGACGCCCTGAATCTATCGAGACCACTTTTATGATTTTTGGACAAACTGTTCAGAAGTTATAAGCAAAAATAGCAATTTTTCATATCTCCGGACCAGTAGGTGGCGCTGCGCCGAAACGCAGCATGTAGCCTCAGGTCATGCTTGTGATGACATGTACCAAGTTTGGTCTGAATATGATAAAGTGTTGAGGAGATACTGGCTTGTGTCTATTTTTGCAAGCGCTACATAAAATTTGTTTGCGCGGTATTCGAGAACGGTTCGACGAATCAACACGAATTCCATAACTTTTTGTCGGCATGGTCTGAAGATGATCTGATTCAATTTTCGTGGAAATTGGAGCAACGGCCTAGGAGGAGTTCGAAAAAGTAGCTTTTTCGGAAAATTCAAAATGGCGGAAAAATTATAATTACGGAAAATGACGTCATAGGGTGCAATCGAATCGCCATGAGCTCACGAATCAGAGGAAAAAAGAATTTTGTTTCTAGCCCTTGTGGTTCAAAAGTTATTAGCAGAAACATGAGTGAAACTTTGGACAGTTGGTGGCGCTAGAGGGAATGACTTAGACACACCAAAATTGGTGTATTTAATGTTGGGACTGTCCTCTATCAGAATGTCAAACCATTACAACTTTCCCGCAATCGGTTCTATGGGCTGCCATAGACTCCCAGTCGGAACAATGAAGAATAATAATAATAATAATAATAATAATAAGAACGCGAACGAAAACAATAGGTGCCTCCGCACCTTCGGTGCTTGGCCCCTAATAATAATAAGAACGCGAACGGATACAATAGGTGCCTCCGCACCTTCGGTGCTTGGCCCCTAAATATAGCTGCAAGCAGCCATTACCGGGGCCAAGCAGAATAAGACGACAAGACATGCCAACATGTCTGAAAGTGTCAGACCAACTGCAACAATGAGCAATTAAAGACATTTAAAGAGGATTTTAGGCAAAATGCCTGAAAAATCATAGAAACAATAATTAAAAATATGATTTGATGGATTATCACTTTCGACCAATAGGTGGCGCAGTTACAAAACTGATGTGATGTGGTCAGAGTGAAGTGACAATGACACATACAAAGATTGGTGTCAATATATCAAGGCATTGCAGAGATAAAGCCTTAATTATTGCTATTAGCATCATGCCTCAACTTTGCTGCTGCGCTATACGAAAACGGTTTCGTCTATCGACACGAAATCCATAACTTTTAGTCGGCACGGTCTGGAGATGATACGATTCGATTTTGGTGAAAATCGGACAAACGGTCTAGGAGGAGTTCGAAAAAGTAGGTTTTGACTGAAAATCAAGATGGTGGACAGGAAGTTTGGCCAAATAAGGAAAACTTGGTATCTATGTTCTCGGCTTGGCCCAAGGAATCTATTAAGACCCGTGGCATTTCAATAGCCAGATTTATTCAAAAGTTATTAGCCTTTTTGGAAATTTTGTTATAACTTTTGACCACTAGGTGGCGCTGTCTTGAAATATTTTGGTTGCCTTCAGGGGATGGTGCTGATGACACAATCTGAGTTTCGTAATATTACACCAATGCATTTGTTTAGTATAGCATTTTATTTCACAAAACTGTATTGAAGTCAATGGGAATTTCATATTTTGTTCAATTATAGCGCCACCAAGAGGCTCAGTCCCACAATTTTTTTTACGTGTCCTCAGAGTGAGCCCATACATATGTGTGTCAATTTTGGTGAAAATATCTCAATTCACTTCGGAGTTATAGACATTTATATGAAAAAACACGAAAAAAATGACTGACACATGACTTTGATTGGAAATTAGTACCCCTAAACATCAATATTTTCGCATTTGGGCATTGGCGTATAGCTATCGACCTATGTTTCCAAACTTCTGACGGTGGTTTCGTCTCGATCGGACTAGCGGTTTCAAAGATATAGCCAAATGTTTTTTAAGCGCTAAATCACAACGCTACACAAACCGTAAGGCGAAACCTAGCATGTTTGGTATCGTAGGACTCGGCAACGATTCAGGAGTCCAATGAGATGAGTTTCGTGAAAATAAGTCGATCACACCCAAAGTTATAAGCATTTGGAAAAAAAAATTCACCACTAGGTGGCGCTGTTTCGAAACTTCTCACACTCCTTCAGGACATCGTGCTGATGACCCATACCAAGTTTCGTAACAATCCGTTCATGCGTTGTTAAAATACAGCATTTTAGCACAAAATTCAAAATGGCCGACAGTCAAATTAGCCGATATGGCAAAATTGGATATCAGTCGACTCAGCATGACGCCCTGAATCTATCAAGACCAATTTTATGATTTTTGGACAAACTGTTCAGAAGTTATAAGCAAAAATAGCCATTTTTCATATCTCCGGACCTGTAGGTGGCGCTGTGCCGAAACGCAGCATGTAGCCTCAGGTCATGCTTGTGAGTACATGTACCAAGTTTGGTCTGAATACGATAAACCGTTGCGGAGATACAGCCTTACGACTGTTTTTGCAAGCGCTACGTAAAATTTGTTCGAGCGTTTATCGAAAACGGTTTGACGAATCAACAAGATTTTAATAACTTTTTGTCACCACTGCCTGAAGATGATCCGATTCAATTTTCGTGCAAATCGGACAAACCGTCTAGGACGAGTTCGAAAAAGTAGCTTTTTCAGAAAATTCAAAATGGCGGCCATATTTATAGGACGGAAAATGACGTCATAGGGTGCAATTGAATCGGCATGAGCTCAGGAATCAGAGGAAAAAATAATTTTGTTGATTGGCCTTACGCTTCAAAAGTTATTAGCAAAATAAAAGTGAAACTTTGGACAGGTGGTGGCGCTAGAGGGAATGACTTAGATACACAAAAATTGGTGTATTTAATGTTGGGACTGTCCTCTATCAGAATGTCAAACCAAAACAACTTTCCCGCAATCGGTTCTATGGGCTGCCATAGACTCCCATGGCGGAAGAAGAAGAATAATAAGAACGGGAACAGATACAATAGGTGCCTCCGCACCTTCGGTGCTTGGCCCCTAATAAGAACCGGAACAAACACAATAGGTGCCTCCGCACCTTCGGTGCTTGGCCCCTAAATATAGCTGCGAGCAGCGATTGCGGGCCCAAGCCGGTGGCACCGCCACCCTGGTGCCTTTAGTTACACTAAAGCCACCGGGGTGGCGGTGTCACCGGCTTGGGCCCTCCATCGCTGCTCGCAGCTATATATATATATATATATATATATATATATATATATATATATATATATATATATATATATATATATATATATATCTATATATATATATATATATATATATATATATATAGAGATATATATAAAAATGTAACAAAAAAATAAATATATATATATATATATATATATACATTATATATATGTAACAAAAAATAAATAAATATATATATATATATATGGCGAGGCGAGGAACGGGCAGAGAAGAGCGAACGTTTTTGGACATTCATCATATTGCATTGGTTTTCATTTCTTGTCCTCAAACCGAGCACTAATCTGTTTATTTTTAAGTCACACATTCTCCATTGATTAAAAAAGACAATCAAATGTATTTTTTAATGGTAGTATTATTTTATACAGAAATAAATTATTTATAATTCAGATGAGAATAAAGTTAGTGTTAATTAAAATTGTAAGGAAAACAAATATATTGATCTAAAATCTACTATCATTTGCTGCAAATAGGTTGACTATTTATATTTATTATTATATTTTATTACGGCTGTAATGAACCGGCTGCGATGTCAAGATTGCAATGCTGGAATGCACAGTGTGTGTGTGTGTGTGTGTGTGTGTGTGTGTGTGTGTGTGAGGCGTGGGCACGATCGAACAGTGGAAACATAAAAACATAGGCTACTCCGTCGGTTTGTTCATACAGGACATCATTTAAACTGCACTGTGTTTACTTATATTTATGTACACTCGCAATAAAACACAACATTGTGCTTTTGTAAAAAAACATTCAAGCAATCCCACCCCCGAAATGGCTCTATTTTTTAAAGGAGTTATAACCTAGTATTACATTGGATACCTACTGCTGTATTATAGTCTTTCAGGCCCTTCTAAAAAAGAAAAGTGGAAAAAAAATAAACACAGACCTACTTTTACCCTTATTTCTGAAGGCATTATTGTCTCGCGAGATCAATGCAATGTTTTGGCTGTCGTGGACGCTCTATATGGCTCTGCACGCCAGTTGAAAGGGTTGTTGGGACAGCGTCATTAAAAATGAATTTCATCCACTGGTCCTTGATAGTTTCGTCCGATTTTGGGAGATAAAACACATTTACATGTTTTTTTATGGCAATCAACCACAGAGCAAGTCCGGTGTGCACTCGGTTTCTCCATCTTTCCCGACTGAACTGAATATGAGGGGGAGAGGGGAAGGGGGGGCTTCCTGCTGCGGTGTCCATATATGGTATATCCTACTACCTCATGACGTCAAGAGGGAGCTGAAATCAAAATCTCGTATTTGAGTGGGCGTGCACGCGCGCTGGTTTATTTACCCTGAGGTAAAGAAACGCTTCACTTTTAAATATCGGCTTCCCGGCCAGTGTATAATCGTTAGTCGATCATAACATACATTGATTCTCGTGGAAAAGTTAAAATTGCAGGTTATGACTCCTTTAAATGAAACTAAAATGCTCACGGCTGCATGGGCAATAACGCGTCTACAGCGAGGAACGAGCAGAACAGAGTGAATGTTTTTTAGTTCATTCCTACTGGACGACCGTATTTCACTTTCGCTTTTAAAGGGATACTCCACTTTAAAATGAAAATTCTGTCACCATAATCTCACCCTCATGTTGTTTTAATCCTTTATGAATTTCTTTCTTCTGCTGAACAGAAAGGAAGATATTTAGGAGAATGTCAGTAACCAGACAGTTTCTGATCCCATTGACTTCCATAGTAGGAAAAAAATGTATACTATGGAAGTCAATGAGACCAGAAACTGTCTGGTTACTGACATTCTTCTAAATATCTTCCTTTCTGTTCAGCAGAAGAAAGAAATTAATAAAGGATTGAAACAACATGAGGGTGAGTATATGATGACAGAATTTTCCATTTAAAGTGGAGTATCCCTTTAAGTTAGCGATTTAAAAGCCCCCGCCGCGGTGTCACACATCAATTAACCAGTGGGAAAAAATTCTCAGTCACATCGCTATTATATTTATATATAAATACAATATACAATGGGCCTACCTGATTTTGAACACAAGAGGGCAGTATAGCCATATGTATGACTTTTTTTTTTACTAAATAGCGCATTCTGGCTGATTTTAAACTTGTACATAATTCTTGAATTGAAAAAAACTGAATAAACCCAAAACTAGTTCTGTTTCGGTTTAGTTCTGATATTTGTATAATTTTATATAAAAATAAATGGTGTATAATTAAATTTTAATACAATACAATACAATACAATCTTTATTTATAGAGCACAATTTAAAAACAACCGAGGTTGACCAAAGTGCTTTACAACACTATGAATACTACAAATAAATACACAGTAAGAAAGACACAAGTTTATAAAACATAATAACATACAAGCTGTAAACACAGGCTAGGTTCCTAAGGCCAAAAACACAGAACAATAGTTCAAGGGATGTTAAACGCCAAGGAAAACAGATAAGTTTTAAGAGTGGACTTAAAAACAGACAAGGTTGGGGCAGTTCTGATGTAAAGCGGGAGATCGTTCCATAACTTCGGACCAACAACAGAAAAGGCACGGTCACCCCTAGTTTTTAGTCTTGTCCTAGGCACTTGCAACAAATTAAGATTAGTAGATCTTAGTGATCTTGATGGAATATAAGGCTGTAACAAATCAGTTAAGTACTGTGGGGCCAGACTGTGTAGAGTTTTAAAAACAAACATTAAGATTTTGTAATCGATTCTATACTTAACTGGCAACCAATGAAGTGAAATTAAAACCGGCGTAATATTCTCGTATCTGCGCTTTCCTGTGAGAAGCCGGGCTGCTGCATTTTGGACTAACTGCAAGCGAGAAACACAAAACTGAGAAACACCGACATACAAAGAGTTGCAGTAGTCAAGCCGAGATGTTACAAATGCATGCATAGCTATTTCAAGCTTCTTTAGAGATAAAAATGGCTTTACTTTTGAAAGAAGACGAATATGGTAGAAACAAGACTTAACCACTGTGCTTATCTGCTTATCAAATTTGAGGTTATTGTCAAACAAAACACCCAGATTTCTGACACATGAGGTACTGTACGGTGACAGAGATGTACTATCGAAATCGTATACACATTGTTCAGTCGGACCAAACACAATAAATTCAGTTTTACTCTCATTGAGGCTCAAGAAGTTTGTTGCCAGCCAAAGTTTTAGCTCCTCCAGACAATCCAGAATAGGCTTAAATGCATTCTTATTACCACGCTTTAAAGGAATATAAATCTGAGTATCATCTGCATACAGATGGAATGAGACCCCATATTTACTAAAGATAGACCCCAATGGAAGCAGATAAAGAGAAAACAACGCTGGACCAAGAATCGATCCCTGAGGTACACCAGATCTTAACTGTACCTCAGAAGAGAAATGGTGCCCAATATTGACCACAAACCTCCTATCAGTAAGATACGACCTAAACCATTCTAATACTTTGCCCCGTAAACCAACGCAAGTTTCAAGACGAGAAATCAGAACGTTATGGTTGACCAGATCAAAGGCAGAGCTGAGGTCTAACAAAACCAAAGCCATAAACTGGCCAGAATCCGTAGTCAACATGACATCGTTTAAAACTCGTAATAGAGCTGACTCCGTGCTATGGCAAGATTTAAAACCAGACTGAAACTTTTCGTAAATAGAATTATAAGACAGATATGACTGAAGTTGGTTTAAAACAGCTTTCTCAAGGATTTTAGATAAAAAAGGCAAATTTGAAATGGGACGGAAGTTAGACAGCAGTGTGGAGTCAAGATTTGTTTTTTTAAGATGAGGTCTCACTGTAGCTAGTTTGAAATCATGGGGAACAGTCCCAGTTTGGAGACACTTATTAATAACAGACAGCAGATCAGGGCCAACAGTATCAATAATCTGCCTGAGAAAGCGTGATGGAATAACATCCTGGGGACACATTGTGGATTTCAGACTGGACATAATTCTGATCAAGGTGTCCAGGTTCACAGACTCAAATTCAGACCAGATAGAAACAGAGTATGGAACATCAACCAATTTGTATGATGACAGTGACAAAGCAGCTGTTATTTCAGAAATCTTATCAATAAAATGAGCAGCAAAATTCTCGCATAGAGTGACAGACACCTCAGGAAAAAGATTAACATTTGGATGAAGTGCAGTCTCAATGGCAGAAAATAAAATGTTTGGCTTATAGCTGTTTTGTGTTATTAACTCTGAGAAATATTTACACTTTGCTGCCTTAGCGGCTCGCTGAAAGGCAGAAAGGGAGTCCCGTAGGATTTCATACGAAACTTGTAATTTGTCTTTCTTCCACTTACGCTCTGCCTTTCTGCAAGCCTTTCTAAGGGAACGAGTAGTATCATTGTGCCAAAATACTGAATTATGCTTACGTTTTTTCGCCTTTAGTGGTGCAATAGAATTTAAGATATTTAGACAGTTATTGTTAAAAATACTAAGATGTTCATTGGCATCCAAGCAACAGGTGAAAGAGTTAATAACCTGAGTAGCACTTAATAGTTCATACTTTGTAGAGAATTCTTCACTTGAGCGATCCGTAAAAATACGAGTCCAGCGTAGCTTTGATGATTGATTTAGGTTATTTCCATCAAACATCATAGAAAACCGTATAGGCAAATGGTCAGATATACCAGCGTCCATGATCTTTATATCCAGCAGTGATAGACCACGAGATAAAATCAAATCCAAAGTATGTCCCTGAACATGAGTAGGTCCAGACACCCATTGCACAAAATCAAAGGAATCCAGTAAACTAAGGAAATCTTTTGAAAGTGGTTTAGAGCCACAACACACATGGATGTTAAAATCTCCCAGTATTAAAATCCTGTCATAACTAACGACAATTTCACTCAAAAATTGAGCAAATTCATTAAGAAAATCCTTATTAACATTAGGTGGTCGATAGATGACAGCAAAAACAACAGGGTTCACTAGAGAAAGTTGAAACAGCAGAACTTCAAAGCAGTTAAGATGCCCAGTTGATAGTCGGCAGCAGGAATACGAGTTTTTAAACACTGTAGCCAAGCCCCCACCACGGCCAGATAACCGCGGTGAATTTAAAAAACTACAGCCCAAGGGCAGCAGTTCGGTGAATGGACTTAGATCACCAGGTTTGATCCAAGTTTCGGTGATACATAAGGCATCCAAAGCATGTAGAGTAAAAAAGTCATTTAATATAAAAGTCTTATTTACCAGAGAGCGTGCGTTGATTAAGGTTTAAGAATCTTTAAGAAGATATGAGATGTTTTCTGATTCCTTTTTTGACATTATTTTAATCCCTCGCCATGTCAAAACCGTTTGAAATATTTAATATCCGTTCACAATTTAGCATCTTTAATGTATTTTCATCGTGTTAAAAAAGTTTGGTGTGAATAAAAAAAAAACACTTAGCAGGAGTGGGTAAAAAGCAGAGGCTGAATTTGCAAATAAATCCACATTCAAACCAAAATATCTGACTTCCTATTGGTCGAAGCTAATAACTGTATATTAGAAAGTTGTCCGGCTCGATGAGACCAATGTACGTACTGATTTTTGTAACTGTGGGTAAAACTAACCCCCCCACTTTTGTCAAAAGCATTTTGAAAGTGACACACTTCCTGCTGCCAGTTGGTGGCGCTATAACTTTGACTCACAATAGTTACATCCATCTGATCGGCCTCTTACCACGAACACACTGGTGAAGTTTCATCAAGATCAGTTAATGTATGCAGAAGTTATACCACTTCGTGTTTCTCTTTTCTCGCCATAAATTCGTTTCCTCGCCACGGCCAAACCGTTCGAGATATCAAAAATCCGTCCGCAATTTAGAATCCTCAATGTCTTGACTTCATGCACACCGAGTTTGGTGGGGATTGGATGAATTCTCTAGGAGGAGTACTTCGCATTCCACAGCAAGCGTTTTCCAAACAACCCATAATAGCCGACTTCCTGTTGGGCTGGCGTAAAACTTGACCGGGGGAAAGTTGTTCGGCCCGATGAGATCTATATGTGTACCGAGTTTCATATTAATTAATGCAAGCGTGTTTGATATATGGACCAAGTTTTAGAACCCTGTTCAAGGGGGCGCTGTTGAGCCCCCCAGCCACGCCCGGGTACCAGCTTCAGCCCGGCCCTGATGGCCGCGGGTTCTGACTTGTGTGCAAAGTTTCAAGAGTTTTTGAGCACGTTAAGGACCCCAAAAGCCCCTGAAACCTTGATTAACAATATAAAAGCAATAGTCAACCCCCCCCCCCCCCCCTCCCCTCACACACACAGAGACACAGAGAGAGGGAGAGAAAATTCTTCAGAAAATCCACATTCAAACCAAAATATCTCTCTTCCTGTTGGTCAGAGATAGTTCATGTAAATTAGAAAGTTGTCCGTCTTGATGAGAACAATACACATACCAAGTTTTGTTGCTGTTGATAAAACGAACCCCCCCACTTATGACTAAAGGTGGCGCTACTGAGCCCCTCACCACGCCCGTTTCTGAAACTTTGCACATGTCTACGGGCTAATAAATGTGATGTGTCTGTCGAGTTTCATCCAATTTCAAGTATGTTAAGAGTCTCAAAAGCATCAAAAAAGAATATTAAAGTTTGAAGCGTTGCCATGGCAACAGTATTAAAGATATCAAAAATCCTTTCACAGGTCTACATCTGCCGTGTGTTTACATTATACACATAAAGTTTGAAGCAAATCGGGTAAAAATAAGAGGGTGATTTCAAAGCATTTTGAAAGGGACACACTTCCTGCTGCCAGTTGGTGGCGCTATAACTTTGACTCACAATAGTCACATCCATGTGATCGGCCTCTTACAACGAACACACTGCTGAAGTTTAATCAAGATCAGTTAATGTATGCAGAAGTTATAACACACTTCCTGTTTCCATTATTCGCCATAAATTCGTGTCCTCGCCACAGCCAAACCGTTCGAGATATCAAAAATCCGTCCGCAATTTAGCATCCTCAATGTCTTGACTTCATGCTGACTGAGTTTGGAGGCGAATGGATGAATTCCCTAGGAGGAGTACATTAAATTCCACAGCATGCGTTTCCAAACAACCCATAATAGCCGACTTCCTGTTGGGCTGGCGTAAAAAGTAAAAGTACGAAAGTTGTTTGGCCCGATGAGATCTATATGTGTACCGAGTTTCATATTATTACATGCAAGCGTGTTTGATTTATGGACCAAGTTTTCGGACCCCGTTCCAGGGGGCGCTGTCGAGCCTACCTGCCACGCCCGTGTCCCAGCTTCAGCCCGGCCCTAATGGCCGCGGGTTCTGAGCCGTGTGCAAAGTTTCAAGAGTTTTCGAGCACGTTAAGGGCCCCAAAAGTGCCCGAAAGGTTGAATTTTTTTTTATAAATATAGCTGCGAGCAGCGATTGCGGGCCCAAGCCGGTGGCACCGCAACCCCGGTGCCTTTAGTTACCTAAAGGCACCGGGGATGGCGGTGCCGCCGGCTTTGGCCCTCCATCGCTGCTCGCAGCTATATTTATATATATATATATATATATATATATATATTTTTTTTTTTTTATATATATATTAGGGGTGTAACGATTCATCAACTACATCGATGTATCGATTTATATTCCTACGATCCAACTGGATCGATCTGTGCTCGGCAAGTTGGCCTTCCGGACGACATATATCGATCTAATATCGTTTTAAAGGGTAATGAATCGATTGTATCGATACTAGGAAATAGCGCATTGGATTTAAGCACGTTAGACTTTATATGGATGTTTTTTCTTTGCACTTTTAATGATAAAGGCGTTAAACGTTACTCGATTCAGTCTGCCTATCTGTGTCGTCGTCGCCATGCGTGACGCGCCACTCCAGCAGCAGCGCAAAGACAACAAGTAGCGCAAAGTCTCTCGCCTCAGAAAAACGGACTGTCCTGTCCTCTCACCCGCTATACTGCAGTAGGCGCACTCTTCAATTGCACGCGCAAATGCGCCGGAGCGCGCTGTATCACTTCACTAAAGCGCAAAAGAAATACGAGCATGCAACGTCGTAAATTAGTAAGTTAAGAAATAAAAGTAAAATACCAATAAATTACGTTATTGGTACGTCATGTGTGTTGCTATTTATCAGGAGCAGTTTCCATGTTTCTTTACCAGTTCTTCTAAGTATTGTGTATCACCATGGTAGCCTAATTGTTGTTTGTTTCCATAACAAAATGCCACTTACTGGTTTTGTATATTTTTATATGACTGTGGTGGCTCATACCAAGATTGTATTAACAAAAACTAGTTTGGGACTGCTATTTAATAGCTTAACCCACTAAACATTGGACGTCGGATAGACGTGCAGATCATGTCTATATTGGGTCCGTCGGTCCATGACCAATTCTGGACATCTATTCGACGTCCAAACTAGGTCCACTATTTGGACGTCCAACCATGACCCAACTTGGACGTCATATAGACGTTCAACATTGGACCTTTGAACTGGGTAATTTTTTTCGACGTCCAAACTAGGTCCACTATTTGGACGTCCAACCATGACCCAACTTGGACGTCATATAGACGTTCAACATTGGACCTTTGAACTGGGTAATTTTTTTTGACGTCCAAACTAGGTCCACTATTTGGACGTCCAACCATGACCCAACTTGGACGTCATATTGACGTTCAACATTGGACCTTTGAACTGGGTAATTTTTTTCGACGTCCAAACTAGGTCCACTATTTGGACGTCCAACCATGACCCAACTTGGACGTCATATTGACGTTCAACATTGGACCTTTGAACTGGGTGATTTTTTTCGACGTCCAAACTAGGTCCACTATTTGGACGTCCAACCATGACCCAACTTGGACGTCATATTTACGTTCAACATTGGACCTGAACTGGGTAATTTTTTGGACGTCTATGACAGGTGCAGGAAATTTACATGATTATTATAATTTTTTTAATTTACAAATGAAGAGCTCTTTTCCAAAACGCGAGTTTGTCGTGTCATTTTGCTGTGTAATGAACCTATTCACTGCTCCATCCACGTTTCCAAATCGCTATATTTAAAATGTAATATATTTTTAAAATATTTTAAATGTACTGCAAGATGCTCGTGATCCAAGCGCCGAACCTATTTTTAGCCTAAACGCGATAATCATAAAACATATCACTCTCTCTCTAGCTCAAACAGTAGAGCGTTGGCACGTGGAGCAGATGATCACGAGTTCGAGTCCCAGGTAAAGCAAGGTGTGTGTGTGTGTGTGTGTGTGTGTGTGTGTGTGTGTGTGTGTGTGTGTGTGTGTGTGTGTGTGTGTGTGTGTGTGTGTGTGTGTGTGTGTGTGTGTGTGTGTGTAAGAAGCCGCTGTTTTGTTTGAGAGCACTGAGCGCGATTTATTGTAAACAAACTTTTGTGGATGGACGTCGAAAAATGACGTGCGGAAGACGTCGAAAAAAGACGTCGCCTGGCGTTACAAAACAACCCCTTCAATGGACCAAATTTGGACGTCCAAAAATTACATGAAAATGACGTCACTACGACGTCACATTGCGCAGTGGGAACCTCGCAGTGCCTACTGTCTATCAGTATTTGTCATATTCTTAAAAAAAATTTGTTAAGTAAAGGGGGACAGAACTTGTGTGTCAACAATTTTTGTGTAAACAAATGTATTATAATAGGCTTATATAATTCCTAAAAAGGTGGGTCGCGGCTTGATGACCATGGGGAAATGTGGGTCCCATGGCCAAACTATTCAAAACATCATTCTATGTTGTGATAATCGTAATTAATAATCACAATTACAATTTCAAGGGAATAATCAACAATTATCATTTTTGTCATAATCGTTCAGTCCTACTTATTAAAATAAAATGTGAATGCATTTTACATTAATTGTTGTTTACTTGTTTGTTTATATCTATAATTAATTGATACCTGATTCCCTTACAAGAATTTTTGGCTAAAAAGTTACTGAATCGATTTCAAGTCACTGAATCGTTTTGGATCGGATCGTTCTAAATGAACCAATATCGTCCTTGAATCGTATCGACAACCATGAATCGCGAATCGAATCGAATCGTTGTTAAAACGAATCGTTACACCCCTAATATATATATATATATATATATATATATATATATATATATGTGTATTTATATATGTGTATATATATATATACCATTCAAAAGTTTGGGGTCAGGAAGATTTTTAATGTTTTTAGGAGAAGTCTCTTCTGCTCACCAAGGCTGCATTTATTTGAATAAAAATACAAACAAAAACAGTAATATTGTGAAATATTATTCCAATTTAAAACAGCTGTTTTCTATTTTAAAATATTTTACACTGTAATTAATTTATGTGATCAAAGCTGAGTTTTCAGCATCATTACTCCTGTCTTCAGTGTCACATGATCCTTCAGAAATCATTCTAATATGATGATTAATGGTCAATAAATATTAATTATTATTTTCAATGTTGAAAACAGTTGTGTACCGATTTTTTTTCAAAATGCGTTGATGAATGTAAAGTTCAAAAGAACAGCATTTATTTCAAATATAATTTTTTTAACATTATAAATGTATGTACTGTAACTTTTGATCAGTTTAACTCATTCTCGATGAATAAAAGTATTGATTTATTTTATTTCTTTCCCCCAAAATTTAAATTTAAATGATTACTGACCCCAAACTTCTGAACGGTAGTGTTTAATGTTACAAAAGCTTTAGATTTCAGATAAATGCTGTTCTTTTGAACTTTCTATTCATCAAAGACTGTACACAACTGTTTTCAACATTTAAAATAATAATGAATGTTTCTTGAGCATCAATCATCATATTAGAATAATTTCTGAAGGATCATGTGACAGTGACGACTGGAGTAATGATGCTGAAAACTCAGCTTTGATCACAGGAATAAATAACAGTTTAAAATATATTAAAATAGAAAGCAGCTGTTTTAAATTGGAATACTATTTTACAATATTACTGTTTTTGTTTGTATTTTTAATCAAATAAATGCAGCCTTGGTGAGCAGAAGAAACTTCGCTTAAAAATCTTACTGACGACAAATTTTTGAACAGTAGTGTATATATATATTATATAAAAATGTAAGGGATAAGACACAGATAATTTTACTTGCCTGACCTGATTAGAACAATGAAAAAACTTAAATGAAAAAATAACTTGGGAATCACTAAAACGAGCGCGCGATTGAACAGTGGACACATAAAAACATACTCTGTCATTTTGTTCAGAACATCATTCAAACTGCAAAGTGTTAACTTATATTTTTGTACAGTAGCAATAAAACACAACATTGTGCTTTTTTAAAATACATTCAAGCAATCCGCCCCGAAAATGAAACTAAAATGCTCACGGCTGCACAGGCATTCATAATGGTGCGCGTCCTCAGCGAGGAACGAGCAGAACACAGTCAACGTTTTTTAGGTCATTCCTCCTTCCATAGGAATTTATTGAAAACGCTCGCTCTGCTCCGCACCATTATCAATGTCCGTGCGGACGAACATATTTTACTTTCGTTTTTAAGTTAGTGATTAAAAAGCCCCCAGCAGTGTCACACGTCAGTTAACCGGTGGTAAAATATTCTCACCGTCACATACCTAGTACATTTTTATATAGATATAATAGGCCTACCTGATTTTGAACACAAGAGGGCAGTATAGCACTATGTTTGACTTTATTTATTTATTGTTTAGACTAAACAACCATTCTGGCAGTTTTTAAACTTAAACTTCATTCTAAAATTGAAAAAAAGAATAAAATGAGTTAAGTTCTGATATTTGTATACTTTTATATAGTAAAAAATGGTGTATAATTACATTTTTAGAATATATGAGCTTTTTAGCGTTTCCTTTTTAGACAATACTTTAATCCCTTGCCATGTCAAAACCGTTTGAAATATTTAATATCCGTTCACAATTTAGCATCTTTAATGTATTTTCATCGTGTTAAAAAAGTTTGGTGTGAATAAAAAAAAAACACTTAGCAGGAGTGGGTAAAAAGCAGAGGCTGAATTTGCTAATAAATCCACATTCAAACCAAAATATCTGACTTCCTATTGGTCAAAGCTAATAACTGTATATTAGAAAGTTGTCCGGCTCGATGAGACCAATGTACGTACTGATTTTTGTAACTGTGGGTAAAACTAACCCCCCCACTTTTGTCAAAAGCATTTTGAAAGTGACACACTTCCTGCTGCCAGTTGGTGGCGCTATAACTTTGACTCACAATAGTTACATCCATCTGATCGGCCTCTTACCACGAACACACTGCTGAAGTTTCATCAAGATTAGTTAATGTATGCAGAAGTTATAACACACTTCCTGTTTCCATTATTCGCCATAAATTCGTGTCCTCGCCACAGCCAAACCGTTCGAGATATCAAAAATCCGTCCGCAATTTAGCATCCTCAATGTCTTGACTTCATGCTGACTGAGTTTGGAGGCGAATGGATGAAATCCCCAGGAGGAGTACATTAAATTCCACAGCATGCGTTTCCAAACAACCCATAATAGCCGACTTCCTGTTGGGCTGGCGTAAAAAGTAAAAGTACGAAAGTTGTTTGGCCCGATGAGATCTATATGTGTACCAAGTTTCATATTAATTCATGCAAGCGTGTTTGATATATGGACCAAGTTTTAGAACCCCGTTCAAGGGGGCGCTGTTGAGCCCCCCAGCCACGCCCGGGTACCAGCTTCAGCCCGGCCCTGATGGCCGTGGGTTCTGACCTGTGTGCAAAGTTTCAAGAGTTTTTGAGCACGTTAAGGACCCCAAAAGCCCCTGAAACCTTGATTAACAATATAAAAGCAATAGTCAAATCCCCCCCTCCCCTCACACACACACAGACACAGAGAGAGGGAGAGAAAATTCTTCAGAAAATCCACATTCAAACCAAAATATCTCTCTTCCTGTTGGTCGGAGATGGTTCATGTAAATTAGAAAGTTGTCCGTCTTGATGAGAACAATACACATACCAAGTTTTGTGATTCTAGGAAAAACTAAGCCCCCATTTTTGACTAAAGGTGGCGCTACTGAGCCATTCCACCACGCCCGTTTCTGAAACTTTGCACATGTCTACTGGCTAATAAATGTGATGTGTCTGTTGAGTTTCATGCAATTTCAAGTATGTTAAGAGTCTCAAAAGCATCAAAAAAGAATATTAAAGTTTGATGCGTTGCCACGGCAACAGTATCTAAGATATCAATAATCCTTTCACAGGTTTACATCTGTCGTGTGTCTACATTGTACACATAAAGTTTGAAGCAAATCGGGTAAAAATAAGACACTGATTTCAAAGCATTTTGAAAGTGATGTACTTCCTGCTGCCTGTTGGTGGCGCTATAACTTTGACTCACAATAGTCACATCTGTGCGATCGGCCTCTTACAACGAACACACTGCTGAAGTTTCATCAAGATCAGTTAATGTATGCAGAAGTTATAACACACTTCCTGTTTCATTTTTTCGCCATAAATTTGTTTCCTCGCCACGGCCAAACCGTTCGAGATATCAAAAATCCGTCCGCAATTTAGCATCCTCAATGTCTTGACTTCATGCACACCGAGTTTGGAGGCGAATCGATGAATTCCCTAGGAGGAGTACATTAAATTCCACAGCATGCGTTTCCAAACAACGCTAAATAGCCAACTTCCTGTTTGGCTGGCGTAAAACTTAGAGCACGAAAGTTGTTCAGCCCGATGAGATCTATATGTGTACCGAGTTTCATATTATTACATGCAAGCGTGTTTGATTTATGGACATGTGTTCGGATCCCGTTCCAGGGGGCGCTGTCGAGCCCCCCTGCCACGCCCGGGTACCAGCTTCAGTCCGGCCCTGATGGCCGCGGGTTCTGACGTGTGTGCAAAATTTCAAGAGTTTTCGAGCATGTTAAGAGCCCCAAAAGTGCCCGAAAGGTTGACAAAATAATAATAATAATAAATATAGCTGCGAGCAGCGATTACGGGCCCAAGCCGGTGGCACCGCAACCCCGGTGCCTTTAGTTACCTAAAGGCACCGGGGTGGCGGTACCGCCGGCTTTGGCCCTCCATCGCTGCTCGCAGCTATATTTATATATATATATATATTATACAAACATATACATATATATATATATATATATATATATATATATATATATATATATATATTATACAAACATATACATATATATATATATATATATATATATATATATACCGTTCAAAAGTTTGGGGTCAGGAAGATTTTTAATGTTTTTAGGAGAAGTCTCTTCTGCTCACCAAGGCTGCATTTATTTGATTAAAAATACAAACAAAAACAGTAATATTGTGAAATATTATTCCAATTTAAAACAGCTGTTTTCTATTTTAAAATATTTTACACTGTAATTAATTTATGTGATCAAAGCTGAGTTTTCAGCATCATTACTCCCGTCTTCAGTGTCACATGATCCTTCAGAAACCATTCTAATATGATGATTGATGGTCAATAAATATTAATTATTATTTTCAATGTTGAAAACAGTTGTGTACAGATTTTTTTTCAAAATGCGTTGATGAATGTAAAGTTCAAAATAACAGCATTTATTTCAAATATAATTTTTTTAACATTATAAATGTCTGTACTGTAACTTTTGATCAGTTTAACTCATTCTCGATGAATAAAAGTATTGATTTATTTTATTTCTTTCCCCCAAAAATAAAATTAAAATTATTACTGACCCCAAACTTCTGAACGGTAGTGTTTAATGTTACAAAAGCTTTAGATTTCAGATAAATGCTGTTCTTTTGAACTTTCTATTCATCAAAGACTGTACACAACTGTTTTCAACATTTAAAATAATAATGAATGTTTCTTGAGCATCAATCATCATATTAGAATAATTTCTGAAGGATCATGTGACAGTGACGACTGGAGTAATGATGCTGAAAACTCAGCTTTGATCACAGGAATAAATAACAGTTTAAAATATATTAAAATAGAAAGCAGCTGTTTTAAATTGGAATACTATTTTACAATATTACTGTTTTTGTTTGTATTTTTAATCAAATAAATGCAGCCTTGGTGAGCAGAAGAAACTTCGCTTAAAAATCTTACTGACGACAAATTTTTGAACAGTAGTGTATATATATTATATAAAAATGTAAGGGATAAGACACAGATCATTTTACTTGCCTGACCTGATTAGAACAATGAAAAAAACTTAAATGAAAAAATAACTTGGGAATCACTAAAACGAGGGCGTGATTGAACAGTGGACACATAAAAACATACTCTGTCATTTTGTTCAGAACATCATTCAAACTGCAAAGTGTTAACTTATATTTTTGTACAGTAGCAATAAAACACAACATTGTGCTTTTTTTAAATACATTCAAGCAATCCGCCCCGAAAACGAAACTAAAATGCTCACGGCTGCACAGGCATTCATAATGGTGCGCGTCCTCAGCGAGGAACGAGCAGAACAGAGTCAACGTTTTTTAGGTCATTCCTCCTTCCATAGAAATTTATTGAAAACGCTCGCTCTGCTCCGCACCATTATCAATGTCCGTGCGGACGAACATATTTTACTTTCGTTTTTAAGTTAGCGATTAAAAAGCCCCCAGCAGTGTCACACGTCAGTTAACCGGTGGTAAAATATTCTCACCGTCACATACCTAGTATATTTTTATATAGATATAATAGGCCTACCTGATTTTGAACACAAGAGGGCAGTATAGCACTATGTTTGACTTTATTTATTTATTGTTTAGACTAAACAACCATTCTGGCAGTTTTTAAACTTAAACTTCATTCTTAAATTGAAAAAAAAGAATAAAATGAGTTAAGTTCTGATATTTGTATACTTTTATATAGTAATAAATGGTGTATAATTACATTTTTAGAATATATGAGCCTTTGAGTGTTTCCCTTTTAGACAATACTTTAATCCCTCGCCATAGCAAAACCGTTTGAGATATTTATTATCCGTTCACAATTTAGCATCATTAATATAGGGCTTTGGCCCTCCATCGCTGCTCGCAGCTATATTTATATATATATATACATATACACACACACACATATATATATATATATATATATATATATATATATATATATATATATATATATATATGTGTGTGTATATAAATATCTATCTATTAGGGGTGGCACGGTTCACAAAACCCACGGTTCGGTTCGTATCACGGTTTTAGGGTCACGGTTTTCGGTTCTGTACGGTTCTTGTTGTTCTTTTTTCTTTTAATCTTTAACACTCCAAAAATTTACTTCAGCATATGATATATAGCTGAATTATCTAATTATTAATTAATTTATTTCATAAATGGGGTGTGTTTGCAAAACGCAGCTTCTCTGGGCTGTGTCGGACAGTTATTTGTCACCACTTTTTGCCAGGGTTGATATTATGTCCCAGCACGGATGTACCAATACAAATAAATAAAACATTTCCAGTTAACTAGCAAAGTATTCGTTTCGTTCGTTTGTTAAATAAGAAGCAATCTAGCGCTGAAATGTGTTTTTTTTTAATCAAGTGATCAAAGTGCTCGTTGCCGTTGCGATCAGTGGCGCTGATACAGTGTTCTCGTGGCTCGCGCACACACCGCAGCGGCCGCACATTCTTCACTCAGACGCGCGCTTCAGTCCGTTGAGGAGACTCTAGGCTACTCTATTCGTTCCGATGAAATCACAAAACAAAATTCATACAAATCTGTCCCTGCTTGATATACAACCGCTGATAAACATAATCGGTTTTGATGAAAAAGAAAAATATATACGAGTGCAGATTAGAACTCAGAACCTTTGACACGCTTGGCAAGTTCTGCCACTGGACCATTAAAGTACATACCGGTACGTGGAACAGTCGATCTATGTAGCCTATTTATTCACGTGAAAAAAACAACATATAGCCTAGTGGAGTTGATCTCATTAAATGTCTAAGTAAACCCAGTGTACTATTTAAATCGATTGCTGGACATTGTAATGTTATTCTACATTTGTCTGATTTATGATTTAGCATTGTATTAGCAGTAGCACGGGCACAAGGCTACATTGCGCATGCGTCGAACCGTGCGAACCGCGCGACGCACACACGCACCGAACCGAGACAAGCGAACCGAACGGTTCGGATGTTTTTTCATGTACCGTGCCACCCCTACTATCTATCTATATCTATATATATATATATATATATATATACACACACACATATATATATATATATATATATATATATTTATAAGACAGAAAATATTACTTGTCTTACCTTATTCTGATTTTATGATACACTCAAAATATTCCACAACAAATCCTTTAAATTTAATGTAAAAATAAAAACGAAAGTAAGCAGTGTTGGTCTCACGTAACCCTCTCATTAGAATCAAAATGTTTCAATTTTTGCGATGTATTTGGATGCTAAACTATTCTTTATTATAGGCTTTGTACTTCACTCGTGTTCCAATATCGATGGAAAAAATCATCCTCTTCACACGCGCAAAAATGTGCTTGGAAACATCACAGTGGAGCTCTGCTTACTGTGAATGGTACAGATTGTACTACTGACTATTTAAACAGAGCAGTGTAATTCGTTTATGTTAGGTTGACTATTTTTATTATTATATTGTATTAGGGCTATAATGAATGTCAAGATTGCAATTCTGGAATGTGTGTGTGACGCGGTTGCGGTTGAACAGTGGACACAAAAACATAAATAAAATGTTTTAGTTAATTCCTACATCCATAGGAATACATTGAAAATGCTCGCTCTACTCCGCACCATTATCAATGTCTGTGCGGACGTCTGTATTTTACTAGTATATAGTATACTATAGTTAGCGATTTAAAAGCCCTCAGCGGTGTCACATGTCGATTAACCGGTGGGAAAATTTTATCACAGTCACATCCCTAATATATTTATATATAAATACAATAGGCCTACCTGAAAGAGAATTTTACTTGCCCGACCAAAGTATAGCCTGATTAGAACGTCAATAACAAAAAAATAACTTGGGAATCACTAAAACGAGAGATTATTCTAATTTCATTACATTCATTTTAAGTTGCAATCAGCAGTTAATAATAAATGTATTACTGATCAATGGTAACAAGGTTGCACTGCTGAGGCTCATGCTGCTTCTCCAGGAGAATTGTAAACAAATGAGCGCAGCACACAAAAAAGCAACCCAGTTAACAACATACTGACTATAAAAATTACAAATATGGAGTTTTTATATATTTTATAACATATGATAGAGTTAAGCAACCTCACTTGACGAGTAGGCAACTATTTCCTGAATACAATCACGATTGAAACTGTGACATTGATTTCATACAACAGGTTAATAAACAGTTAAAATTAAGTCACTTACATTTTAGATGCAATATTGACTGTTTTTGTTCTGTTTCAGCAGCAAAAATAGTTAAACAAAGATCACAGCAACTTGTTTTCTCATTACTGAATGATTCAGCATTTTGAAACGAATCGCTTGACTCAAAGATTCAATGGTCAATCCATAAACATCTGTCTCAATCATGAATGACTCAGTCATTGGAATGAATCGTTTGAATGAATGAATCAATGACTCGCTCATTAAGATGGTCGCCTGGCGACACCTAATGGCGGTTTAGTGTTATGTTTAAAAGTATCATTCTTTCCAACGTGCACCATTATCAATGTCCGTGCGGACGTCCGTTTTTTTACTTTCACTTTTATATTAGCGATTTAAAAGCACCCGCTCGTGTCACACGTCGCTTAACCGATGGGAAAATATCCTCACAGTCATATACCTAATAAATTTATATTTAAATACAATAGGCCTACCTAGTAAAACGTTTTATATACTATTTTGATATCCTTTTGGACACAAGAGGGCAGTATAGCCCTATGTTTGCTTTTTTGTTGAAACAAATAGCACTAAATAGCCTGTTTTTAACTTTTTCATACTTTTTGAATTGCAAAAACAGAATAAAATAGGTTTAGTTCTAATATTTGTATAATTTTATATAAAAATAAATGGTGTATAATTAAATTTTAAGAATATATGAGATGTTTTCTGATTCCTTTTTTGACATTATTTTAATCCCTCGCCATGTCAAAACCGTTTGAAACATTTAATATCCGTTCACAATTTAGCATCTTTAATGTATTTTCATCGTGTTAAAAAAGTTTGGTGTGAATAAAAAAAAAAACACTTAGCAGGAGTGGGTAAAAAGCAGAGGCTGAATTTGCAAATAAATCCACATTCAAACCAAAATATCTGACTTCCTATTGGTCGAAGCTAATAACTGTATATTAGAAAGTTGTCCGGCTCGATGAGACCAATGTACGTACTGATTTTTAAAACTGTGGGTAAAACTAACCCCCCCACTTTTGTCAAAAGCATTTTGAAAGTGACACACTTCCTGCTGCCAGTTGGTGGCGCTATAACTTTGACTCACAATAGTTACATCCATCTGATCGGCCTCTTACCACGAACACACTGGTGAAGTTTCATCAAGATCCGTTAATGTATGCAGAAGTTATACCACTTCGTGTTTCTCTTTTCTCGCCATAAATTCGTTTCCTCGCCACGGCCAAACCGTTCGAGATATCAAAAATCCGTCCGCAATTTAGAATCCTCAATGTCTTGACTTCATGCACACCGAGTTTGGTGGGGATTGGATGAATTCTCTAGGAGGAGTACTTCGCATTCCACAGCAAGCGTTCTCCAAACAACCCATAATTGCCAACTTCCTGTTGGGCTGGCGTAAAACTTAGAGCACAAAAGTTGTTCAGCCCGATGTGATCTATATGTGTACCGAGTTTCATATCATTACATGCAAGTGTGTTTGATTTATGGACAAGTGTTCGGATCCCATTCCAGGGGGCGCTGTTGAGCCCCCCTGCCACACCCGGGTACCAGCTTCAGCCCAGCCCTGATGGCCGAGGGTTCTGACCTGTGTGCAAAGTTTCAAGAGTTTTCGAGCACGTTAAAGGCCCCAAAAGCCCCTGAAACCTTGAAAAACAGGAATTTTAAACAAATCTCACTCAAAAGACAAATCCCCCCACCCCTCACACACACAGAGACGCAGAGGCAGAGAGAGAGAGGGAGAGAATTCTACAAAAAATCACATTCAAACCAAAATATCTCACTTTCTGTTGGTCACAGCTTATGACTATAAATTAGAAAGTTGTCCGGCTTGATGAGAACAATATACATAACGATTTTTGTGACTCTACTTAAAACTAAGCCCCCATTTTTGACTAAAGGTGGCGCTACTGAGCCCCTCACCACGCCCGTTTCTGAAACTTTGCACATGTCTACCGGCTAATAAATGTGATGTGTCTGTCGAGTTTCATCCAATTTCAAGTATGTTAAGAGTCTCAAAAGCATCTGAAAAGAATATTAAAGTTTGATGCGTTGCCACGGCAACAGTATTTAAGATATCAATAAACCTTTCACAGGTCTACATCTGCCGTGTGTCTACATTATACACATAAAGTTTGAAGCAAATCGGGTAAAAATAAGAGGGTGATTTCAAAGCATTTTGAAAGTGACACACTTCCTGCTGCCTGTTGGTGGCGCTATAACTTTGACTCACAATAGTCACATCCATGTGATCGGCCTCTTACAACGAACACACTGCGGAAGTTTCATCAAGATCAGTTAATTTATGCAGAAGTTATAACACACTTCCTGTTTATTTTTTCTCGCTATAAATTCGTTTCATCGCCACGGCCAAACCGTTCGAGATATCAAAAATCCGTCCGCAATTTAGCATCCTCAATGTCTTGACTTCATGCTGACCGAGTTTGGTGTGGATCGGATCAATTCCCTAGGAGGAGTACATTAAATTCCACAGCATGCGTTTTTCAAACAACCCATAATAGCTGACTTCCTGTTGGGCAGAGCTAATAACTTAGAGTGCGAAAGTTGTTCGGCCCGATGAGATCTATATGTGTACCGAGTTTCATACTAATACGTTCTTGTATGTGTCCAAGATTTAAGATTGTGTTCTAGGGGGCGCTGTCGAGCCCCCCTGCCACGCCCGGGTACCAGCTTCAGCCCGGCCCTAATGGCCGCGGGTTCTGACCTGTGTGCAAAGTTTCATGAGTTTTTGAGTCTGTTAAGGGTCCCAAAAGCCCCCGAACCCTTGAAGAACAATAATAATAATAATAAATATAGCTGCGAGCAGCGATTACGGGCCCAAGCCGGTGGCACCGCAACCCCGGTGCCTTTAGTTACCTAAAGGCACCGGGGTGGCGGTACCGCCGGCTTTGGCCCTCCATCGCTGCTCGCAGCTATATTTATATATATATATATATATTAAACAAACATATATATATATATATATGTATTTATATATATGTGTATATATATATATATATATATATATATATATATATATATATATATATATACCGTTCAAAAGTTTGGGGTCAGGAAGATTTTTAATGTTTTTAGGAGAAGTCTCTTCTGCTCACCAAGGCTGCATTTATTTGATTAAAAAACAAACAAAAACAGTAATATTGTGAAATATTATTCCAATTTAAAACAGCTGTTTTCTATTTTAAAATATTTTACACTGTAATTAATTTATGTGATCAAAGCTGAGTTTTCAGCATCATTACTCCCGTCTTCAGTGTCACATGATCCTTCAGAAACCATTCTAATATGATGATTGATGGTCAATAAATATTAATTATTATTTTCAATGTTGAAAACAGTTGTGTACAGATTTTTTTTCAAAATGCGTTGATGAATGTAAAGTTCAAAAGAACAGCATTTATTTCAAATATAATTTTTTTTAACATTATAAATGTCTGTACTGTAACTTTTGATCAGTGTAACTCATTCTCGATGAATAAAAGTATTGATTTATTTTATTTCTTTCCCCAAAAAATTTAATTAAAATTATTACTGACCCCAAACTTCTGAACGGTAGTGTTTAATGTTACAAAAGCTTTAGATTTCAGATAAATGCTGTTCTTTTGAACTTTCTATTCATCAAAGACTGTACACAACTGTTTTCGACATTTAAAATAATAATGAATGTTTCTTGAGCATCAATCATCATATTAGAATAATTTCTGAAGGATCATGTGACAGTGACGACTGGAGTAATGATGCTGAAAACTCAGCTTTGATCACAGGAATAAATAACAGTTTAAAATATATTAAAATAGAAAGCAGCTGTTTTAAATTGGAATACTATTTTACAATATTACTGTTTTTGTTTGTATTTTTAATCAAATAAATGCAGCCTTGGTGAGCAGAAGAAACTTCTCTGTTATGTGCGCGCCACAGACTGCACGCACGTCTGCTTAGAGTTCCGCCTTTTGCCTTCCGTCAATATTACGTTATTAGAAAAATATTTTTTTAGAGAATCGATTTTTTGACATTTGTGAATCGATTCAGAATCGTCCACGTCCGCATCGCGATGCATCTAAGAATCAATTTTTTCTCCCACCCCTAGATTTCATACAACAGGTTAATAAACAGTTACAATTAAGTCACTTACATTTTAGATGCAATGTTGACTGTTTTTGTTCTGTTTCAGCAGCGAAATAGTTAAACAAAGATCACGGCAGAACCATCACGCATCACGTGTTTTCTCATAACTGAACGATTCAGCATTTTTAACGAATCGGTTGACTCAAAGATTGAATGATCAATCCATAAACATCTGTCTTAATCATGATCGACTCATTCGAACGAATCGTTTGAACGAATGAATCAATGACTCTCTTATTAAGATGGATGCCTGGCGACACCTAATGGCGGTTTAGTGTTGTTTAAAAGCATCATTCTTTCCCACATGTGTGTGATTTGTGTGTGCAACATTATCATTATTTTTCTTTCACTATTATATTAGCGATTTAAAAGCACCCACTCGTGTCACACGTCGATTAACCGGTGGGAAAATATCCTCAGACACATACCTAATAAATGTATATTTAAATACAATATTGGCCTACCTGGTAAAAAGTTTTATATACTATTTTGATGTCCTTTTGGACACAAGAGGGCAGTATAGCCCTATGTTTGCTTTTTTGTTGAACCAAATAGCACTAAATAGCCTGTTTTTAACTTTTTCATTCTTCTTGAATTGCAAAAACAGAATAAAATGGGTTTAGTTGTGATATTTGTATACTTTTATATAGAAATAAATGGTATATAATTACATTTTTAGAAGATTTTTACTTTAATCCCTCGCCATAGCAAAACCGTTTGAGATATTTATTATCCATTCACAATTTAGCATATTTAATGTAGTTTCATCATGTTGAAAAAGTTTGGTACGAATAAAATAAATAGTTTAAGAGGAGTGGCTAAAAATTCAGAGGCTGATTTTGCAAAAAAATTCACATTCAGACCAAAATATCTGACTTCCTGATGGCCAGAGCTATTGAATGTAAATTAGAAAGTTGTCCGGCTTGATGAGAACAATATAGAAACTATTTTTTCTTTACTGTAGTTAAAAGTAACCCCCCCACTTTTGTCAAAAGCATGTTGAAAGTGACACACTTCCTGCTGCCAGTTGGTGGCGCTATAACTTTGACTCACAATAGCTACATCCATCTGATCGGCCTCTTACCACGAACACACTGCTGAAGTTTCATCAAGATCAGTTAATGTATGCAGAAGTTATTCCACTTCCGTGTTTCTCTTTTCTCGCCATAAATTCGATTCCTCGCCACAGCCAAACCGTTCGAGATATCAAAAATCCGTCCGCAATTTAGCATCCTCAAAGTCTTGACTACATGCACACCGAGTTTGAAGGGAACACGGTGAATTTTCTAGGAGGAGTATTTCACATTCCACAGCAAGCGTTTTCCAAACAACCCATAATAGCCGACTTCCTGTTGGGCTGGCGTAAAACTTGACGGGGGTAAAGATGTTCGGCCCGATGAGATCTATATGTGTACCGAGTTTCATATTAATTCATGCGAGCGTGTTTGATATATGGATCAAGTTTTAGAACCCCGTTCAAGGGGGCGCTGTTGAGCCCCCCAGCCACGCCCGGGTACCAGCTTCAGCCCGGCCCTGATGGCCGTGGGTTCTGACCTGTGTGCAAAGTTTCAAGAGATTTTGAGCACGTTAAGGACCCCAAAAGCCCCTGAAACCTTGATTAACAATATAAAAGCAATAGTCAAATCCCCCCCTTCCCTCACACACACACAGACACAGAGAGAGGGAGAGAAAATTCTTCAGAAAATCCACATTCAAACCAAAATATCTCTCTTCCTGTTGGTCGGAGATGGTTCATGTAAATTAGAAAGTTGTCCGTCTTGATGAGAACAATACACATACCAAGTTTTGTGATTCTAGGAAAAACTAAGCCCCCATTTTTGACTAAAGGTGGCGCTACTGAGCCATTCCACCACCCCCGTTTCTGAAACTTTGCACATGTCTACTGGCTAATAAATGTGATGTGTCTGTTGAGTTTCATGCAATTTCAAGTATGTTAAGAGTCTCAAAAGCATCAAAAAAGAATATTAAAGTTTGATGCGTTGCCACGGCAACAGTATCTAAGATATCAATAATCCTTTCACAGGTTTACATCTGCCGTGTGTCTACATTGTACACATAAAGTTTGAAGCAAATCGGGTAAAAATAAGACACTGATTTCAAAGCATTTTGAAAGTGATGTACTTCCTGCTGCCTGTTGGTGGCGCTATAACTTTGACTCACAATAGTCACATCTGTGCGATCGGCCTCTTACAACAAACACACTGCTGAAGTTTCATCAAGATCAGTTAATGTATGCAGAAGTTATAACACACTTCCTGTTTCATTTTTTCGCTATGAATTTGTTTCCTCGCCACGGCCAAACCGTTCGAGATATCAAAAATCCGTCCGCAATTTAGCATCCTCAATGTCGTGACTTCATGCACACCGAGTTTGGAGGCGAATCGATGAATTCCCTAGGAGGAGTACATTAAATTCCACAGCATGCGTTTCCAAACAACGCTAAATAGCCAACTTCCTGTTTGGCTGGCGTAAAACTTAGAGCACGAAAGTTGTTCGGCCCGATGAGATCTATATGTGTACCGAGTTTCATATTATTACATGCAAGCGTGTTTGATTTATGGACACGTGTTCGGATCCCGTTCCAGGGGGCGCTGTCGAGCCCCCCTGCCACGCCCGGGTACCAGCTTCAGTCCGGCCCTGATGGCCGCGGGTTCTGACGTGTGTGCAAAATTTCAAGAGTTTTCGAGCATGTTAAGAGCCCCAAAAGTGCCCGAAAGGTTGACAAAATAATAATAATAATAATAATAAAATATAGCTGCGAGCAGCGATTGCGGGCCCAAGCCGGTGGCACCGCCACCCTGGTGCCTTTAGTTACACTAAAGCCACCGGGGTGGCGGTGTCACCGGCTTGGACCCTCCATCGCTGCTCGCAGCTATATTTATATATATATATATATATATATATATAACAAAAAAATATATATATACACATTATATATATGTAACAAAAAATAAATAAATAAATATATATATATATATATATATATATATATATATATATATGGCGAGGCGAGGAACGGGCAGAGAAGAGCGAACGTTTTTGGACATTCATCATATTGCATTGGTTTTCATTTCTTGTCCTCAAACCGAGCACTAATCTGTTTATTTTTAAGTCACACATTCTCCATTGATTAAAAAAGACAATCAAATGTATTTTTTAATGGTAGTATTATTTTATACAGAAATAAATTATTTATAATTCAGATGAGAATAAAGTTAGTGTTAATTAAAATTGTAAGGAAAACAAATATATTGATCTAAAATCTACTATCATTTGCTGCAAATAGGTTGACTATTTATATTTATTATTATATTTTATTACGGCTGTAATGAACCGGCTGCGATGTCAAGATTGCAATGCTGCAATGCACAGTGTGTGTGTGAGGGGTGGGCGCGATCGAACAGTGGAAACATAAAAACATAGGCTACTCCGTCGGTTTGTTCATACAGGACATCATTTAAACTGCACTGTGTTTACTTATATTTATGTACACTCGCAATAAAACACAACATTGTGCTTTTGTAAAAAAGCATTCAAGCAATCCCACCCCCGAAATGGCGCTATTTTTTAAATGAAACTAAAATGCTCATGGCTGCATGGGCAATAACACGTCTACAGCGAGGAATGAGCAGAACAGAGTGAATGTTTTTTAGTTCATTCCTACTGGATGTCCGTATTTCACTTTCGCTCATCATATACTCACCCTCATGTTGTTTTAATCCTTTATGAATTTCTTTCTTCTGCTGAACAGAAAGGAAGATATTTAGGAGAATGTCAGTAACCAGACAGTTTCTGATCCCATTGACTTCCATAGTAGGAAAAAAATGTATACTATGGAAGTCCATGAGACCAGAAACTGTCTGGTTACTGACATTCTTCTAAATATCTTCCTTTCTGTTCAGCAGAAGAAAGAAATTAATAAAGGATTGAAACAACATGAGGGTGAGTATATGATGACAGAATTTTCAATTTAAAGTGGAGTATCCCTTTAAGTTAGCGATTTAAAAGCCCCCGCCGCGGTGTCACACATCGATTAACCAGTGGGTAAAAATTCTCAGTCACATCGCTATTATATTTATATATAAATACAATATACAATGGGCCTACCTGATTTTGAACACAAGAGGGCAGTATAGCCCTATGTATGACTTTTTTTTTTACTAAATAGCGCATTCTGGCTGATTTTAAACTTGTACATAATTCTTGAATTGAAAAAAACTGAATAAACCCAAAACTAGTTCTGTTTCGGTTTAGTTCTGATATTTGTATAATTTTCTATAAAAATAAATGGTGTATAATTAAATTTTAAGAAGATATGAGATGTTTTCTGATTCCTTTTTTGACATTATTTTAATCCCTCGCCATGTCAAAACCGTTTGAAATATTTAATATCCGTTCACAATTTAGCATCTTTAATGTATTTTCATCGTGTTAAAAAAGTTTGGTGTGAATAAAAAAAAAAACACTTAGCAGGAGTGGGTAAAAAGCAGAGGCTGAATTTGCAAATAAATCCACATTCAAACCAAAATATCTGACTTCCTATTGGTCGAAGCTAATAACTGTATATTAGAAAGTTGTCCGGCTCGATGAGACCAATGTACGTACTGATTTTTGTAACTGTGGGTAAAACTAACCCCCCCACTTTTGTCAAAAGCATTTTGAAAGTGACACACTTCCTGCTGCCAGTTGGTGGCGCTATAACTTTGACTCACAATAGTTACATCCATCTGATCGGCCTCTTACCACGAACACACTGGTGAAGTTTCATCAAGATCAGTTAATGTATACAGAAGTTATTCCACTTCGTGTTTCTCTTTTCTCGCCATAAATTCGTTTCCTCGCCACGGCCAAACCGTTCGAGATATCAAAAATCCGTCCGCAATTTAGAATCCTCAATGTCTTGACTTCATGCACACCGAGTTTGTTGGGGATTGGATGAATTCTCTAGGAGGAGTACTTCGCATTCCACAGCAAGCGTTTTCCAAACAACCCATAATAGCCGACTTCCTGTTGGGCTGGCGTAAAACTTGACGGGGGAAAAGTTGTTCGGCCCGATGAGATCTATATGTGTACCGAGTTTCATATTAATTAATGCAAGCGTGTTTGATCTATGGACCAAGTTTTGGGACCCCGTTCAAGGGGGCGCTGTTGAGCCCCCCTGCCATGCCCGGGTACCAGCTTCAGCCCGTCCCTGATGGCAGGGGGTTCTGACTTGTGTGCAAAGTTTCAAGAGTTTTTGAGCACGTTAAGGACCCCAAAAGCCCCTGAAACCTTGATTAACAATATAAAAGCAATAGTCAAATCCCCCCCTCCCCTCACACACACAGAGACACAGAGAGAGGGAGAGAAAATTCTTCAGAAAATCCACATTCAAACCAAAATATCTCTCTTCCTGTTGGTCAGAGATAGTTCATGTAAATTAGAAAGTTGTCCGTCTTGATGAGAACAATACACATACCAAGTTTTGTTGCTGTTGATAAAACTAACCCCCCCACTTATGACTAAAGGTGGCGCTACTGAGCCCCTCACCACGCCCGTTTCTGAAACTTTGCACATGTCTACGGGCTAATAAATGTGATGTGTCTGTCGAGTTTCATCCAATTTCAAGTATGTTAAGAGTCTCAAAAGCATCAAAAAAGAATATTAAAGTTTGAAGCGTTGCCATGGCAACAGTATTAAAGATATCAAAAATCCTTTCACAGGTCTACATCTGCCGTGTGTTTACATTATACACATAAAGTTTGAAGCAAATCGGGTAAAAATAAGAGGGTGATTTCAAAGCATTTTGAAAGTGACACACTTCCTGCTGCCAGTTGGTGGCGCTATAACTTTGACTCACAATAGTCACATCCATGTGATCGGCCTCTTACAACGAACACACTGCTGAAGTTTAATCAAGATCAGTTAATGTATGCAGAAGTTATAACACACTTCCTGTTTCCATTATTCGCCATAAATTCGTGTCCTCGCCACAGCCAAACCGTTCGAGATATCAAAAATCCGTCCGCAATTTAGCATCCTCAATGTCTTGACTTCATGCTGACTGAGTTTGGAGGCGAATGGATGAATTCCCTAGGAGGAGTACATTAAATTCCACAGCATGCGTTTCCAAACAACCCATAATAGCCGACTTCCTGTTGGGCTGGCGTAAAAAGTAAAAGTACGAAAGTTGTTCGGCCCGATGAGATCTATATGTGTACCGAGTTTCATATTATTACATGCTAGCGTGTTTGATTTATGGACCAAGTTTTCGGACCCCGTTCCAGGGGGCGCTGTCGAGCCTCCCTGCCACGGCCGTGTCCCAGCTTCAGCCCGGCCCTAATGGCCACGGGTTCTGACCCGTGTGCAAAGTTTCAAGAGTTTTCGAGCACGTTAAGGGCCCCAAAAGTGCCCGAAAGGTTGATAAAAAATAATAATAAAATATAGCTGCGAGCAGCGATTACGGGCCCAAGCCGGTGGCACCGCAACCCCGGTGCCTTTAGGTAACTAAAGGCACCGGGGTTGCGGTGCCACCGGCTTTGGCCCTCCATCGCTGCTCGCAGCTATATTTATATATATATATATATATATATATATATATATACATACATACACACACACACACACACACACACACACATATATATATATATATATATATATATATATGTGTGTGTGTATATAAATATCTATCTATCTATATCTATATATATATATATACACACACACACACACACACACACACATATATATATATATATATATATATATATATATATATAAGACAGAAAATATTACTTGTCTTACCTTATTCTGATTTTATGATACACTCAAAATATTCCACAACAAATCCTTTAAATTTAATGTAAAAATAAAAACGAAAGTAAGCAGTGTTGGTCTCACGTAACCCTCTCATTAGAATCAAAATGTTTCAATTTTTGCGATGTATTTGGATGCTAAACTATTCTTTATTATAGGCTTTGTACTTCACTCGTGTTCCAATATCGATGGAAAAAATCATCCTCTTCACACGCGCAAAAATGTTCTTGGAAACATCACAGTGGAGCTCTGCTTACTGTGAATGGTACAGATTGTACTACTGACTATTTAAACAGAGCAGTGTAATTCGTTTATGTTAGGTTGACTATTTTTATTATTATATTGTATTAGGGCTATAATGAACAGGCTGCGATGTCAAGATTGCAATTCTGGAATGTGTGTGTGTGTGTGACGCGGTTGCGGTTGCGGTTGAACAGTGGACACAAAAACATAAATAAAATGTTTTAGTTAATTCCTACATCCATAGGAATAAATTGAAAATGCTCGCTCTACTCCGCACCATTATCAATGTCTGTGCGGACGTCTGTATTTTACTAGTATATAGTATACTATAGTTAGCGATTTAAAAGCGCTCAGTGGTGTCACACGTCGATTAACCGGTGGGAAAATGTTATCACAGTCACATCCCTAATATATTTATATATAAATACAATAGGCCTACCTGAAAGAGAATTTTACTTGCCCGACCAAAGTATAGCCTGATTAGAACGTCAATAACAAAAAAATAACTTGGGAATCACTAAAACGAGAGATTATTCTAATTTCATTACATTCATTTTAAGTTGCAATCATCAGTTAATAATAAATGTATTACTGATCAATGGTAACAAGGTTGCACTGCTGAGGCTCATGCTGCTTCTCCAGGAGAATTGTAAACAAATGAGCGCAGCACACAAAAAAGCAACCCAGTTAACAACATACTGACTATAAAAATTACAAATATGGAGTTTTTATATATTTTATAACATATGATAGAGTTAAGCAACCTCACTTGACGAGTAGGCAACTATTTCCTGAATACAATCACGATTGAAACTGTGACATTGATTTCATACAACAGGTTAATAAACAGTTACAATTAAGTCACTTACATTTTAGATGCAATATTGACTGTTTTTGTTCTGTTTCAGCAGCAAAAATAGTTAAACAAAGATCACAGCAGAACCATTGCGCATCTCACAGCAACTTGTTTTCTCATTACTGAATGATTCAGCATTTTGAAACGAATCGCTTGACTCAAAGATTCAATGGTAAATCCATAAACATCTGTCTCAATCATGAATGACTCAGTCATTGGAACGAATCATTTGAACGAATGAATCAATGACTCGCTCATTAAGATGGTCGCCTAGCGACACCTAATGGCGGTTTAGTGTTATGTTTAAAAGTATCATTCTTTCCAACGTGCACCATTATCAATGTCCGTGCAGACGTCCGTTTTTTTTACTTTCACTTTTATATTAGCGATTTAAAAGCACCCGCTTGTGTCACACGTCGCTTAACCGATGGGAAAATATCCTCAGACACATACCTAATAAATGTATATTTAAATACAATATTGGCCTACCTGGTAAAAAGTTTTATATACTATTTGGATGTCCTTTTGGACACAAGAGGGCAGTATAGCCCTATGTTTGCTTTTTTGTTGAACCAAATAGCACTAAATAGCCTGTTTTTAACTTTTTCATTCTTCTTGAATTGCAAAAACAGAATAAAATGGGTTTAGTTGTGATATTTGTATACTTTTATATAGAAATAAATGGTATATAATTACATTTTTAGAAGATTTTTAGTGTTTTCTTTTTGGACATTACTTTAATCCCTCGCCATAGCAAAACCGTTTGAGATATTTATTATCCATTCACAACTTAGCATATTTAATGTAGTTTCATCATGTTGAAAAAGTTTGGTACGAATAAAATAAATAGTTTAAGAGGAGTGGCTAAAAATTCAGAGGCTGATTTTGGAAAAAAAATTCACATTCAGACCAAAATATCTGACTTCCTGATGGCCAGAGCTATTGAATGTAAATTAGAAAGTTGTCCGGCTTGATGAGAACAATATACAAACTATTTTTTCTTTACTGTAGTTAAAACTAACCCCCCCACTTTTGTCTAAAGCATGTTGAAAGTGACACACTTCCTGCTGCCAGTTGGTGGCGCTATAACTTTGACTCACAATAGCTACATCCATCTGATCGGCCTCTTACCACGAACACACTGCTGAAGTTTCATCAAGATCAGTTAATGTATGCAGAAGTTATTCCACTTCCGTGTTTCTCTTTTCTCGCCATAAATTCGATTCCTCGCCACAGCCAAACCGTTCGAGATATCAAAAATCCGTCCGCAATTTAGCATCCTCAAAGTCTTGACTACATGCACACCGAGTTTGAAGGGGACACGGTGAATTTTCTAGGAGGAGTATTTCACATTCCACAGCAAGCGTTTTCCAAACAACCCATAATAGCCGACTTCCTGTTGGGCTGGCGTAAAACTTGACCGGGGTAAAGTTGTTCGGCCCGATGAGATCTATATGTGTACCGAGTTTCATATTAATTCATGCGAGCGTGTTTGATATATGGATCAAGTTTTAGAACCCTGTTCAAGGGGGCGCTGTTGAGCCCCCCAGCCACGCCCGGGTACCAGCTTCAGCCCGGCCCTGATGGCCGTGGGTTCTGACCTGTGTGCAAAGTTTCAAGAGTTTTTGAGCACGTTAAGGACCCCAAAAGCCCCTGAAACCTTGATTAACAATATAAAAGCAATAGTCAAATCCCCCCCTCCCCTCACACACACACAGACACAGAGAGAGGGAGAGAAAATTCTTCAGAAAATCCACATTCAAACCAAAATATCTCTCTTCCTGTTGGTCGGAGATGGTTCATGTAAATTAGAAAGTTGTCCGTCTTGATGAGAACAATACACATACCAAGTTTTGTGATTCTAGGAAAAACTAAACCCCCATTTTTGACTAAAGGTGGCGCTACTGAGCCATTCCACCACCCCCGTTTCTGAAACTTTGCACATGTCTACTGGCTAATAAATGTGATGTGTCTGTTGAGTTTCATGCAATTTCAAGTATGTTAAGAGTCTCAAAAGCATCAAAAAAGAATATTAAAGTTTGATGCGTTGCCACGGCAACAGTATCTAAGATATCAATAATCCTTTCACAGGTTTACATCTGCCGTGTGTCTACATTGTACACATAAAGTTTGAAGCAAATCGGGTAAAAATAAGAGGGTGATTTCAAAGCATTTTGAAAGTGATGTACTTCCTGCTGCCTGTTGGTGGCGCTATAACTTTGACTCACAATAGTCACATCTGTGCGATCGGCCTCTTACAACGAACACACTGCTGAAGTTTCATCAAGATCAGTTAATGTATGCAGAAGTTATAACACACTTCCTGTTTCATTTTTTCGCCATAAATTTGTTTCCTCGCCACGGCCAAACCGTTCGAGATATCAAAAATCCGTCCGCAATTTAGCATCCTCAATGTCTTGACTTCATGCACACCGAGTTTGGAGGCGAATCGATGAATTCCCTAGGAGGAGTACATTAAATTCCACAGCATGCGTTTCCAAACAACGCTAAATAGCCAACTTCCTGTTTGGCTGGCGTAAAACTTAGAGCACGAAAGTTGTTCGGCCGGATGAGATCTATATGTGTACCGAGTTTCATATTATTACATGCAAGCGTGTTTGATTTATGGACACGTGTTCGGATCCCGTTCCAGGGGGCGCTGTCGAGCCCCCCTGCCACGCCCGGGTACCAGCTTCAGTCCGGCCCTGATGGCCGCGGGTTCTGACCTGTGTGCAAAATTTCAAGAGTTTTCGAGCATGTTAAGAGCCCCAAAAGTGCCCGAAAGGTTGACAAAATAATAATAATAATAATAATAATAATAATAAATATAGCTGCGAGCAGCGATTACGGGCCCAAGCCGGTGGCACCGCAACCCCGGTGCCTTTAGTTACCTAAAGGCACCGGGGTTGCGGTGCCACCGGCTTTGGCCCTCCATCGCTGCTCGCAGCTATATTTATATATATATATATATATATATATATATATATATTATACAAACATATATATATATATATATATATTTATGTATATATATATATATATATATATATACCGTTCAAAAGTTTGGGGTCAGGAAGATTTTTAATGTTTTTAGGAGAAGTCTCTTCTGCTCACCAAGGCTGCATTTATTTGATTAAAAATACAAACAAAAACAGTAATATTGTGAAATATTATACCAATTTAAAACAGCTGTTTTCTATTTTAAAATATTTTACACTGTAATTAATTTATGTGATCAAAGCTGAGTTTTCAGCATCATTACTCCCGTCTTCAGTGTCACATGATCCTTCAGAAACCATTCTAATATGATGATTGATGGTCAATAAATATTAATTATTATTTTCAATGTTGAAAACAGTTGTGTACAGATTTTTTTTCAAAATGCGTTGATGAATGTAAAGTTCAAAAGAACAGCATTTATTTCAAATATAATTTTTTTTAACATTATACATGTCTGTACTGTAACTTTTGATCAGTTTAACTCATTCTCGATGAATAAAAGTATTGATTTATTTTATTTCTTTCCCCCAAAATTTAAATTTAAATTATTACTGACCCCAAACTTCTGAACGGTAGTGTTTAATGTTACAAAAGCTTTAGATTTCAGATAAATGCTGTTCTTTTGAACTTTCTATTCATCAAAGACTGTACACAACTGTTTTCAACATTTAAAATAATAATGAATGTTTCTTGAGCATCAATCAGCATATTAGAATAATTTCTGAAGGATCATGTGACAGTGACGACTGGAGTAATGATGCTGAAAACTCAGCTTTGATCACAGGAATAAATAACAGTTTAAAATATATTAAAATAGAAAGCAGCTGTTTTAAATTGGAATACTATTTTACAATATTACTGTTTTTGTTTGTAATCAAATAAATGCAGCCTTGGTGAGCAGAAGAAACTTCGCTTAAAAATCTTACTGACCCCAAATTTTTGAACAGTAGTGTATATATATTATATAAAAATGTAAGGGATAAGACACAGATAATTTTACTTGCCTGACCTGATTAGAACAATGAAAAAACTTAAATGAAAAAATAACTTGGGAATCACTAAAACGAGGGCGCGATTGTACAGTGGACACATAAAAACATTCTCTGTCATTTTGTTCAGAACATCATTCAAACTGCAAAGTGTTAACTTATATTTTTGTACAGTAGCAATAAAACACAACATTGTGCATTTTTAAAATACATTCAAGCAATCCGCCCCGAAAATGAAACTAAAATGCTCACGGCTGCACAGGCATTCATAATGGTGTGCGTCCTCAGCGAGGAACGAGCAGAACAGAGTCAACGTTTTTTAGGTCATTGCTCCTTCCATAGGAATTTATTGAAAAAGCTCGCTCTGCTCCGCACCATTATCAATGTCCGTGCGGACGAACATATTTTACTTTCGTTTTTAAGTTAGCGATTAAAAAGCCCCCAGCGGTGTCACACGTCAGTTAACCGGTGGTAAAATATTCTCACTGTCACATACCTAGTATATTTTTATATAGATATAATAGGCCTACCTGATTTTGAACACAAGAGGGCAGTATAGCACTATGTTTGACTTTATTTATTTATTGTTTAGACTAAACAACCATTCTGGCAGTTTTTAAACTTAAAGTTCATTCTTAAATTGAAAAAAAATAATAAAATGAGTTAAGTTCTGATATTTGTATACTTTTATATAGTAATAAATGGTGTATAATTACATTTTTAGAATATATGAGCCTTTTACTATTTACTTTTTAGACAATACTTTAATCCCTCGCCATAGCAAAACCGTTTGAGATATTTATTATCCGTTCACAATTTAGCATCATTAATATATTTTTATCATGTTGAAAAAGTTTGGTGGGAATAAAATAAACCACTTCGATAAAGGTGGCTAAAAATTCAGAGGCTGATTTTGCAAAAAAATCCACATTCAGACCAAAATATCTGACTTCCTGATGGTCAGAGCTAATGACTTTAAATTAGAAAGTTGTCCGGGTCGATGAGATCAATATATGAACTGAGTTTTTTTTTACTGTAGTTAAAACTAACCCCCCCACTTTTGTCAAAAGCATGTTGAAAGTGACACACTTCCTGCTGCCAGTTGGTGGCGCTATAACTTTGAATCACAATAGCCACATCCATCTGATCGGCCTCTTACCACGAACACACTGGTGAAGTTTCATCAAGATCAGTTAATGTATGCAGCAGTTATTCCACTTCGTGTTTCTCTTTTCTCGCCATAAATTCGATTCCTCGCCACGGCCAAACCGTTCGAGATATCAAAAATCCGTCCGCAATTTAGCATCCTTAAAGTCTTGACTACATGCACACCGAGTTTGGAGGGGACACGGTGAATTTTCTAGGAGGAGTATTTCACATTCCACAGCAAGCGTTTTCCAAACAACCCATAATAGCCGACTTCCTGTTGGGCTGGCGTAAAACTTGACCAGGGGAAAGTTGTTCGGCACGATGAGATCTATATGTGTACCGAGTTTCATATTAATTCATGCAAGCGTGTTTGATATATGGACCAAGTTTTAGAACCCCGTTCAAGGGGGCGCTGTTGAGCCCCCCTGCCACGCCCGGGTACCAGCTTCAGCCCGGCCCTGATGGCCGTGGGTTCTGACCTGTGTGCAAAGTTTCAAGAGTTTTTGAGCACGTTAAGGACCCCAAAAGCCCCTGAAACCTTGATTAACAATATAAAAGCAATAGTCAAATCCCCCCCCTCCCCTCACACACACACAGACACAGAGAGAGGGAGAGAAAATTCTTCAGAAAATCCACATTCAAACCAAAATATCTCTCTTCCTGTTGGTCGGAGATGGTTAATGTCAATTAGAAAGTTGTCCGTCTTGATGAGAACAATACACATACCAAGTTTTGTTGCTGTTGATAAAACTAACCGCCCCATTTATGACTAAAGGTGGCGCTACTGAGCCCCTCACCACGCCCGTTTCTGAAACTTTGCACATGTCTACGGGCTAATAAATGTGATGTGTCTGTCGAGTTTCATCCAATTTCAAGTATGTTAAGAGTCTCAAAAGCATCAAAACAGAATATTAAAGTTTGAAGCGTTGCCATGGCAACAGTATTAAAGATATCAAAAATCCTTTCACAGGTCTACATCTGCCGTGTGTTTACATTATACACATAAAGTTTGAAGCAAATCGGGTAAAAATAAGAGGGTGATTTCAAAGCATTTTGAAAGTGACACACTTCCTGCTGCCAGTTGGTGGCGCTATAACTTTGACTCACAATAGTCACATCAATGTGATCGGCCTCTGACCACGAACACACTGCTGAAGTTTTATCAAGATCAGTCAATGTATGCAGAAGTTATAATACACTTCCTGTGTCCCATTATTCGCCATAAATTCGTTTCCCCGCCTTGGCCAAACCGTTCGAGATATCAAAAATCCGTCCGCAATTTATCATCCTCAATGTCTTGACTTCATGCACACCGAGTTTTGAGGCGAATGGATGAATTTCCTAGGAGGAGTACATCAAATTCCACAGCATGCGTTTTCCAAACAACCCATAATAGCCGACTTCCTGTTGGGCTGGCGTAAAACTTAGAGCACGAAAGTTGTTCAGCCCAATAAGATCTATATGTGTACCGAGTTTCATATTAATTCATGCAAGAGTGTTTGGTATATGGACCAAGTTTTCGGACCGCACTCGGACCCCATTCAAGGGGGCGCTGTCGAGCCCCCCTGCCACGCCCAGGTACCATCTTCAGCCCGGCCCTAATGGCCGCAGCTTCTGACCTGTGTGCAAAGTTTCATGAGTTTTTGAGCACGTTAAAGGCCCCAAAAGCCCCCGAACCCTTGAACAATAATAATAATAATTAAAGCTGCAAGCAGCGATGAAAGGGCCCTCGCACCCGTGCCGCCGCCACCCGGTGGCTTTAGGAAGACAGAGCATGGTTGGACAATGTGCATTTAAGGAGGTATATATAGTAGTTGCTAGCAGGTTTAGTATGTTTTTAGCATGCTTAGTACACAATAGTTATGTGGTTAGTACTGCATTACTGTGTTAACCATGTCAGTTTCTGTTACCAGTAGGTGGGGCTATGTCTATATCTGAATATCGCTATGTAGATGTGTTCAGTGCAGGACTTTTATCAAACATGTGGAGTTTGGGGCAGATTGGACATTGTATGCTTGAGTTACAACAACTTCCTTTAGCATTTCTAGCATGTTTTATGATGTTTCTAGCATATTACATATTAAAGGGTTAGTTCACCCAAAAATTTAAATTCTGTCAGTAATTACTCACCCTCATGTTGTTCCAACCGCGTAAGACCTTCGTTCATCTTCGGAACACAAATTAAGATATTTTTGATGAAATCTGAGCCATGTTTCACTCCTCCATAGGCTTCCAGTGTGACCGAAACTTGCTGGCCCAGAAAAGTTATTAAAGAGATCGTTAATATAGTCCAAGTGACTCCAGTGGCTCAATCTTAAGTATATCAAGCGACGAGAATACTTTTTGTGCGCAAAAACAAACAAAAATAACGACTTTATTCCACTATTCATTTCCTTCTCTCTGGATGTCTAGTTGGTTTGCGTAGTGTTTTTGCGCAGCGCGTCTGTGTCACACGTCACCACGTAGGCTCACTATTGGCCGACGCCGGTCATGTGTGTGTTGCGTGATGACGTGCAACACAGACGCGCAGCGCAAACACACTACGAGGCCCAGAGAGAAGGAAATGAAAAGTGGAATAAAGTCGTTATTTTTGTTTGTTTTTGCGCACAAAAAGTATTCTCGTCGCATGATAAACTTAATGTAGTGCCACTGTAGTTACTTGGACTATTTTAACGATGTTTTAATAACTATTCTGGGCCGGTGAGTTTCGGTCACACTGGAAGCCTATGGAGGAGTCAAAATTCTGTCAGATTTCATCAAAAATATCTTAATTTGTGTTCCGAAGATGAACGAAAGACTTACATGGTTGGAACAACATGAGGGTGAGTAATTACTGACAGAATTTTCATTTTTGGGTGAACTAACCCTTTAATTTTGGGGTAGATTGGACATTGAATGCCTGAGTTACAGCAAATTCATATTTAATTGCAGTAATAGGATGCTTTAACACTTAGCTAAGTATTTGATTGCATGTTTCTAGTATGTTGCTAACATGTTTAGCAGTTGGTGACACTTTTTTATATGTTATTAGGAGTCCAGAATAGTGTTAAACGTCACTTCCTGTTGCCAGCAGGCGGCGCTATGACTATATCTGAATATGAGCATGGACTTGTGTTCAGGAGATAACTATTATCAAACGTGTGAAGTTTGGGGTAGATTGGACATTGTATGCCTAAGTTACAACAACTTCCTTTAGCATTTCTAGCATGCTTTAGAACTTAGCTATGTGTTGCTAGCATGTTTATTGCATGTTACATATTAAGTTTGGGGCAGATTGGACATTCCATGCCTGTGTTACAGCAAATTCATATTTAATTGCAGCAATAGCATGCTTTGGCACTTAGCTAAGTGTTTGCTAATATGTTTCTAGTATGTTGTTAGCATGTTTAGCACTTGCTGGCACTTTTTTATATGTTATCAGGAGTCCACAACAGTGTTTAACATGTCACTTCCTGTTGCCAGCAGGCGGTGCTATGACTGTAACTGAATGAGCATGGTCATGTGTTCAGGACAGAACGCTTATCAAAAGTGTGAAGTTTGGCGCAGATTGGACATTGCCTTCTTGAGTAACAACAACATCCTGTTTCATTGAATTAGCTAAGTATTGCTAGCATGTTTTAACATGTTTCTAGCATTTTTAGAAGTCAGTGGCATTTTTAACATGTTGCTAGAACGGCATCAACGTGTTAAACATGACACTTCCTGTTACCAGTAGGTGGCGCTATTACTATAACTGAATATTCTCATGTAGATGTGTTCAGGCCATGACTCTTATCAAACGTGTGAAGTCTGGGGCAGATTGGACATTCTGTGCCTGAGTTACAACAAATTTCTATTTAATTGCAGTAATAGCATGCTTTAGCACTTAGCTAAGTGTTTGCTAGCATGTTTTAGCATGTTTCTAGTATGTTGTTAGCATGTTTAGCACTTGCTGGCACTTTTTTATATGTTATCAGGAGTCCACAAGAGTGTTAAACATGTCACTTCCTGTTGCCAGCAGGTGGCGCTATGACTATAACTGAATATGAGCATGGTCATGTGTTCAGGACAGAACGCTTATCAAAAGTGTGAAGTTTGGGGCAGATTGGACATTCCATGCCTTAGTTACAGCAACTTCCTATTTATTTGCAGCAATAGCATGCTTTAGCACTTAGCTAAGTGTTTGCTAACATGTTTCTAGTATGTTGTTAGCATGTTTGGCACTTTTTTATATGTTATCAGGAGTCCACAACAGTGTTTAACATGTCACTTCCTGTTGCCAGCAGGCGGTGCTATGACTGTAACTGAATGAGCATGGTCATGTGTTCAGGACAGAACGCTTATCAAAAGTGTGAAGTTTGGCGCAGATTGGACATTGCCTTCTTGAGTAACAACAACATCCTGTTTCATTGAATTAGCATGCTTTAGCACTTAGCTAAGTATTGCTAGCATGTTTTAACATGTTTCTAGCATTTTTAGAAGTCAATGGCATTTTTAACATGTTGCTAGAACGGCATCAACGTGTTAAACATGACACTTCCTGTTACCAGTAGGTGGCGCTATTACTATAACTGAATATTCTCATGTAGATGTGTTCAGGCCATGACTCTTATCAAACGTGTGAAGTTTGGGGCAGATTGGACATTCCGTGCCTGAGTTACACCAAATTCCTATTTAATTGCAGTAATAGCATGCTTTAGCACTTAGCTAAGTGTTTGCTAGCATGTTTTAGCATGTTTCTAGTAAGTTGTTAGCATGTTTAGCACTTGCTGGCACTTTTTTATATGTTATCAGGAGTCCACAAGAGTGTTAAACATGTCACTTCCTGTTGCCAGCAGGTGGCGCTATGACTGTAACTGAATATGAGCATGGTCATGTGTTCAGGACAGAACGCTTATCAAAAGTGTGAAGTTTGGGGCAGATTGGACATTCCATGCCTGAGTTACAGCAACTTCCTGTTTCATGGCGAAACATCAAAATTTGTCAGGCCGCCGAGGGCCCGCCCTTCGACGAAAACTCAAGATCTTCGCAATTTAACGTCGCAAAGGCCTTAAGATTACACTCACCAAATTTGAAGATGATCAGATTAAAACTGTAGGAGGAGTTCGTTAAAGTACGAGGCCTGAAAATGGCAAAAAGTGCACAAAAATCAGAGAGGAAGTTGAAAATGGCTGACTTCCTGTTGTGTTTAGAGCTATGCTCCAAGAGACTTTTTTGTAGGTATTAGGTGATTACACATATGTACCGAATTTCGTACACGTACGTGGAACACAGCAGGAGGCGCACTCTGTTGAACTTTTATAGGTGGCGCTATCGAGCCATTTTGCCCCGCCCAATTCTGAAACCTATATCAGATGTAAATTTTCGCCAGTTCTGACGCGTGTGCAAAGTTTCGTGAGTTTTCGAGCATGTTTAGGCCCTCAAAAATGCAATTAAATGCGTAGAAGAATAATAATAATAATAATAATAAACAGAGCAATTCCAAGAGGGTCCTCACACCATCGGTGCTCGGGCCCTAATAATAATAAATATAGCTGCGAGCAGCGATTACGGGCCCAAGCCGGTGGCACCGCAACCCCGGTGCCTTTAGTTACCTAAAGGCACCGGGGTGGCGGTACCGCCGGCTTTGGCCCTCCATCGCTGCTCGCAGCTATATTTATATATATATATATATATATATATATATATATATATATATATATATATATATATATATATATATATATATTATACAAAAAAATGTTTAGGAGAAGTCTCTTCTGCTCACCAAGGCTGCATTTATTTGATTAAAAATACAAACAAAAACAGTAATATTGTGAAATATTATTCCAATTTAAAACAGCTGTTTTCTATTTTAAAATATTTTACACTGTAATTAATTTATGTGATCAAAGCTGAGTTTTCAGCATCATTACTCCCGTCTTCAGTGTCACATGATCCTTCAGAAACCATTCTAATATGATGATTGATGGTCAATAAATATTAATTATTATTTTCAATGTTGAAAACAGTTGTGTACAGATTTTTTTTCAAAATGCGTTGATGAATGTAAAGTTCAAAAGAACAGCATTTATTTCAAATATAATTTTTTTTAACATTATAAATGTCTGTACTGTAACTTTTTATCAGTTTAACTCATTCTCGATGAATAAAAGTATTGATTTATTTATTTCTTTCCCCCAAAAATAAAATTAAAATTATTACTGACCCCAAACTTCTGAACGGTAGTGTTTAATGTTACAAAAGCTTTAGATTTCAGATAAATGCTGTTCTTTTGAACTTTCTATTCATCAAAGACTGTACATAACTGTTTTCGACATTTAAAATAATAATGAATGTTTCTTGAGCATCAATCATCATATTAGAATAATTTCTGAAGGATCATGTGACAGTGACGACTGGAATAATGATGCTGAAAACTCAGCTTTGATCACAGGAATAAATAACAGTTTAAATTAAAGCTGCAAGCAGCGATGAAAGGGCCCTCGCACCCGTGCCATCAACACTCGGTGGCTTTAGGAAGACAGAGCATGGTTGGGCAATGTACATTTAAGGAGGTATATATAGTAAGAGTATGTCAAAGTCAGTTACAAAATGTTTTGTATAATGGTGTTAATAGCATGCTTCATGACGCAGCTAAGTGTTGCTAGCATGTTTAGTATGTTTCTAGCATGCTTAGTACACAATAATTATGTGGTTAGTACTGCATTACTGTGTTAATCATGTCAGTTTCTGTTGCCAGTAGTTGGAGCTATGTCTATATCTGAATATCGCTATGTAGATGTGTTCAGTGCAGGACTTTTATCAAACATGTGAAGTTTGGGGCAGATTGGACATTGTATGCTTGAGTTACAACAACTTCCTTTAGCATTTCTAGCATGTTTTATGATGTTTCTTGCATGTTACATATTAATTTTGGGGTAGATTGGACATTGCATGCCTGAGTTACAGCAAATTCATATTTAATTGCTTTAATATCATGCTTTAGCACTTAGCTAAGTGTTTGCTAGTATGTTTTAGCATGTCTCTAGTATGTTGGTAGGATATTTAGCACCTACTGGCATTTTTTTATATGTTATTAGGAGTCCAGAACAGTGTTAAACGTCACTTCCTTTTGCCAGCAGGCGGTGCTATGACTATAACTGAATATGAGCATGGACATGTGTTCAAAAGATAACTCTTATCAAACGTGTGAAGTTTGGGGTAGATTGGACATTTTATACTTAAGTTACAACAACTTCCTTGAGCTTTTATAGCATGCTTTTTGGATTGTTTACTCTCTTGGAATTTCCTAATTAAAACATACTGCACTTGGATCTGTCTCCTCTTGTGTGTGTCGTGACAGCTTTAGAACTTAGCTAAGTGTTGCTAGCATGTTTCTTGCATGTTACATATTAAGTTTGGGGCAGATTGAACATCCCATGCCTGTGTTACAACAAATTCCCATTTAATTGCAGTAATATCATGATTTAGCACTTAGCTAAGTGATTGATAGCATGTTTTAGCATGTTTCTAGTATGTTGCTAGCCTGTTTAGCACCTTTTGGCACTTTTTTATATGTTATTAGGAGACCACAACAGTGTTAAACATGTCACTTCCTGTTGCCAGCAGGTGGCGTTATGATTATAACTGAATATGAGCATGGATGTGTGTTCATGACAGAACTCTTATCAAAAGTGTGAAGTTTGGCGCAAATTGGACATTGCCTTCTTGAGTAACAACAACGTCATGTTTCATTGAATTAGCATGCTTTAGCACTTAGCTTAGTATTGCTAGCATGTTTTAACATGTTTCTAGCATGTTTAGAAGTCAATGGCATTTTTTACATGTTGCTAGAACGGCATCAACGTGTTAAACATGACACTTCCTGTTACCGGTAGGTGGCGCTATTACTATAACTGAATATTCTCATGTAGATGTGTTCAGGCCATGACTCTTATCAAACGTGTGAAGTTTGGGGCAGACTGGACATTCCGTGCCTGTGTTACAGCAAATTCCTATTTAATTGCAGTAATAGCATGCTTTAGCACTAAGCTAAGTGTTTGCTAGCATGTTTTAGCATGTTTAGCACATGCTGGCACTTTTTTATATGTTATTAGGAGTCCACAACAGTGTTTAACATGTCACTTCCTGTTGCCAGCAGGTGGCGCTATGACTGTTTCTGAATATGAGCATGGTCATGTGTTCAGGACAGAACGCTTATCAAAAGTGTGAAGTTTGGGGCAGATTGGACATTGCCTTCTTGAGTAACAACAACATCCTGTTTCATTGAATTAGCATGCTTTAGCACTCAGCTAAGTTTTGCTAGCATGTTTTAACATGTTTCTAGCATGTTTAGAAGTCAATGGCATTTTTAACATGTTGCTAGAACGGCATCAACGTGTTAAACATGACACTTCCTGTTACCAGTAGGTGGCGCTATTACTATAACTGAATATTCTCATGTAGATGTGTTCAGGCCATGACTCTTATCAAACGTGTGAAGTTTGGGGCAGATTGGACATTCCGTGCCTGAGTTACAGCAAATTCCTATTTAATTGCAGTAATAGCATGCTTTAGCACTTAGCTAAGTGTTTGCTAGCATGTTTTAGCATGTGTCTAGTATGTTGTTAGCATGTTTAGCACTTGCTGGCACTTTTTTATATGTTATCAGGAGTTCACAACAGTGTTAAACATGTCACTTCCTGTTGCCAGCAGGTGGCGCTATGACTGTAACTGAATATGAGCATGGTCATGTGTTCAGGACAGAACGCTTATCAAAAGTGTGAAGTTTGGGGCAGATTGGACATTCCATGCCTGAGTTACAGCAACTTCCTGTTTCATGGGGAAACATCAAAATTTGTCAGGCCGCCGAGGACCCGCCCTTCGACGAAAACTCAAGATCTTCGCAATTTAACGTCGCAAAGGCCTTAAGATTACACTCACCAAATTTGAAGATGATCAGATTAAAACTGTAGGAGGAGTTCGTTAAAGTACGAGGCATGAAAATGGCAAAAACTGCACAAAAATCTGAGAGGAAGTTGAAAATGGCTGACTTCCTGTTGTGTTTAGGGCTATGCTCCAAGAGACTTTTTTGTAGGTAGTAGGTCCTTACATGTATGTACCGAATTTCGTACACGTACGTGGAACATAGCGGGAGGCGCACTCCGTTGAACTTTTATAGGTGGCGCTATCGAGCCATTTTGCCCCGCCCAATTCTGAAACCTATATCAGATGTAAATTTTCGCCAGTTCTGACGCGTGTGCAAAGTTTCGTGACTTTTCGAGCATGTTTAGGCCCTCAAAAATGCGATTCAATGCGGAGAAGAATAATAATAATAATAATAATAAACAGAGCAATTCCAAGAGGGTCCTCACACCATCGGTGCTCGGGCCCTAAATATATTAAAATAGAAAGCAGCTGTTTTAAATTGGAATACTATTTTACAATATTACTGTTTTTGTTTGTATTTTTAATCAAACAAATGCAGCCTTGGTGAGCAGAAGAAACTTAGCTTAAAAATCTTACTGACGCCAAATTTTTGAACAGTAGTGTATTATATATTTATATAATTATATAAAAATGTAAGGGATAAGACAGATAATTTTACTTGCCTGACCTGATTAGAACAATGAAAAAAACTTAAATGAAAAAATAACTTGGGAATCACTAAAACGAGGGCGCGATTGAACAGTGGACACATAAAAACATACTCTGTCATTTTGTTCAGAACATCATTCAAACTGCAAAGTGTTAACTTATATTTTTGTACAGTAGCAATAAAACACAACATTGTGCTTTTTTTAAATACATTCAAGCAATCCGCCCCGAAAATGAAACTAAAATGCTCACGGCTGCACAGGCATTCATAATGGTGCGCGTCCTCAGCGAGGAACGAGCAGAACAGAGTCAACGTTTCTTAGGTCATTCCTCCTTCCATAGGAATTTATTGAAAACGCTCGCTCTGCTCCGCACCATTATCAATGTCCGTGCGGACGAACATATTTTACTTTCGTTTTTAAGTTAGCGATTAAAAAGCCCCCAGCAGTGTCACACGTCAGTTAACCGGTGGTAAAATATTATCACCGTCACATACCTAGTATATTTTTATATAGATATAATAGGCCTACCTGATTTTGAACACAAGAGGGCAGTATAGCACTATGTTTGACTTTATTTATTTATTGTTTAGACTAAACAACCATTCTGGCAGTTTTTAAACTTAAACTTCATTCTTAAATTGAAAAAAAAAAGAATAAAATGAGTTAAGTTCTGATATTTGTATACTTCTATGTAGTAATAAATGGTGTATAATTACATTTTTAGAATATATGAGCCTTTTAGTGTTTACTTTTTTGACATTACTTTAATCCCTCGCCATAGCAAAACCGTTTGAGATATTTATTATCCGTTCACAATTTAGCATCATTAATATATTTTTATCATGTTGAAAAAGTTTGGTGGGAATAAAATAACCACTTAGATAAAGGTGGCTAAAAATTCAGAGGCTGATTTAGCAAAAAAATCCACATTCAGACCAAAATATCTGACTTCCTGATGGTCAGAGCTAATGACTTTAAATTAGAAAGTTGTCCGGGTCGATGAGATCAATATATGAACTGAGTTTTTTTTTACTGGAGTTAAAACTAACCCCCCCACTTTTGTCAAAAACATGTTGAAAGTGACACACTTCCTGCTGCCAGTTGGTGGCGCTATAACTTTGAATCACAATAGTTACATCCATCTGATCGGCCTCTTACCACGAACACACTGCTGAAGTTTCATCAAGATCAGTTAATGTATGCAGAAGTTATTCCACTTCGTGTTTCTCTTTTCTCGCCATAAATTCGATTCCTCGCCACGGCCAAACCGTTCGAGATATCAAAAATCCGTCCGCAATTTAGCATCCTCAAAGTCTTGACTACATGCACACCGAGTTTGGAGGGGACACGGTGAATTTTCTAGGAGGAGTACTTCGCATTCCACAGGAAGCGTTTTCCAAACAACCAATAATAGCCGACTTCCTGTTGGGCTGGCGTAAAACTTGACCGGGGGAAAGTTGTTCGGCCCGATGAGATCTATATGTGTACCGAGTTTCATATTAATTCATGCAAGCGTGTTTGATCTATGGACCAAGTTTTGGGACCCCGTTCAAGGGGGCGCTGTTGAGCCCCCCTGCCACGCCCGGGTACCAGCTTCAGCCCGTCCCTGATGGCAGGGGGTTCTGACTTGTGTGCAAAGTTTCAAGAGTTTTTGAGCACGTTAAGGACCCCAAAAGCCCCTGAAACCTTGATTAACAATATAAAAGCAATAGTCAAATCCCCCCCTCCCCTCACACACACAGAGACACAGAGAGAGGGAGAGAAAATTCTTCAGAAAATCCACATTCAAACCAAAATATCTCTCTTCCTGTTGGTCAGAGATAGTTCATGTAAATTAGAAAGTTGTCCGTCTTGATGAGAACAATACACATACCAAGTTTTGTTGCTGTTGATAAAACTAACCCCCCCACTTATGACTAAAGGTGGCGCTACTGAGCCCCTCACCACGCCCGTTTCTGAAACTTTGCACATGTCTACGGGCTAATAAATGTGATGTGTCTGTCGAGTTTCATCCAATTTCAAGTATGTTAAGAGTCTCAAAAGCATCAAAAAAGAATATTAAAGTTTGAAGCGTTGCCATGGCAACAGTATTAAAGATATCAAAAATCCTTTCACAGGTCTACATCTGCCGTGTGTTTACATTATACACATAAAGTTTGAAGCAAATCGGGTAAAAATAAGAGGGTGATTTCAAAGCATTTTGAAAGGGACACACTTCCTGCTGCCAGTTGGTGGCGCTATAACTTTGACTCACAATAGTCACATCCATGTGATCAGCCTCTTACAACGAACACACTGCTGAAGTTTAATCAAGATCAGTTAATGTATGCAGAAGTTATAACACACTTCCTGTTTCCATTATTCGCCATAAATTCGTGTCCTCGCCACAGCCAAACCGTTCGAGATATCAAAAATCCGTCCGCAATTTAGCATCCTCAATGTCTTGACTTCATGCTGACTGAGTTTGGAGGCGAATGGATGAATTCCCTAGGAGGAGTACATTAAATTCCACAGCATGCGTTTCCAAACAACCCATAATAGCCGACTTCCTGTTGGGCTGGCGTAAAAAGTAAAAGTACGAAAGTTGTTTGGCCCGATGAGATCTATATGTGTACCAAGTTTCATATTATTACATGCAAGCGTGTTTGATTTATGGACCAAGTTTTCGGACCCCGTTCCAGGGGGCGCTGTCGAGCCTCCCTGCCACGCCCGTGTCCCAGCTTCATCCCGGCCCTAATGGCCGCGGGTTCTGACCCGTGTGCAAAGTTTCAAGAGTTTTCGAGCACGTTAAGGGCCCCAAAAGTGCCCGAAAGGTTGATAAAAAAATAATAATAAAATATAGCTGCGAGCAGCGATTACGGGCCCAAGCCGGTGGCACCACAACCCCGGTGCCTTTAGTTACCTAAAGGCACCGGGGTGGCGGTAACGCCGGCTTTGCCCCTCCATCGCTGCTCGCAGCTATATTTATATATATATATATATATATATATATATATATATATATATATATATATATATATATATATTATACAAACATATATATATATATATGAAGAGTTCAGATGCAAAAGCCTCTAAGTGCCATCTGAAATTTTCTTCTAAAATGGGCATTTTTTTCAAGCTCGTATATTTAAGTTCAGTAATTTCACTTTAATGACAATTAATAGGTAATTTTCATTGCCATTAAAGTGAAATAAGTGAACATAAACATACAAGCTTGATAAAAATGATAATTCTAGAAGGAAATTTCAGATGGCACTTAGAGGCTTTTGCATCTGAACTCTTCATATATATATATATATATATATATATATATATATATATATATACCGTTCAAAAGTTTGGGGTAAGGAAGATTTTCAATGTTTTTAGGAGAAGTCTCTTCTGCTCACCAAGGCTGCATTTATTTGATTAAAAATACAAACAAAAACAGTAATATTGTGAAATATTATTCCAATTTAAAACAGCTGTTTTCTATTATAAAATATTTTACACTGTAATTAATTTATGTGATCAAAGCTGAGTTTTCAGCATCATTACTCCCGTCTTCAGTGTCACATGATCCTTCAGAAACCATTCTAATATGATGATTGATGGTCAATAAATATTAATTATTATTTTCAATGTTGAAAACAGTTGTGTACAGATTTTTTTTCAAAATGCGTTGATGAATGTAAAGTTCAAAAGAACAGCATTTATTTCAAATATAATTTTTTTTAACATTATAAATGTCTGTACTGTAACTTTTTATCAGTTTAACTCATTCTCGATGAATAAAAGTATTGATTTATTTATTTCTTTCCCCCAAAAATAAAATAAAAATTATTACTGACCCCAAACTTCTGAACGGTAGTGTTTAATGTTACAAAAGCTTTAGATTTCAGATAAATGCTGTTCTTTTGAACTTTCTATTCATCAAAGACTGTACATAACTGTTTTCGACATTTAAAATAATAATGAATGTTTCTTGAGCATCAATCATCATATTAGAATAATTTCTGAAGGATCATGTGACAGTGACGACTGGAATAATGATGCTGAAAACTCAGCTTTGATCACAGGAATAAATAACAGTTTAAAATATATTAAAATAGAAAGCAGCTGTTTTAAATTGGAATACTATTTTACAATATTACTGTTTTTGTTTGTATTTTTAATCAAACAAATGCAGCCTTGGTGAGCAGAAGAAACTTAGCTTAAAAATCTTACTGACGCCAAATTTTTGAACAGTAGTGTATTATATATTTATATAATTATATAAAAATGTAAGGGATAAGACAGATCATTTTACTTGCCTGACCTGATTAGAACAATGAAAAAAACTTAAATGAAAAAATAACTTGGGAATCACTAAAACGAGGGCGCGATTGAACAGTGGACACATAAAAACATACTCTGTCATTTTGTTCAGAACATCATTCAAACTGCAAAGTGGTAACTTATATTTTTGTACAGTCGCAATAAAACACAACATTGTGCTTTTTTTAAATACATTCAAGCAATCCGCCCCGAAAATGAAACTAAAATGCTCACGGCTGCACAGGCATTCATAATGGTGCGCGTCCTCAGCGAGGAACGAGCAGAACAGAGTCAACGTTTCTTAGGTCATTCCTCCTTCCATAGGAATTTATTGAAAACGCTCGCTCTGCTCCGCACCATTATCAATGTCCGTGCGGACGAACATATTTTACTTTCGTTTTTAAGTTAGCGATTAAAAAGCCCCCAGCAGTGTCACACGTCAGTTAACCGGTGGTAAAATATTCTCACCGTCACATACCTAGTATATTTTTATATAGATATAATAGGCCTACCTGATTTTGATCACAAGAGGGCAGTATAGCACTATGTTTGACTTTATTTATTTATTGTTTAGACTAAACAACCATTCTGGCAGTTTTTAAACTTAAACTTCATTCTTAAATTGAAAAAAAAAAGAATAAAATGAGTTAAGTTCTGATATTTGTATACTTTTATGTAGTAATAAATGGTGTATAATTACATTTTTAGAATATATGAGCCTTTTAGTGTTTACTTTTTTGACATTACTTTAATCCCTCGCCATAGCAAAACCGTTTGAGATATTTATTATCCGTTCACAATTTAGCATCATTAATATATTTTTATCATGTTGAAAAAGTTTGGTGGGAATAAAATAACCACTTAGATAAAGGTGGCTAAAAATTCAGAGGCTGATTTTGCAAAAAAATCCACATTCAGACCAAAATATCTGACTTCCTGATGGTCAGAGCTAATGACTTTAAATTAGAAAGTTGTCCGGGTCGATGAGATCAATATATGAACTGAGTTTTTTTTACTGGAGTTAAAACTAACCCCCCCACTTTTGTCAAAAGCATGTTGAAAGTGACAAACTTCCTGCTGCCAGTTGGTGGCGCTATAACTTTGAATCACAATAGTTACATCCATCTGATCGGCCTCTTACCACGAACACACTGCTGAAGTTTCATCAAGATCAGTTAATGTATGCAGAAGTTATTCCACTTCGTGTTTCTCTTTTCTCGCCATAAATTCGATTCCTCGCCACGGCCAAACCGTTCGAGATATCAAAAATCCGTCCGCAATTTAGCATCCTCAAAGTCTTGACTACATGCACACCGAGTTTGGAGGGGACACAGTGAATTTTCTAGGAGGAGTACTTCGCATTCCACAGGAAGCGTTTTCCAAACAACCAATAATAGCCGACTTCCTGTTGGGCTGGCGTAAAACTTGACCGGGGGAAAGTTGTTCGGCCCGATGAGATCTATATGTGTACCGAGTTTCATATTAATTCATGCAAGCGTGTTTGATCTATGGACCAAGTTTTGGGACCCCGTTCAAGGGGGCGCTGTTGAACCCCCCTGCCGCGCCCGGGTACCAGCTTCAGCCTGTCCCTGATGGCAGGGGGTTCTGACTTGTGTGCAAAGTTTCAAGAGTTTTTGAGCACGTTAAGGACCCCAAAAGCCCCTGAAACCTTGATTAACAATATAAAAGCAATAGTCAAATTCCCCCCTCCCCTCTCACACAAAGAGACACAAAGAGAGGGAGAGAAAATTCTTCAGAAAATCCACATTCAAACCAAAATATCTCTCTTCCTGTTGGTTGGAGGTAGTTAATGTCAATTAGAAAGTTGTCCGTCTTGATGAGAACAATACACATACCAAGTTTTGTTGCTGTTGATAAAACTAACCCCCCCCACTTATGACTAAAGGTGGCGCTACTGAGCCCCTCACCACGCCCGTTTCTGAAACTTTGCACATGTCTACTGGCTAATAAATGTGATGTGTCTGTCGAGTTTCATGCAATTTCAAGTATGTTAAGAGTCTCAAAAGCATCAAAAAAGAATATTAAAGTTTGAAGCGTTGCCATGGCAACATTATTAAAGATATCAAAAATCCTTTCACAGGTCTACATCTGCCGTGTGTTTACATTATACACATAAAGTTTGAAGCAAATTGGGTAAAAATAAGAGGGTGATTTTAAAGCATTTTGAAAGGGACACACTTCCTGCTGCCAGTTGGTGGCGCTTTAACTTAGACTCACAGTAGTCACATCCATGTGATCGGCCTCTTACAACGAACACACTGCTGAAGTTTCATCAAGATCAGTTAATGTATGCAGAAGTTATAACACACTTCCTGTTTCCATTATTCGCCATAAATTCGTGTCCTCGCCACGGCCAAACCGTTCGAGATATCAAAAATCTGTCCGCAATTTAGCATCCTCAATGTCTTGACTTCATGCTGACTGAGTTTGGAGGCGATTGGATGAATTCCCTAGGAGGAGTACATTAAATTCCACAGCATGCGTTTCCAAACATCCCATAATAGCCAACTTCCTGTTGGGCTGGCGTAAAACTTAGAGCACGAAAGTTGTTCGGCCCGATGAGATCTATATGTGTTCCGAGTTTCATATTATTACATGCAAGTGTGTTTGATTTATGGACAAGTGTTCGGATTCCGTACCAGGGGGCGCTGTTGAGCCCCCCTGCCACGCCCGGGTACCAGCTTCAGCCCGGCCCTAATGGCCGCGGGTTCTGACATGCGTGCAAAGTTTCATGAGTTTTTGAGCACGTTAAAGGCCCCAAAAGCCCCCGAACCCTTGAAGAACAATAATAATAATAATAATAATAATAATAATCCTAACGAAAACAATAGGGCCTTCGCCCTTTCAGGGCTTGGGCCCTAATAATCCTTAGAAGAACAATAGGGCTCTGCGCCCTTTCAGGGCTTGGGCCCTAATAATCCTAACGAAAACAATAGGGCCTTCGCCCTTTCAGGGCTTGGGCCCTAATAATAAATAATCCTACCGGAAACAATAGGGCCTTCGCCCTTTCAGGGCTTGGGCCCTAAATATAGCTGCGAGCAGCGATTGCGGGCCCAAGCCGGTGGCACCGCCACCCTGGTGCCTTTAGTTACACTAAAGCCACCGGGGTGGCGGTGTCACCGGCTTGGGCCCTCCATCGCTGCTCGCAGCTATATTTATATATATATATATATATATATATGTGTAAAAAAAAAATATATGGGCCATTCTACAGAATTGGTGCAAAGTCAGAGTTGGAAACATCTTGAAATTGTTTTGTTTTTTCCCACAAATTTTGCATGTATGCAAATTGTATAATATCCAAGGTATGCTTTTCTATTAATTGTGCAGTTAATTCTCATATTGTATTTTCAGAAAATGCTGGAATATTTTCCTTCTCCCCAAATTTGTCACTACCGAAACACAATATTAAATAATTTATTAAGAAGGCTTATAATGACCTATTAAGATTTTGTTGACATCTACCTTATAAATATATATATTTTCAATTTTTTAAAAATATTTTTACAGGTTAAATCAATAAAGATTATAATTTTAATAATATTTTAAGTGTAATTTATGAGATTTGTTGTATTTTGAACCCAATCTTTCTTTGTAGAAGGCATAAAGTTTATCGTACTGATTTCAAAGTTAAGGATTCATTAGTTTGAATATGCATTGAACTAAACACCATCATAACATCTTAGTTGATAATTCAATATACTTTATTTTTGACAAAACATCCCATGTTACAGTAGTGACTGCACATTTTTTGGTAGTGACAGTAATGTTTTGGTAGTGACCACAATACTTAGTGTGCCATGGCTGAATCAGACTGTCCACATTTTATGTTACTATAAATAAATAACTATGATGCACATATGCAGTCAGTACATATAGCAGACACACATCTGACAGTAAATATCTTATAAGAACACCTAGAGCTATTCTATACTTTGGGTCTTGAGGTGCAAGTGAGAAGAGGTATTCTCATAGATTTTTCTTCCTAAAAAACCCAACAACTTACAATGTAGACTGTTTCAGAACCACTTTGTTTTATTTTCACATTTTCAACATTTTGTTTATGAGTCATTCAGATAAATCTCCAGAACCACTGAACTGTGTGTGTGTGTGTGTGTGTGTGTGTGTGTGTGTGTGCTTACATTAAACATTAATTTCAGAATAATTTTCAACCTTTGTTTGTATTCTCTCTGTCTCTCTATTTTTTTAGGCATGTTGGTGTTTTATGTCATTCTCCCTGTCAAGTTAATCATAGAAATTAACATTACTAACAACAACCTTACACCTAAGCTAGTATCTTGGACTGCAACCTTAAAGGGATACTCCACTTTTTTGGGAAATAGGCTCATTTTACAACTCACCCAGAGTTAAACAGTTGAGTTTTATCGTTTTCGAATCCATTCAGCCGATCTCCGGGTCTGGCAGTACCACTTTTAGCATAGCTTAGCATACATCATTGAATCGGACAAGACCATTAGCATCTCTCTAAAAAAAATGACGAAAGAGTTTCGATAGAGTTGCGATTTTCTAGGCTGATATGGCAAGGAACTTTACTCTCATTCCTGCGTAATAATCAAGAAACTTTGCTGCCGTACCATGAGTCCAGCAGGCGTAATGATATGACGCAGCGCCTGCCACCTGATAATAGGCTACCGAGCTGGGGACTATTTTCAGGCGCTGCGTCATATCATTACGCCTGCTGGACTCATGGTACGGCAGCAAAGTTTCTTGATTATTACGCAGGAATGAGAGTATAGTTCCTTGCCCTATCAGCCTAGAAAATCGCAACTTTACATTTTCCGTCGGTCTTAGTATACGATGTAACTACAGAAGAGTCAAGTTTTAAATAGGAAAAATATCGAAACTCTTTGGTCATTTTTTTCAGAGAGATGCTAATGGTCTTGTCCGATTCAATGATGTATGCTAAGCTATGCTAAAAGTGGTACCGCCAGACCCGGAGATCGGCTGAATGGATTCGAAAACGGTAAAACTCAACTGTTTAACTCTGGGGGAGTTGTAAAATGAGCCTATTTCCAAAAAAAGTGGAGTATCCCTTTAAGTAATTGTAACCTCATCACATTACAGAATTTTAACAGAATCTTGCATACTAAAACACTAAAACACTACTAAAACATACTGCAGTAGTAATTATTTGCATAACTGTACTAAAATGTAGTTTATTCCTCCAAATAAAGGATTATGTGTTCCCTTTTGTCACTACCAAAACAATAATGTCACAACCGAAACTTCAAGACATGTTTCGGTAGTGACTGTTTTGGTAGTGACAATTTTAGATACTTTTGAGCCTAGCTCGAAGATGCTAATCAGCACATGGTTAGCAATCACTGGTCAGAACAGTTGAACACATATAACAACTAAATTTTTTGGAATAACATCCAAAAAAAAAATTCTCAATAGCAGAAAAAATTAGTTTGGTAGTGACATTCCTTAAAGTTACACACAGATTTTTAGACTTTAGAACACATTTACTTCAAAATGATGGGATCAATCTACTCACCATATAGCACATGAGAGAGAAGGACACAGGAATATTTCCTGATCAAAAATGTAGGTGTGTGGTTAAAATCAGTCTCAGCCAATGGACTACAACATTCACTGTTTTGGTAGTGACATGAAAATGCAGGACACGTTTTTTTTTAGATAAAGTTTCATGATTTAAAAATAAAATATAAAATAAATATTTTTTTTAACTTCATTTTTTTAAAAAAAAAAAAAATATTTTTTTAAAAACAAGAATGGAAAAATTTGCAAAATGTTTTTCAATATCATTTTCACAAGTTGAAATTTAGGGGTTAGGGTTTGGGACAGCCACCTCCTAATTGAAAGTATCCCATAAATGATTATTTTATATATATAAAGCTTACTGATATCTTAAATATTATTGTGGGTTTCAATAGATAATTGAAGGATCTTAGTAAACATCTAAGATTTTAATAATTAAATCCTTTTCAAATGTGTTTTTTGGATGAGGGACAGCAGTTTGCACCAATTCTGTAGAATGGCCCATATATATATATATATATATATATATATATATATATATATATATATATATATATATATATACATTATATATGTAACAAAAAAAAAAAAAAATATAAATATATATATATATATATATATATATATAAGTATATACATATATATATATATATATATATATATATATATATATATATATATATATATATATATGGCGAGGCGAGGAACGGGCAGAGAAGAGCGAACGTTTTTGGACATTCATCATATTGCATTGGTTTTCATTTCTTGTCCACAAACCGAGCACTAATCTGTTTATTTTTAAGTCACACATTCTCCATTGATTAAAAAAGACAATCAAATGTATTTTTTAATGGTAATATTATTTTATACAGAAATAAATTATTTATAATTCAGATGAGAATAAAGTTAGTGTTAATTAAAATTGTAAGGAAAACAAATATATTGATCTAAAATCTACTATCATTTGCTGCAAATAGGTTGACTATTTATATTTATTATTATATTTTATTACGGCTGTAATGAACCAGCTGCGATGTCAAGATTGCAATGCTGGAATGCACAATATGTTGTTGTTGTTGTTGTGTGTGTGTGTGTGTGTGTGTGTGTGTGAGGCGTGGGCACGATCAAACAGTGGAAACATAAAAACATAGGCTACTCCGTCGGTTTGTTCATACAGGACATCATTTAAACTGCACTGTGTTTACTTATATTTATGTACACTCATGTGCTTTTGTAAAAAAACATTCAAGCAATCCCACCCCCGAAATGGCGCTATTTTTTAAATTAAACTAAAATGCTCACGGCTGCATGGGCAATAACGCGTCTACAGCGAGGAACGAGCAGAACAGAGTGAATGTTTTTAGTTCATTCCTACTGGACGTCCGTATTTCACTTTCGCTTTTAAAGGGATACTCCACTTTAAAATGAAAATTCTGTCATCATATACTCACCCTCATGTTGTTTTAATCCTTTATGAATTTCTTTCTTCTGCTTAACAGAAAGGAAGATATTTAGGAGAATGTCAGTAACCAGACAGTTTCTGAGCCCATTGACTTCCATAGTAGGAAAAAATGTATACTATGGAAGTCAGTGAGACTAGAAACTGTCTGGTTTATGACATTCTTCTAAATATCTTCCTTTCTGTTCAGCAGAAGAAAGAAATTCATAAAGGATTGAAACAACATGAGGGTGAGTATATGATGACAGGATTTTCTATTTAAAGTGGAGTATCCCTTTAAGTTAGCGATTTAAAAGCCCCCGCCGCGGTGTCACACATCAATTAACCAGTGGGAAAAAATTCTCAGTCACATCGCTAATATATTTATATATAAATACAATGGGCCTACCTGATTTTGAACACAAGAGGGCAGTATAGCCCTATGTATGACTTTTTTTTTTCTGTTCAGTTCTGTTTCGGCTTAGTTCTGATATTTGTATAATTTTATATAAAAATAAATGGTGTATAATAAAAAATTTAAAAGATTTGAGATGTTTTCTGATTCCTTTTTTGACATTATTTTAATCCCTCGCCATGTCAAAACCGTTTGAGATATTCAATAACCGTTCACAATTTAGCATCTTTAATGTATTTTCATCATGTTGAAAAAGTTTGGTGTGAAACCACTTAGCAGGAGTGGGTAAAAATGCAGAGGCTGAATTTGCAAATAAATCCATATTCAGACCAAAATATCTGACTTCCTGTTGGTTGCAGCTAATGCCTGTAAATTAGAAAGTTGTCCGGCTCGATGAGACCAATATACGTACTGATTTTTGTAATTGTGGGTAAAACTAACCCCCCCACTTTTGTCAAAAACATTTTGAAAGTGACACACTTCCTGCTGCCAGTTGGTGGCGCTATAACTTTGACTCACAATAGTCACATCCATCTGATCGGCCTCTTACCACGAACACACTGCTGAAGTTTCATCAAGATCAGTTAATGTGTGCAGAAGTTATAACACTTCGTGTTTCTCTTTTCTCGCCATAAATTCGTGTCCTCGCCACGGCCAAACCGTTTGAGATATCAAAAATCCGTCCGCAATTTAGCATCCTCAATGTCTTGACTTCATGCACACCGAGTTTGGTGGCGATTTAATTAATTCTCTAGGAGAAGTGTTTCAAATTCCACAGCAAGCGTTCTCCAAACAACCCATAATTGCCGACTTCCTGTTGGGCTGGTGTAAAACTTAGAGCACGAAAGTTGTTCGGCCCGATGAGATCTATATGTGTACCGAGTTTCATATCATTACATGCAAGTGTGTTTGATTTATGGACAAGTGTTCGGATCCCGTTCCAGGGGGCGCTGTTGAGCCCCCCTGCCACGCCCGGGTACCAGCTTCAGCCCGGCCCTGATGGCCGCAGGTTCTGACCTGTGTGCAAAGTTTCAAGAGTTTTCGAGCACGTTAAGGGCCCCAAAAGCCCCTGAAACCTTGAAACACACTGAAATCAATTGGAAATTCCCTCCCACCCCTCACACACACAGAGACGGAGAGAGAGAGAGAGAAAATTCTCCAAAAAATCACATTCAACCAAAATATCTGACTTCCTGTTGCTCTCAGCTAATAAGTGTGAATTAGAAAGTTGTCCGGTTTAATGAGAACAATATACATAGCGAGTTTAGTGACTCTATGTAAAACTAAGCCCCCATTTTTGACTAAAGGTGGCGCTACTGAGCCCCTCACCACGCCCGTTTCTGAAACTTTGCACATGTCTACTGGCTAATAAATGTGATGTGTCTGTCGAGTTTCATGCAATTTCAAGTATGTTAAGAGTCTCAAAAGCATCAAAAAAGAATATTAAAGTTTGATGCGTTGCCACGGCAACAGTATCTAAGATATCAATAAACCTTTCACAGGTCTACATCTGCCGTGTGTCTACATTATTCACATAAAGTTTGAAGCAAATCGGGTAAAAATAAGAGGGTGATTTCAAAGCATTTTGAAAGTGACACACTTCCTGCTGCCAGTTGGTGGCGCTATAACTTTGACTCACAATAGTCACATCAATGTGATCAGACTCTGAGCAAGAACACACTGCTGAAGTTTTATCAAGATCAGTCAATGTATGCAGAAGTTATAATACACTTCCTGTGTCCCATTATTCGCCATAAATTCGTTTCCTCGCCACAGCCAAACCGTTCGAGATATCAAAAATCCCCTGGCAATTTTTCATCCTCAATGTCTTGACTTCATGCACACCGAGTTTGGTGCTGACCGGGTGAATTCCCTAAGAGAAGTGTTTCAAATTCCTAAGCATGTGTTTCCAAACAACCCTAAATAGTCGACTTCCTGTTGGGCTGGCGTAAAACTTAGAGCATGAAAGTTGTGCGGCCCGATGAGATCTATATGTGTTCCGAGTTTCATATTATTACATGCAAGCGTGTTTGATTTATGGACCAAGTTTTCGGACCCCGTTCCAGGGGGCGCTGTCGAGACCCCCTGCCACGCCCGGGTACCAGCTTCAGCCCGGCCCTGATGGCCGCGGGTTCTGACTCGTGTGCAAAGTTTCAAGAGTTTTTGAGCATGTTAAGAGCCCAAAAAATGCCTGAATAGTCGTAAGAAAAATAATAATAATAATAAATATAGCTGCGAGCAGCGATTGCGGGCCCAAGCCGGTGGCACCGCCATCCCCGGTGCCTTTAGGTAACTAAAGGCACCGGGGATGGCGGTGCCACCGGCTTTGGCCCTCCATCGCTGCTCGCAGCTATATTTATATATATATATATATATATATATACACACACACACACACACACACACACATATATATATATATATATATATATATATATATATTTATAAGACAGAACATATTACTTGTATTACCTTATTCTGATTTTATGATACACTCAAAATATTCCACAACAAATCCTTTAAATTTAATGTAAAAATAAAAACGAAAGTAAGAAGTGTTGGTCTCACGTAACCCTCTCATTAGAATCAAAATGTTTCAATTTTTGCGATGTATTTGGATGCTAAACTATTCTTTATTATAGGCTTTGTACTTCACTCGTGTTCCAATATTGATGGAAAAAATCATCCTCTTCACACGCGCAAAAATGTGCTTGGAAACATCACAGTGGAGCTCTGCTTACTGTGAATGGTACAGATTGTACTACTGACTATTTAAACAGAGCAGTGTAATTCGTTTATGTTAGGTTGACTATTTTTATTATTATATTGTATTAGGGCTATAATGAATGTCAAGATTGCAATTCTGGAATGTGTGTGTGACGCGGTTGCGGTTGAACAGTGGACACAAAAACATAAATAAAATGTTTTAGTTAATTCCTACATCCATAGGAATACATTGAAAATGCTCGCTCTACTCCGCACCATTATCAATGTCTGTGCGGACGTCTGTATTTTACTAGTATATAGTATACTATAGTTAGCGATTTAAAAGCCCTCAGCGGTGTCACATGTCGATTAACCGGTGGGAAAATTTTATCACAGTCACATCCCTAATATATTTATATATAAATACAATAGGCCTACCTGAAAGAGAATTTTACTTGCCCGACCAAAGTATAGCCTGATTAGAACGTCAATAACAAAAAAATAACTTGGGAATCACTAAAACGAGAGATTATTCTAATTTCATTACATTCATTTTAAGTTGCAATCAGCAGTTAATAATAAATGTATTACTGATCAATGGTAACAAGGTTGCACTGCTGAGGCTCATGCTGCTTCTCCAGGAGAATTGTAAACAAATGAGCGCAGCACACAAAAAAGCAACCCAGTTAACAACATACTGACTATAAAAATTACAAATATGGAGTTTTTATATATTTTATAACATATGATAGAGTTAAGCAACCTCACTTGACGAGTAGGCAACTATTTCCTGAATACAATCACGATTGAAACTGTGACATTGATTTCATACAACAGGTTAATAAACAGTTACAATTAAGTCACTTACATTTTAGATGCAATATTGACTGTTTTTGTTCTGTTTCAGCAGCAAAAATAGTTAAACAAAGATCACAGCAACTTGTTTTCTCATTACTGAATGATTCAGCATTTTGAAACGAATCGCTTGACTCAAAGATTCAATGGTCAATCCATAAACATCTGTCTCAATCATGAATGACTCAGTCATTGGAATGAATCATTTGAACGAATGAATCAATGACTCGCTCATTAAGATGTTCGCCTGGCGACACCTAATGGCGGTTTAGTGTTATGTTTAAAAGTATCATTCTTTCCAACGTGCACCATTATCAATGTCCGTGCGGACGTCCGTTTTTTTACTTTCACTTTTATATTAGCGATTTAAAAGCACCCACTCGTGTCACACGTCGATTAACCGGTGGGAAAATATCCTCAGACACATACCTAATAAATGTATATTTAAATACAATATTGGCCTACCTGGTAAAAAGTTTTATATACTATTTTGATATCCTTTTGGACACAAGAGGGCAGTATAGCCCTATGTTTGCTTTTTTGTTGAACCAAATAGCACTAAATAGCCTGTTTTTAACTTTTTCATTCTTCTTGAATTGCAAAAACAGAATAAAATGGGTTTAGTTGTGATATTTGTATACTTTTATATAGAAATAAATGGTATATAATTACATTTTTAGAAGATTTTTAGTGTTTCCTTTTTGGACATTAATCCCTCGCCATAGCAAAACCGTTTGAGATATTTATTATCCATTCACAACTTAGCATATTTAATGTAGTTTCATCATGTTGAAAAAGTTTGGTACGAATAAAATAAATAGTTTAAGAGGAGTGGCTAAAAATTCAGAGGCTGATTTTGCAAAAAAATTCACATTCAGACCAAAATATCTGACTTCCTGATGGCCAGAGCTATTGAATGTAAATTAGAAAGTTGTCCGGCTTGATGAGAACAATATAAAAACTATTTTTTCTTTACTGTAGTTAAAACTAACCCCCCCACTTTTGTCTAAAGCATGTTGAAAGTGACACACTTCCTGCTGCCAGTTGGTGGCGCTATAACTTTGACTCACAATAGCTACATACATCTGATCGGCCTCTTACCACGAACACACTGCTGAAGTTTCATCAAGATCAGTTAATGTATGCAGAAGTTATTCCACTTCCGTGTTTCTCTTTTCTCGCCATAAATTCGATTCCTCGCCACAGCCAAACCGTTCGAGATATCAAAAATCCGTCCGCAATTTAGCATCCTCAAAGTCTTGACTACATGCACACCGAGTTTGAAGGGGACACGGTGAATTTTCTAGGAGGAGTATTTCACATTCCACAGCAAGCGTTTTCCAAACAACCCATAATAGCCGACTTCCTGTTGGGCTGGCGTAAAACTTGACCGGGGTAAAGTTGTTCGGCCCGATGAGATCTATATGTGTACCGAGTTTCATATTAATTCATGCAAGCGTGTTTGATATATGGATCAAGTTTTAGAACCCCGTTCAAGGGGGCGCTGTTGAGCCCCCCAGCCACGCCCGGGTACCAGCTTCAGCCCGGCCCTGATGGCCGTGGGTTTTGACCTGTGTGCAAAGTTTCAAGAGTTTTTGAGCACGTTAAGGACCCCAAAAGCCCCTGAAACCTTGATTAACAATATAAAAGCAAGAGTCAAATCCCCCCCTCCCCTCACACACACACAGACACAGAGAGAGGGAGAGAAAATTCTTCAGAAAATCCACATTCAAACCAAAATATCTCTCTTCCTGTTGGTCGGAGATGGTTCATGTAAATTAGAAAGTTGTCCGTCTTGATGAGAACAATACACATACCAAGTTTTGTGATTCTAGGAAAAACTAAGCCCCCATTTTTGACTAAAGGTGGCGCTACTGAGCCATTCCACCACGCCCGTTTCTGAAACTTTGCACATGTCTACTGGCTAATAAATGTGATGTGTCTGTTGAGTTTCATGCAATTTCAAGTATGTTAAGAGTCTCAAAAGCATCAAAAAAGAATATTAAAGTTTGATGCGTTGCCACGGTAACAGTATCTAAGATATCAATAATCCTTTCACAGGTTTACATCTGCCGTGTGTCTACATTGTACACATAAAGTTTGAAGCAAATCGGGTAAAAATAAGACACTGATTTCAAAGCATTTTGAAAGTGACATATTCCTGCTGCCAGTTGGTGGCGCTATAACTTTGACTCACAATAGTCACATCCATGTGATCGGCCTCTTACCACGAGCACACTGCTGAAGTTTCATCAAGATCAGTTAATGTATGCAGAAGTTATAACACACTTCCTGTTTCATTTTTTCGCCATAAATTTGTTTCCTCGCCACGGCCAAACCGTTCGAGATATCAAAAATCCGTCCGCAATTTAGCATCCTCAATGTCTTAACTTCATGCACACCGAGTTTGGAGGCGAATCGATGAATTCCCTAGGAGGAGTACATTAAATTCCACAGCATGCGTTTCCAAACAACGCTAAATAGCCAACTTCCTGTTTGGCTGGCGTAAAACTTAGAGCACGAAAGTTGTTCGGCCCGATGAGATCTATATGTGTACCGAGTTTCATATTATTACATGCAAGCGTGTTTGATTTATGGACACGTGTTCGGATCCCGTTCCAGGGGGCGCTGTCGAGCCCCCCTGCCACGCCCGGGTACCAGCTTCAGTCCGGACCTGATGGCCGCGGGTTCTGACGTGTGTGCAAAATTTCAAGAGTTTTCGAGCATGTTAAGAGCCCCAAAAGTGCCCGAAAGGTTGACAAAATAATAATAATAATAATAATAAAATATAGCTGCGAGCAGCGATTACGGGCCCAAGCCGGTGGCACCGCAACCCCGGTGCCTTTAGTTACCTAAAGGCACCGGGGATGGCGGTGCCACCGGCTTTGGCCCTCCATCGCTGCTCGCAGCTATATATATATATATATATATATATATATATATATATATATATACATACACACACACACACACATATATATATATATATATATATATATATATATATATGTGTGTGTGTATATAAATATCTATCTATCTATATATATATATATATATATATATATATATATACACACACACACACACACACACACACACACACACACATATATATATATATATAAGACAGAAAATATTACTTGTCTTACCTTATTCTGATTTTATGATACACTCCAAATATTCCACAACAAATCCTTTAAATTTAATGTAAAAATAAAAACGAAAGTAAGCAGTGTTGGTCTCACGTAACCCTCTCATTAGAATCAAAATGTTTCAATTTTTGCGATGTATTTGGATGCTAAACTATTCTTTATTATAGGCTTTGTACTTCACTCGTGTTCCAATATCGATGGAAAAAATCATCCTCTTCACACGCGCAAAAATGTTCTTGGAAACATCACAGTGGAGCTCTGCTTACTGTGAATGGTACAGATTGTACTACTGACTATTTAAACAGAGCAGTGTAATTCGTTTATGTTAGGTTGACTATTTTTATTATTATATTGTATTAGGGCTATAATGAATGTCAAGATTGCAATTCTGGAATGTGTGTGTGACGCGGTTGCGGTTGAACAGTGGACACAAAAACATAAATAAAATGTTTTAGTTAATTCCTACATCCATAGGAATACATTGAAAATGCTCGCTCTACTCCGCACCATTATCAATGTCTGTGCGGACGTCTGTATTTTACTAGTATATAGTATACTATAGTTAGCGATTTAAAAGCCCTCAGCGGTGTCACATGTCGATTAACCGGTGGGAAAATTTTATCACAGTCACATCCCTAATATATTTATATATAAATACAATAGGCCTACCTGAAAGAGAATTTTACTTGCCCGACCAAAGTATAGCCTGATTAGAACGTCAATAACAAAAAAATAACTTGGGAATCACTAAAACGAGAGATTATTCTAATTTCATTACATTCATTTTAAGTTGCAATCAGCAGTTAATAATAAATGTATTACTGATCAATGGTAACAAGGTTGCACTGCTGAGGCTCATGCTGCTTCTCCAGGAGAATTGTAAACAAATGAGCGCAGCACACAAAAAAGCAACCCAGTTAACAACATACTGACTATAAAAATTACAAATATGGAGTTTTTATATATTTTATAACATATGATAGAGTTAAGCAACCTCACTTGACGAGTAGGCAACTATTTCCTGAATACAATCACGATTGAAACTGTGACATTGATTTCATACAACAGGTTAATAAACAGTTACAATTAAGTCACTTACATTTTAGATGCAATATTGACTGTTTTTGTTCTGTTTCAGCAGCAAAAATAGTTAAACAAAGATCACAGCAACTTGTTTTCTCATTACTGAATGATTCAGCATTTTGAAACGAATCGCTTGACTCAAAGATTCAATGGTCAATCCATAAACATCTGTCTCAATCATGAATGACTCAGTCATTGGAATGAATCGTTTGAACGAATGAATCAATGACTCGCTCATTAAGATGGTCGCCTGGCGACACCTAATGGCGGTTTAGTGTTATGTTTAAAAGTATCATTCTTTCCAACGTGCACCATTATCAATGTCCGTGCGGACGTCCGTTTTTTTACTTTCACTTTTATATTAGCGATTTAAAAGCACCCGCTCGTGTCACACGTCGCTTAACCGATGGGAAAATATCCTCACAGTCATATACCTAATAAATTTATATTTAAATACAATAGGCCTACCTAGTAAAACGTTTTATATACTATTTTGATATCCTTTTGGACACAAGAGGGCAGTATAGCCCTATGTTTGCTTTTTTGTTGAAACAAATAGCACTAAATAGCCTGTTTTTAACTTTTTCATACTTTTTGAATTGCAAAAACAGAATAAAATAGGTTTAGTTCTAATATTTGTATAATTTTATATAAAAATAAATGGTGTATAATTAAATTTTAAGAATATATGAGATGTTTTCTGATTCCTTTTTTGACATTATTTTAATCCCTCGCCATGTCAAAACCGTTTGAAATATTTAATATCCGTTCACAATTTAGCATCTTTAATGTATTTTCATCGTGTTAAAAAAGTTTGGTGTGAATAAAAAAAAAACACTTAGCAGGAGTGGGTAAAAAGCAGAGGCTGAATTTGCAAATAAATCCACATTCAAACCAAAATATCTGACTTCCTATTGGTCGAAGCTAATAACTATATATTAGAAAGTTGTCCGGCTCGATGAGACCAATGTACGTACTGATTTTTAAAACTGTGGGTAAAACTAACCCCCCCACTTTTGTCAAAAGCATTTTGAAAGTGACACACTTCCTGCTGCCAGTTGGTGGCGCTATAACTTTGACTCACAATAGTTACATCCATCTGATCGGCCTCTTACCACGAACACACTGGTGAAGTTTCATCAAGATCCGTTAATGTATGCAGAAGTTATACCACTTCGTGTTTCTCTTTTCTCGCCATAAATTCGTTTCCTCGCCACGGCCAAACCGTTCGAGATATCAAAAATCCGTCCGCAATTTAGAATCCTCAATGTCTTGACTTCATGCACACCGAGTTTGGTGGGGATTGGATGAATTCTCTAGGAGGAGTACTTCGCATTCCACAGCAAGCGTTCTCCAAACAACCCATAATTTCCGACTTCCTGTTGGGCTGGCGTAAAACTTAGAGCACGAAAGTTGTTCAGCCCGATGTGATCTATATGTGTACCGAGTTTCATATCATTACATGCAAGTGTGTTTGATATATGGATCTAGTTTTAGAATCCCGTTCAAGGGGGCGCTGTTGAGCCCCCCTGCCACACCCGGGTACCAGCTTCAGCCCGGCCCTGATGGCCGCGAGTTCTGACCTGTGTGCAAAGTTTCAAGAGTTTTCGAGCACGTTAAGGGCCCCAAAAGCCCCTGAAACCTTGAAACACACTGAAATCAATTGGAAATTCCCTCCCACCCCTCACACACACAGAGACAGAGAGAGAGAGAGAGAAAATTCTCCAAAAAATCACATTCAAACCAAAATATCTGACTTCCTGTTGCTCTGAGCTAATAAGTGTGAATTAGAAAGTTGTCCGGCTTGATGAGAACAATATACATAACGATTTTTGTGACTCTACTTAAAACTAAGCCCCCATTTTTGACTAAAGGTGGCGCTACTGAGCCCCTCACCACGCCCGTTTCTGAAACTTTGCACATGTCTACTGGCTAATAAATGTGATGTGTCTGTCGAGTTTCATCCAATTTCAAGTATGTTAAGAGTCTCAAAAGCATCTGAAAAGAATATTAAAGTTTGATGCGTTGCCACGGCAACAGTATTTAAGATATCAATAAACCTTTCACAGGTCTACATCTGCCGTGTGTCTACATTATACACATAAAGTTTGAAGCAAATCGGGTAAAAATAAGAGAGTGATTTCAAAGCATTTTGAAAGTGACACACTTCCTGCTGCCAGTTGGTGGCGCTATAACTTTGACTCACAATAGTCACATCCATGTGATCGGACTCTTACAACGAACACACTGCGGAAGTTTCATCAAGATCAGTTAATGTATGCAGAAGTTATAACACACTTCCTGTGTCCCTTATTCGCCATAAATTTGTTTCCTCGCCACGGCCAAACCGTTTGAGATATCAAAAATCCGTCCGCAATTTAGCATCCTCAATGTCTTGACTTCATGCTGACCGAGTTTGGTTGTGATTGGACGAATTTTCTAGGAGGAGTATTTCAAATTCCACAGCATGCGTTTCCAAACAACCCATAATAGCCGACTTCCTGTTGGGCTAGCGTAAAGCTAGCGTAAAACTTAGAGGACGAAAGTTGTTCGGCCCGATGAGATCTATATGTGTACTGAGTTTCATATTATTATATGCAAGCATGTTTGATTTATGGACCAAGTTTTCGGACACCATTCCAGGGGGCGCTGTCGAGCCCCCCTGCCACGCCCGGGTACCAGCTTCAGTCAGGCCCTGATGGCCGTGGGTTCTGACGTGTGTGCAAAATTTCAAGAGTTTTCGAGCATGTTAAGAGCCCCAAAAGTGCCCGAAAGGTTGACAAAATAATAATAATAATAAAATATAGCTGCGAGCAGCGATTACGGGCCCAAGCCGGTGGCACCGCAACCCCGGTGCCTTTAGTTACCTAAAGGCACCGGGGTGGCGGTACCGCCGGCTTTGGCCCTCCATCGCTGCTCGCAGCTATATTTATATATATATATATATATATATATATATATATATATATATATATATATATATATATATATACATACATACATACATATATATATATATATATATATATATATATATATATATATATATATATATATATATATTATTGTTCAAAAGTTTGGGGTCAGTAAGATTTTTAATGTTTTTAGGAGAAGTCTCTTCTGCTCACCAAGGCTGCATTTATTGATTAAAAATACAAACAAAAACAGTAATATTGTGAAATATTATTCCAATTTAAAACAGCTGTTTTCAATTTTAAAATATTTTACATAGTAATTCATTTCTGTGATCAAAGTTGAGTTTTCAGCATCATTACTCCAGTCTTCAGTGTCACATGATCCTTCAGAAATCATACTAATATGATGATTGATGCTCAATAAATATTCATTATTATTTTCAATGTTGAAAACAGTTGTGTACAGATTTTATTTTTTTTCAAAATGCTTTGATGAATGTAAAGTTCAAAAGAACAGCATATATTTCAAATATATATATTTTTAACATTATAAATGTCTTTACTGTAACTGTTGATCAGTTTAACTCATCCTTCATAAATAAAAGTACTGATTTATTTTATTTCTTTCCCCCAAAAATAAAATTTTAATTATTACTAACCACAAACTTTTGAGCGGTAGTGTTTAACGTTACAAAAGCTTTAGATTTCAGATAAATGCTGTTCTTTTGAACTTTCTATTCATCAAAGACTGTACACAACTGTTTTCGACATTTAAAATAATAATGAATGTTTCTTGAGTATCAATCATCATATTAGAATAATTTCTGAAGGATCATGTGACAGTGACGACTGGAGTAATGATGCTGAAAACTCAGCTTTGATCACAGGAATAAATAACAGTTTAAAATATATTAAAATAGAAAGCAGCTGTTTTAAATTGGAATACTATTTTACAATATTACTGTTTTTGTTTGTATTTTTAATCAAATAAATGCAGCCTTGGTGAGCAGAAGAAACTTCTCTGTTATGTGCGCGCCACAGACTGCACGCACGTCCGCTTAGAGTTCCGCCTTTTGCCTTCCGTCAATATTACGTTATTAGAAAAATATTTTTTTAGAGAATCGATTTTTTGACATTTGTGAATCGATTCAGAATCGTCCACGTCCGCATCGCGATGCATCTAAGAATCAATTTTTTCTCCCACCCCTAGATTTCATACAACAGGTTAATAAACAGTTACAATTAAGTCACTTACATTTTAGATGCAATGTTGACTGTTTTTGTTCTGTTTCAGCAGCGAAAATAGTTAAACAAAGATCACGGCAGAACCATCACGCATCACGTGTTTTCTCATAACTGAACGATTCAGCATTTTTAACGAATCGGTTGACTCAAAGATTGAATGATCAATCCATAAACATCTGTCTTAATCATGATCGACTCATTCGAACGAATCGTTTGAACGAATGAATCAATGACTCGCTTATTAAGATGGATGCCTGGCGACACCTAATGGCGGTTTAGTGTTGTTTAAAAGCATCATTCTTTCCCACATGTGTGTGATTTGTGTGTGCAACATTATTATTATTTTTCTTTCACTATTATATTAGCGATTTAAAAGCACCCACTCGTGTCACACGTCGATTAACCGGTGGGAAAATATCCTCAGACACATACCTAATAAATGTATATTTAAATACAATATTGGCCTACCTGGTAAAAAGTTTTATATACTATTTTGATGTCCTTTTGGACACAAGAGGGCAGTATAGCCCTATGTTTGCTTTTTTGTTGAACCAAATAGCACTAAATAGCCTGTTTTTAACTTTTTCATTCTTCTTGAATTGCAAAAACAGAATAAAATGGGTTTAGTTGTGATATTTGTATACTTTTATATAGAAATAAATGGTATATAATTACATTTTTAGAAGATTTTTACTTTAATCCCTCGCCATAGCAAAACCGTTTGAGATATTTATTATCCATTCACAATTTAGCATATTTAATGTAGTTTCATCATGTTGAAAAAGTTTGGTACGAATAAAATAAATAGTTTAAGAGGAGTGGCTAAAAATTCAGAGGCTGATTTTGCAAAAAAATTCACATTCAGACCAAAATATCTGACTTCCTGATGGCCAGAGCTATTGAATGTAAATTAGAAAGTTGTCCGGCTTGATGAGAACAATATAGAAACTATTTTTTCTTTACTGTAGTTAAAAGTACCCCCCCCCACTTTTGTCAAAAGCATGTTGAAAGTGACACACTTCCTGCTGCCAGTTGGTGGCGCTATAACTTTGACTCACAATAGCTACATCCATCTGATCGGCCTCTTACCATGAACACACTGCTGAAGTTTCATCAAGATCAGTTAATGTATGCAGAAGTTATTCCACTTCCGTGTTTCTCTTTTCTCGCCATAAATTCGATTCCTCGCCACAGCCAAACCGTTCGAGATATCAAAAATCTGTCCGCAATTTAGCATCCTCAAAGTCTTGACTACATGCACACCGAGTTTGAAGGGGACACGGTGAATTTTCTAGGAGGAGTATTTCACATTCCACAGCAAGCGTTTTCCAAACAACCCATAATAGCCGACTTCCTGTTGGGCTGGCGTAAAACTTGACCGGGGTAAAGTTGTTCGGCCCGATGAGATCTATATGTGTACCGAGTTTCATATTAATTCATGCGAGCGTGTTTGATATATGGATCAAGTTTTAGAACCCCGTTCAAGGGGGCGCTGTTGAGCCCCCCAGCCACGCCCGGGTACCAGCTTCAGCCCGGCCCTGATGGCCGTGGGTTCTGACCTGTGTGCAAAGTTTCAAGAGTTTTTGAGCACGTTAAGGACCCCAAAAGCCCCTGAAACCTTGATTAACAATATAAAAGCAATAGTCAAATCCCCCCCTCCCCTCACACACACACAGACACAGAGAGAGGGAGAGAAAATTCTTCAGAAAATCCACATTCAAACCAAAATATCTCTCTTCCTGTTGGTCGGAGATGGTTCATGTAAATTAGAAAGTTGTCCGTCTTGATGAGAACAATACACATACCAAGTTTTGTGATTCTAGGAAAAACTAAACCCCCATTTTTGACTAAAGGTGGCGCTACTGAGCCATTCCACCACCCCCGTTTCTGAAACTTTGCACATGTCTACTGGCTAATAAATGTGATGTGTCTGTTGAGTTTCATGCAATTTCAAGTATGTTAAGAGTCTTAAAAGCATCAAAAAAGAATATTAAAGTTTGATGCATTGCCACGGCAACAGTATCTAAGATATCAATAATCCTTTCACAGGTTTACATCTGCCATGTGTCTACATTGTACACATAAAGTTTGAAGCAAATCGGGTAAAAATAAGACACTGATTTCAAAGCATTTTGAAAGTGATGTACTTCCTGCTGCCTGTTGGTGGCGCTATAACTTTGACTCACAATAGTCACATCTGTGCGATCGGCCTCTTACAACGAACACACTGCTGAAGTTTCATCAAGATCAGTTAATGTATGCAGAAGTTATAACACACTTCCTGTTTCATTTTTTCGCCATAAATTTGTTTTCTCGCCACGGCCAAACCGTTCGAGATATCAAAAATCCGTCCGCAATTTAGCATCCTCAATGTCTTGACTTCATGCACACCGAGTTTGGAGGCGAATCGATGAATTCCCTAGGAGGAGTACATTAAATTCCACAGCATGCGTTTCCAAACAACGCTAAATAGCCAACTTCCTGTTTGGCTGGCGTAAAACTTAGAGCACGAAAGTTGTTCGGCCGGATGAGATCTATATGTGTACCGAGTTTCATATTATTACATGCAAGCGTGTTTGATTTATGGACACGTGTTCGGATCCCGTTCCAGGGGGCGCTGTCGAGCCCCCCTGCCACGCCCGGGTACCAGCTTCAGTCCGGCCCTGATGGCCGCGGGTTCTGACGTGTGTGCAAAATTTCAAGAGTTTTCGAGCATGTTAAGAGCCCCAAAAGTGCCCGAAAGGTTGACAAAATAATAATAATAATAATAATAATAATAATAATAATAATAATAATAATAATAAATAATCCTACCGGAAACAATAGGGCCTTCGCCCTTTCAGGGCTTGGGCCCTAATAATCCTACCGAAAACAATAGGGCCTTCGCCCTTTCAGGGCTTGGGCCCTAATAATAAATATAGCTGCGAGCAGCGATTACGGGCCCAAGCCGGTGGCACCGCAACCCCGGTGCCTTTAGTTACCTAAAGGCACCGGGGTGGCGGTACCGCCGGCTTTGGCCCTCCATCGCTGCTCGCAGCTATATTTATATATATATATATATATATATATATGTATATATACATATATATACATACATACATACATACACACACATACATATATATATATATATATATTATTGTTCAAAAGTTTGGGGTCAGTAAGATTTTTAATGTTTTTAGGAGAAGTCTCTTCTGCTCACCAAGGCTGCATTTATTGATTAAAAATACAAACAAAAACAGTAATATTGTGAAATATTATTCCAATTTAAAACAGCTGTTTTCAATTTTAAAATATTTTACATAGTAATTCATTTCTGTGATCAAAGTTGAGTTTTCAGCATCATTACTCCAGTCTTCAGTGTCACATGATCCTTCAGAAATCATACTAATATGATGATTGATGCTCAATAAATATTCATTATTATTTTCAATGTTGAAAACAGTTGTGTACAGATTTTTTTTTTTTTCAAAATGCTTTGATGAATGTAAAGTTCAAAAGAACAGCATATATTTCAAATATATATATTTTTAACATTATAAATGTCTTTACTGTAACTGTTGATCAGTTTAACTCATCCTTCATAAATAAAAGTACTGATTTATTTTATTTCTTTCCCCCAAAAATAAAATTTTAATTATTACTAACCACAAACTTTTGAGCGGTACGTGTTTAACGTTACAAAAGCTTTATATTTCAGATAAATGCTGTTCTTTTGAACTTTCTATTCATCAAAGACTGTACACAACTGTTTTCGACATTTAAAATAATAATGAATGTTTCTTGAGTATCAATCATCATATTAGAATAATTTCTGAAGGATCATGTGACAGTGACGACTGGAGTAATGATGCTGAAAACTCAGCTTTGATCACAGGAATAAATAACAGTTTAAAATATATTAAAATAGAAAGCAGCTGTTTTAAATTGGAATACTATTTTACAATATTACTGTTTTTGTTTGTATTTTTTATCAAATAAATGCAGCCTTGGTGAGCAGAAGAAACTTCTCTGTTATGTGCGCGCCACAGACTGCACGCACGTCCGCTTAGAGTTCCGCCTTTTGCCTTCCGTCAATATTACGTTATTAGAAAAATATTTTTTTAGAGAATCGATTTTTTGACATTTGTGAATCGATTCAGAATCGTCCACATCCGCATCGCGATGCATCTAAGAATCAATTTTTTCTCCCACCCCTAGATTTCATACAACAGGTTAATAAACAGTTACAATTAAGTCACTTACATTATAGATGCAATGTTGACTGTTTTTGTTCTGTTTCAGCAGCGAAAATAGTTAAACAAAGATCCCGGCAGAACCATCACGTATCACGTGTTTTCTCATAACTGAACGATTCAGCATTTTTAACGAATCGGTTGACTCAAAGATTGAATGATCAATCCATAAACATCTGTCTTAATCATGATCGACTCATTCGAACGAATCGTTTGAACGAATGAATCAATGACTCGCTTATTAAGATGGATGCCTGGCGACACCTAATGGCGGTTTAGTGTTGTTTAAAAGCATCATTCTTTCCCACATGTGTGTGATTTGTGTGTGCAACATTATCATTATTTTTCTTTCACTATTATATTAGCGATTTAAAAGCACCCACTCGTGTCACACGTCGATTAACCGGTGGGAAAATATCCTCAGACACATACCTAATAAATGTATATTTAAATACAATATTGGCCTACCTGGTAAAAAGTTTTATATACTATTTTGATGTCCTTTTGGACACAAGAGGGCAGTATAGCCCTATGTTTGCTTTTTTGTTGAACCAAATAGCACTAAATAGCCTGTTTTTAACTTTTTCATTCTTCTTGAATTGCAAAAACAGAATAAAATGGGTTTAGTTGTGATATTTGTATACTTTTATATAGAAATAAATGGTATATAATTACATTTTTAGAAGATTTTTACTTTAATCCCTCGCCATAGCAAAACCGTTTGAGATATTTATTATCCATTCACAATTTAGCATATTTAATGTAGTTTCATCATGTTGAAAAAGTTTGGTACGAATAAAATAAATAGTTTAAGAGGAGTGGCTAAAAATTCAGAGGCTGATTTTGCAAAAAAATCCACATTCAGACCAAAATATCTGACTTCCTGATGGCCAGAGCTATTGAATGTAAATTAGAAAGTTGTCCGGCTTGATGAGAACAATATAGAAACTATTTTTTCTTTACTGTAGTTAAAAGTAACCCCCCCACTTTTGTCAAAAGCATGTTGAAAGTGACACACTTCCTGCTGCCAGTTGGTGGCGCTATAACTTTGACTCACAATAGCTACATCCATCTGATCGGCCTCTTACCACGAACACACTGCTGAAGTTTCATCAAGATCAGTTAATGTATGCAGAAGTTATTCCACTTCCGTGTTTCTCTTTTCTCGCCATAAATTCGATTCCTCGCCATAGCCAAACCGTTCGAGATATCAAAAATCCGTCCGCAATTTAGCATCCTCAAAGTCTTGACTACATGCACACCGAGTTTGGAGGGGACACGGTGAATTTTGTAGGAGGAGTATTTCACATTCCACAGCAAGCGTTTTCCAAACAACCCATAATAGCCGACTTCCTGTTGGGCTGGCGTAAAACTTGACCAGGGGAAAGTTGTTCGGCACGATGAGATCTATATGTGTACCGAGTTTCATATTAATTCATGCAAGCGTGTTTGATATATGGACCAAGTTTTAGAACCCCGTTCAAGGGGGCGCTGTTGAGCCCCCCAGCCACGCCCGGGTACCAGCTTCAGCCCGTCCCTGATGGCAGGGGGTTCTGACCTGTGTGCAAAGTTTCAAGAGTTTTTGAGCACGTTAAGGACCCCAAAAGCCCCTGAAACCTTGATTAACAATATAAAAGCAATAGTCAAATCCCCCCTCCCCTCTCACACACACAGACACAGAGAGAGGGACAGAAAATTCTTCAGAAAATCCACATTCAAACCAAAATATCTCTCTTCCTGTTGGTCGGAGATGGTTAATGTCAATTAGAAAGTTGTCCGTCTTGATGAGAACAATACACATACCAAGTTTTGTTGCTGTTGATAAAACTAACCGCCCCATTTATGACTAAAGGTGGCGCTACTGAGCCCCTCACCACGCCTGTTTCTGAAACTTTGCACATGTCTACGGGCTAATAAATGTGATGTGTCTGTCGAGTTTCATCCAATTTCAAGTATGTTAAGAGTCTCAAAAGCATCAAAAAAGAATATTAAAGTTTGAAGCGTTGCCATGGCAACAGTATTAAAGATATCAAAAATCCTTTCACAGGTCTACATCTGCCGTGTGTTTACATTATACACATAAAGTTTGAAGCAAATCGGGTAAAAATAAGAGGGTGATTTCAAAGCATTTTGAAAGTGACACACTTCCTGCTGCCAGTTGGTGGCGCTATAACTTTGACTCACAATAGTCACATCAATGTGATCGGCCTCTGACCACGAACACACTGCTGAAGTTTTATCAAGATCAGTCAATGTATGCAGAAGTTATAATACACTTCCTGTTTATCTTTTCTCGCTATAAATTCGTTTCATCGCCACGGCCAAACCGTTCAAGATATCAAAAATCCGTCCGCAATTTAGCATCCTCAATGTCTTGACTTCATGCTGACCGAGTTTGGTGTGGATCGGATCAATTCCCTAGGAGGAGTACATTAAATTCCACAGCATGCGTTTTTCAAACAACCCATAATAGCTGACTTCCTGTTGGGCAGAGCTAATAACTTAGAGTGCGAAAGTTGTTCGGCCCGATGAGATCTATATGTGTACCGAGTTTCATATTATTAGATGCAAGCGTGTTTGATTTATGGACCAAGTTTTCGGACCCCGTTCCAGGGGGCGCTGTCGAGCCTCCCTGCCACGCCCGTGTCCCAGCTTCAGCCCGGCCCTAATGGCCACGGGTTCTGACCCGTGTGCAAAGTTTCAAGAGTTTTCGAGCACGTTAAGGGCCCCAAAAGTGCCCGAAAGGTTGAAAAAAAAATAATAATAAAAATATAGCTGCGAGCAGCGATTACGGGCCCAAGCCGGTGGCACCGCAACCCCGGTGCCTTTAGTTACCTAAAGGCACCGGGGTGGCGGTACCGCCGGCTTTGGCCCTCCATCGCTGCTCGCAGCTATATTTATATATATATATATATATATATATATATATATATATATATATATATATATATACATACATACACACACATACATATATATATATATATATATATATATATATATATATATATATATATATATATATATATATATATATATTATTGTTCAAAAGTTTGGGGTCAGTAAGATTTTTAATGTTTTTAGGAGAAGTCTCTTCTGCTCACCAAGGCTGCATTTATTGATTAAAAATACAAACAAAAACAGTAATATTGTGAAATATTATTCCAATTTAAAACAGCTGTTTTCAATTTTAAAATATTTTACATAGTAATTCATTTCTGTGATCAAAGTTGAGTTTTCAGCATCATTACTCCAGTCTTCAGTGTCACATGATCCTTCAGAAATCATACTAATATGATGATTGATGCTCAATAAATATTCATTATTATTTTCAATGTTGAAAACAGTTGTGTACAGATTTTTTTTTTTTCAAAATGCTTTGATGAATGTAAAGTTCAAAAGAACAGCATATATTTCAAATATATATATATTTAACATTATAAATGTCTTTACTGTAACTGTTGATCAGTTTAACTCATCCTTCATAAATAAAAGAACTGATTTATTTTATTTCTTTCCCCAAAAAATAAAATTTTAATTATTACTAACCACAAACTTTTGAGCGGTACGTGTTTAACGTTACAAAAGCTTTAGATTTCAGATAAATGCTGTTCTTTTGAACTTTCTATTCATCAAAGACTGTACACAACTGTTTTCGACATTTAAAATAATAATGAATGTTTCTTGAGTATCAATCATCATATTAGAATAATTTCTGAAGGATCATGTGACAGTGACGACTGGAGTAATGATGCTGAAAACTCAGCTTTGATCACAGGAATAAATAACAGTTTAAAATATATTAAAATAGAAAGCAGCTGTTTTAAATTGGAATACTATTTTACAATATTACTGTTTTTGTTTGTATTTTTAATCAAATAAATGCAGCCTTGGTGAGCAGAAGAAACTTCTCTGTTATGTGCGCGCCACAGACTGCACGCACGTCCGCTTAGAGTTCCGCCTTTTGCCTTCCGTCAATATTACGTTATTAGAAAAATATTTTTTTAGAGAATCGATTTTTTGACATTTGTGAATCGATTCAGAATCGTCCACGTCCGCATCGCGATGCATCTAAGAATCAATTTTTTCTCCCACCCCTAGATTTCATACAACAGGTTAATAAACAGTTACAATTAAGTCACTTACATTATAGATGCAATGTTGACTGTTTTTGTTCTGTTTCAGCAGCGAAAATAGTTAAACAAAGATCCCGGCAGAACCATCACGCATCACGTGTTTTCTCATAACTGAAAGATTCAGCATTTTTAACGAATCGGTTGACTCAAAGATTGAATGATCAATCCATAAACATCTGTCTTAATCATGATCGACTCATTCGAACGAATCGCTTGAACGAATGAATCAATGACTCGCTCATTAAGATGGATGCCTGGCGACACCTAATGGCGGTTTAGTGTTGTTTAAAAGCATCATTCTTTCCCACATGTGTGTGATTTGTGTGTGCAACATTATCATAATTTTTCTTTCACTATTATATTAGCGATTTAAAAGCACCCACTCGTGTCACACGTCGATTAACCGGTGGGAAAATATCCTCAGACACATACCTAATAAATGTATATTTAAATACAATATTGGCCTACCTGGTAAAAAGTTTTATATACTATTTTGATGTCCTTTTGGACACAAGAGGGCAGTATAGCCCTATGTTTGCTTTTTTGTTGAACCAAATAGCACTAAATAGCTAACTTTTTAACTAAATAGCTAACTAAATAACTTTTTCATTCTTCTTGAATTGCAAAAACAGAATAAAATGGGTTTAGTTGTGATATTTGTATACTTTTATATAGAAATAAATGGTATATAATTACATTTTTAGAAGATTTTTACTTTAATCCCTCGCCATAGCAAAACCGTTTGAGATATTTATTATCCATTCACAATTTAGCATATTTAATGTATTTTCATCATGTTGAAAAAGTTTGGTACGAATAAAATAAATAGTTTAAGAGGAGTGGCTAAAAATTCAGAGGCTGATTTTGCAAAAAAATTCACATTCAGACCAAAATATCTGACTTCCTGATGGCCAGAGCTATTGAATGTAAATTAGAAAGTTGTCCGGCTTGATGAGAACAATATACAAACTATTTTTTCTTTACTGTAGTTAAAAGTAACCCCCCCACTTTTGTCAAAAGCATGTTGAAAGTGACACACTTCCTGCTGCCAGTTGGTGGCGCTATAACTTTGACTCACAATAACTACATCCATCTGATCGGCCTCTTACCACGAACACACTACTGAAGTTTCATCAAGATCAGTTAATGTATGCAGAAGTTATTCCACTTCCGTGTTTCTCTTTTCTCGCCATAAATTCGATTCCTCGCCACAGCCAAACCGTTCGAGATATCAAAAATCCGTCCGCAATTTAGCATCCTCAAAGTCTTGACTACATGCACACCGAGTTTGAAGGGGACACGGTGAATTTTCTAGGAGGAGTATTTCACATTCCACAGCAAGCGTTTTCCAAACAACCCATAATAGCCGACTTCCTGTTGGGCTGGCGTAAAACTTGACCGGGGTAAAGTTGTTCGGCCCGATGAGATCTATATGTGTACCGAGTTTCATATTAATTCATGCGAGCGTGTTTGATATATGGATCAAGTTTTAGAACCCCGTTCAAGGGGGCGCTGTTGAGACCCCCAGCCACGCCCGGGTACCAGCTTCAGCCCGGCCCTGATGGCCGTGGGTTCTGACTTGTGTGCAAAGTTTCAAGAGTTTTTGAGCACGTTAAGGACCCCAAAAGCCCCTGAAACCTTGATTAACAATATAAAAGCAATGGTCAAATCCCCCCTCCCCTCACACACACACAGACACAGAGAGAGGGAGAGAAACTTCTTCAGAAAATCCACATTCAAACCAAAATATCTCTCTTCCTGTTGGTCGGAGATGGTTAATGTCAATTAGAAAGTTGTCCGTCTTGATGAGAACAATACACATACCAAGTTTTGTTGCTGTTGATAAAACTAACCGCCCCATTTATGACTAAAGGTGGCGCTACTGAGCCCCTCACCACGCCCGTTTCTGAAACTTTGCACATGTCTACGGGCTAATAAATGTGATGTGTCTGTCGAGTTTCATCCAATTTCAAGTATGTTAAGAGTCTCAAAAGCATCAAAAAAGAATATTAAAGTTTGAAGCGTTGCCATGGCAACAGTATTAAAGATATCAAAAATTCTTTCACAGGTCTACATCTGCCGTGTGTTTACATTATACACATAAAGTTTGAAGCAAATCGGGTAAAAATAAGAGGGTGATTTCAAAGCATTTTGAAAGGGACACACTTCCTGCTGCCAGTTGGTGGCGCTATAACTTTGACTCACAATAGTCACATCAATGTGATCGGCCTCTAACCACGAACACACTGCTGAAGTTTTATCAAGATCAGTTAATGTATGCAGAATTTATAATACACTTCCTGTGTCCCATTATTCGCCATAAATTTGTTTCCTCGCCTTGGCCAAACCGTTCGAGATATCAAAAATCCGTCCGCAATTTATAATCCTCAATGTCTTGACTTCATGCACACCGAGTTTTGAGGCGAATGGATGAATTTCCTAGGAGGAGTACATCAAATTCCACAGCATGCGTTTTCCAAACAACCCATAATAGCCGACTTCCTGTTGGGCTGGCGTAAAACTTAGAGCACGAAAGTTGTTCAGCCCAATAAGATCTATATGTGTACCGAGTTTCATATTAATTCATGCAAGAGTGTTTGGTATATGGACCAAGTTTTCGGACCGCACTCGGACCCCATTCAAGGGGGCGCTGTCGAGCCCCCCTGCCACGCCCAGGTACCATCTTCAGCCCGGCCCTAATGGCCGCAGCTTCTGACCTGTGTGCAAAGTTTCATGAGTTTTTGAGCACGTTAAAGGCCCCAAAAGCCCCCGAACCCTTGAACAATAATAATAATAATAATAATAAATATAGCTGCGAGCAGCGATTGCGGGCCCAAGCCGGTGGCACCGCCACCCCGGTGCCTTTAGTTACCTAAAGGCACCGGGGATGGCGGTGCCACCGGCTTTGGCCCTCCATCGCTGCTCGCAGCTATATTTATATATATATATATATATATATATACACACACACACACACACACACACATATATATATATATATATATATATATATATAAATATCTATATATATACATATATATATATGTATATAAATATCTATATATATACACACACACACACATATATATATATATATATATACTTATATATATATATATATATATATAAATATAAGACAGAAAATTTTACTTGTCTTACCTTATTCTGATTTTATGATACACCCAAAATATTCCACAACAAATCCTTTAAATTTAATGTAAAAATAAAAACGAAAGTAAGCAGTGTTGGTCTCACGTAACCCTCTCATTAGAATCAAAATGTTTCAATATTTGCGATGTATTTGGATGCTAAACTATTCTTTATTATAGGCTTTGTACTTCACTCGTGTTCCAATATCGATGGAAAAAATCATCCTCTTCACACGCGCAAAAATGTTCTTGGAAACATCACAGTGGAGCTCTGCTTACTGTGAATGGTACAGATTGTACTACTGACTATTTAAACAGAGCAGTGTAATTCGTTTATGTTAGGTTGACTATTTTTATTATTATATTGTATTAGGGCTATAATGAACAGGCTGCGATGTCAAGATTGCAATTCTGGAATGTGTGTGTGTGTGTGACGCGGTTGCGGTTGAACAGTGGACACAAAAACATAAATAAAATGTTTTAGTTAATTCCTACATCCATAGGAATAAATTGAAAATGCTCGCTCTACTCCGCACCATTATCAATGTCTGTGCGGACGTCTGTATTTTACTAGTATATAGTATACTATAGTTAGCGATTTAAAAGCGCTCAGTGGTGTCACACGTCGATTAACCGGTGGGAAAATGTTATCACAGTCACATCCCTAATATATTTATATATAAATACAATAGGCCTACCTGAAAGAGAATTTTACTTGCCCGACCAGAGTATAGCCTGATTAGAACGTCAATAACAAAAAAATAACTTGGGAATCACTAAAACGAGAGATTATTCTAATTTCATTACATTCATTTTAAGTTGCAATCATCAGTTAATAATAAATGTATTACTGATCAATGGTAACAAGGTTGCACTGCTGAGGCTCATGCTGCTTCTCCAGGAGAATTGTAAACAAATGAGCGCAGCACACAAAAAAGCAACCCAGTTAACAACATACTGACTATAAAAATTACAAATATGGAGTTTTTATATATTTTATAACATATGATAGAGTTAAGCAACCTCACTTGACGAGTAGGCAACTATTTCCTGAATACAATCACGATTGAAACTGTGACATTGATTTCATACAACAGGTTAATAAACAGTTACAATTAAGTCACTTACATTTTAGATGCAATATTGACTGTTTTTGTTCTGTTTCAGCAGCAAAAATAGTTAAACAAAGATCACAGCAACTTGTTTTCTCATTACTGAATGATTCAGCATTTTGAAACGAATCACTTGACTCAAAGATTCAATGGTCAATCCATAAACATCTGTCTCAATCATGAATGACTCAGTCATTGGAACGAATCATTTGAACGAATGAATCAATGACTCGCTCATTAAGATGGTCGCCTGGCGACACCTAATGGCGGTTTAGTGTTATGTTTAAAAGTATCATTCTTTCCAACGTGCACCATTATCAATGTCCGTGCGGACGTCCGTTTTTTTACTTTCACTTTTATATTAGCGATTTAAAAGCACCCACTCGTGTCACACGTCGATTAACCGGTGGGAAAATATCCTCAGACACATACCTAATAAATGTATATTTAAATACAATATTGGCCTACCTGGTAAAAAGTTTTATATACTATTTTGATGTCCTTTTGGACACAAGAGGGCAGTATAGCCCTATGTTTGCTTTTTTGTTGAACCAAATAGCACTAAATAGCCTGTTTTTAACTTTTTCATTCTTCTTGAATTGCAAAAACAGAATAAAATGGGTTTAGTTGTGATATTTGTATACTTTTATATAGAAATAAATGGTATATAATTACATTTTTAGAAGATTTTTAGTGTTTCCTTTTTGGACATTAATCCCTCGCCATAGCAAAACCGTTTGAGATATTTATTATCCATTCACAACTTAGCATATATAATGTAGTTTCATCATGTTGAAAAAGTTTGGTACGAATAAAATAAATAGTTTAAGAGGAGTGGCTAAAAATTCAGAGGCTGATTTTGCAAAAAAATTCACATTCAGACCAAAATATCTGACTTCCTGATGGCCAGAGCTATTGAATGTAAATTAGAAAGTTGTCCGGCTTGATGAGAACAATATAAAAACTATTTTTTCTTTACTGTAGTTAAAACTAACCCCCCCACTTTTGTCTAAAGCATGTTGAAAGTGACACACTTCCTGCTGCCAGTTGGTGGCGCTATAACTTTGACTCACAATAGCTACATCCATCTGATCGGCCTCTTACCACGAACACACTGCTGAAGTTTCATCAAGATCAGTTAATGTATGCAGAAGTTATTCCACTTCCGTGTTTCTCTTTTCTCGCCATAAATTCGATTCCTCGCCACAGCCAAACCGTTCGAGATATCAAAAATCCGTCCGCAATTTAGCATCCTCAAAGTCTTGACTACATGCACACCGAGTTTGAAGGGGACACGGTGAATTTTCTAGGAGGAGTATTTCACATTCCACAGCAAGCGTTTTCCAAACAACCCATAATAGCCGACTTCCTGTTGGGCTGGCGTAAAACTTGACCGGGGTAAAGTTGTTCGGCCCGATGAGATCTATATGTGTACCGAGTTTCATATTAATTCATGCGAGCGTGTTTGATATATGGATCAAGTTTTAGAACCCCGTTCAAGGGGGCGCTGTTGAGCCCCCCAGCCACGCCCGGGTACCAGCTTCAGCCCGGCCCTGATGGCCGTGGGTTTTGACCTGTGTGCAAAGTTTCAAGAGTTTTTGAGCACGTTAAGGACCCCAAAAGCCCCTGAAACCTTGATTAACAATATAAAAGCAAGAGTCAAATCCCCCCCTCCCCTCACACACACACAGACACAGAGAGAGGGAGAGAAAATTCTTCAGAAAATCCACATTCAAACCAAAATATCTCTCTTCCTGTTGGTCGGAGATGGTTCATGTAAATTAGAAAGTTGTCCGTCTTGATGAGAACAATACACATACCAAGTTTTGTGATTCTAGGAAAAACTAAGCCCCCATTTTTGACTAAAGGTGGCGCTACTGAGCCATTCCACCACGCCCGTTTCTGAAACTTTGCACATGTCTACTGGCTAATAAATGTGATGTGTCTGTCGAGTTTCATCCAATTTCAAGTATGTTAAGAGTCTCAAAAGCATCAAAAAAGAATATTAAAGTTTGAAGCGTTGCCACGGCAACAGTATTAAAGATATCAAAAATCCTTTCACATGTCTACATCTGCCGTGTGTTTACATTATACACATAAAGTTTGAAGCAAATCGGGTAAAAATAAGAGGGTGATTTCAAAGCATTTTGAAAGTGACACACTTCCTGCTGCCAGTTGGTGGCGCTATAACTTTGACTCACAATAGTCACATCCATGTGATCGGCCTCTTACAACGAACACACTGCGGAAGTTTCATCAAGATCAGTTAATGTATGCAGAAGTTATAACACACTTCCTGTTTATCTTTTCTCGCTATAAATTCGTTTCATCGCCACGGCCAAACCGTTCGAGATATCAAAAATCCGTCCGCAATTTAGCATCCTCAATGGCTTGACTTCATGCTGACCGAGTTTGGTGTGGATCGGATCAATTCCCTCGGAGGAGTACATTAAATTCCACAGCATGCGTTTTTCAAACAACCCATAATAGCTGACTTCCTGTTGGGCAGAGCTAATAACTTAGAGTGCGAAAGTTGTTCGGCCCGATGAGATCTATATGTGTACCGAGTTTCATACTAATACGTTCTTGTATGTGTCCAAGATTTAAGATTGTGTTCTAGGGGGCGCTGTTGAGCCCCCCTGCCACGCCCGGGTACCAGCTTCAGCCCGGCCCTAATGGCCGCGGGTTCTGACCTGCGTACAAAGTTTCATGAGTTTTTGAGCACGTTAAAGGCCCCAAAAGCCCCCGAACCCTTGAAGAACAATAATAATAATAAATATAGCTGCGAGCAGCGATTGCGGGCCCAAGCCGGTGGCACCGCCACCCCGGTGCCTTTAGTTACCTAAAGGCACCGGGGATGGCGGTGCCACCGGCTTTGGCCCTCCATCGCTGCTCGCAGCTATATTTATATATATATATATATATATATACACACACACACACACACACACACATATATATATATATTAGTGCTGTCAACGTTAACGCGTTAACGCATGCGATTAATTTTTGTCTGGTTTAACGTGTTAAAATATTTAACGCAATTAACGCAGCATCCGTCTTTTCTGCCATCCGTTGGCTAGCTTTACATTATATGATCACGCTCTTATTCATTTAAATGCTTTTAAACATTTCAAGCGCGGCAAGACAAAAGAGAATGCGCTGTCTGTGAATGTCCTTATGTGACACACACACATAGACAGGGCGCCAGAATCCAGTTCTCTTTCGCGCTTGAACTAACAATAACAATAATTTTGTCGATTATCCTCATAAGAGCAGTCTTAAATGATTTATATAAAGTCTAAAATGAACAAACAGTTGCGAGAGAATGAGGCGCGTGTGAGATCCATAGACAGTATATAAACGGTGAGCTCCGCGTGTGTGTGTGTGTGTGTGTGTCTGCTCTTAAAGGGACAGCAGCCAATAAAGCTTCCTGTCAGTAAAGTTAAAGAACAAAGGGAACAGAGAAAATGATTCACTGCTGTTGACTAAATAACTTTTGTAGCTTTAATAAGGATTAACTATTTAATTTATAGTTTATGCAGTGCAGACTGCATATAACTTTGATAACTTTATTAAATTTCTGTATATTTCCTAACTGTTAAGACAGGAAGGGCACGAATAAATATGACATTTATTATGGGTTTATGTTAGCATTGTTTTAAGTTCACTTAAATGAAAAACTGTTATATTTTTGAAGCCTAATAAATGTGAAAAAAAAAAAATCAGTAGCTGTATTAATATCAGTAATACTGGCCTTCATTCATAAAAAGATGCCATTAAACAATTATTTAAAATATACTGTCTTTATGTTGTTTCTACATTAATTTGATTAACTGTGAAATTATTACATTATAAAATATATTAAAAACGTACAAAAACATTTCTTTTTTTATTGCGATTAATTGCGATTAATCACAGAAAAAATGTGTGATTAATCTAGTTAAAATTTTTAATCGATTGACAGCACTAATATATATATATATATATATATATATATATATATATTTATAAGACAGAAAATATTACTTGTATTACCTTATTCCGATTTTATGATACACTCAAAATATTCCACAACAAATCCTTTAAATTTAATGTAAAAATAAAAACGAAAGTAAGCAGTGTTGGTCTCACGTAACCCTCTCATTAGAATCAAAATGTTTCAATATTTGCGATGTATTTGGATGCTAAACTATTCTTTATTATAGGCTTTGTACTTCACTCGTGTTCCAATATCGATGGAAAAAATCATCCTCTTCACGTGCGCAAAAATGTGCTTGGAAACATCACAGTGGAGCTCTGCTTACTGTGAATGGTACAGATTGTACTACTGACTATTTAAACAGAACAGTGTAATTCGTTTATGTTAGGTTGACTATTTTTATTATTATATTGTATTAGGGCTATAATGAATGTCAAGATTGCAATTCTGGAATGTGTGTGTGACGCGGTTGCGGTTGAACAGTGGACACAAAAACATAAATAAAATGTTTTAGTTAATTCCTACATCCATAGGAATACATTGAAAATGCTCGCTCTACTCCGCACCATTATCAATGTCTGTGCGGACGTCTGTATTTTACTAGTATATAGTATACTATAGTTAGCGATTTAAAAGCCCTCAGCGGTGTCACATGTCGATTAACCGGTGGGAAAAATTTATCACAGTCACATCCCTAATATATATATATATATATACAATAGGCCTACCTGAAAGAGAATTTTACTTGCCCGACCAAAGTATAGCCTGATTAGAACGTCAATAACAAAAAAAATAACTTGGGAATCACTAAAACGAGAGATTATTCTAATTTCATTACATTCATTTTAAGTTGCAATCAGCAGTTAATAATAAATGTATTACTGATCAATGGTAACAAGGTTGCACTGCTGAGGCTCATGCTGCTTCTCCAGGAGAATTGTAAACAAATGAGCGCAGCACACAAAAAAGCAACCCAGTTAACAACATACTGACTATAAAAATTACAAATATGGAGTTTTTATATATTTTATAACATATGATAGAGTTAAGCAACCTCACTTGACGAGTAGGCAACTATTTCCTGAATACAATCACAATTGAAACTGTGACATTGATTTCATACAACAGGTTAATAAACAGTTACAATTAAGTCACTTACATTTTAGATGCAATATTGACTGTTTTTGTTTTGTTTCAGCAGCAAAAATAGTTAAACAAAGATCACAGCAACTTGTTTTCTCATTACTGAATGATTCAGCATTTTGAAACGAATCGCTTGACTCAAAGATTCAATGGTCAATCCATAAACATCTGTCTCAATCATGAATGACTCAGTCATTGGAATGAATCGTTTGAACGAATGAATCAATGACTCGCTCATTAAGATGGTCGCCTGGCGACACCTAATGGCGGTTTAGTGTTATGTTTAAAAGTATCATTCTTTCCAACGTGCACCATTATCAATGTCCGTGCGGACGTCCGTTTTTTTACTTTCACTTTTATATTAGCGATTTAAAAGCACCCGCTCGTGTCACACGTCGCTTAACCGATGGGAAAATATCCTCACACTCATATACCTAATAAATTTATATTTAAATACAATAGGCCTACCTAGTAAAACGTTTTATATACTATTTTGATATCCTTTTGGACACAAGAGGGCAGTATAGCCCTATGTTTGCTTTTTTGTTGAAACAAATAGCACTAAATAGCCTGTTTTTAACTTTTTCATACTTCTTGAATTGCAAAAACAGAATAAAATAGGTTTAGTTCTAATATTTGTATAATTTTATATAAAAATAAATGGTGTATAATTAAATTTTAAGAATATATGAGATGTTTTCAGATTTTTTTTTTGACATTATTTTAATCCCTCGCCATGTCAAAACCGTTTGAGATATTCAATATCCGTTCTCAATTTAGCATCTTTAATGTATTTTCATCATGTTGAAAAAGTTTGGTGTGAATAAAAAAAAAAACACTTAGCAGGAGTGGGTAAAAAGCAGAGGCTGAATTTACAAATAAATCCACATTCAAACCAAAATATCTGACTTCCTGTTGGTCCAAGCTAATGACTGCAAACTAGAAAGTTGTCCAGCTCGATGAGACCAATATACTTACTGATTTTTGTAATTGTGGGTAAACCTAACCCCCCCACTTTTGTCAAAAGCATGTTGAAAGTGACACACTTCCTGCTGCCAGTTGGTGGCGCTATAACTTTGACTCACAATAGCTACATCCATCTGATCGGCCTCTTACCACGAACACACTGCTGAAGTTTCATCAAGATCAGTTAATGTATGCAGAAGTTATTCCACTTCCGTGTTTCTCTTTTCTCGCCATAAATTCGATTCCTCGCCACAGCCAAACCGTTCGAGATATAAAAAATCCGTCTGCAATTTAGCATCCTCAATGTCTTGACTACATGCACACCGAGTTTGAAGGGGACACGGTGAATTTTCTAGGAGGAGTATTTCACATTCCACAGCAAGCGTTTTCCAAACAACCCATAATAGCCGACTTCCTGTTGGGCTGGCGTAAAACTTGACCGGGGTAAAGTTGTTTGGCCCGATGAGATCTATATGTGTACCGAGTTTCATATTAATTCATGCGAGCGTGTTTGATATATGGATCAAGTTTTAGAACCCCGTTCAAGGGGGCGCTGTTGAGCCCCCCAGCCACGCCCGGGTACCAGCTTCAGCCCGGCCCTGATGGCCGTGGGTTCTGACCTGTGTGCAAAGTTTCAAGAGTTTTTGAGCACGTTAAGGACCCCAAAAGCCCCTGAAACCTTGATTAACAATATAAAAGCAATAGTCAAATCCCCCCTCCCCTCACACACACACAGACACAGAGAGAGGGAGAGAAAATTCTTCAGAAAATCCACATTCAAACCAAAATATCTCTCTTCCTGTTGGTCGGAGATGGTTAATGTCAATTAGAAAGTTGTCCGTCTTGATGAGAACAATACACATACAAAGTTTTGTTGCTGTTGATAAAACTAACCGCCCCATTTATGACTAAAGGTGGCGCTACTGAGCCCCTCACCACGCCCGTTTCTGAAACTTTGCACATGTCTACGGGCTAATAAATGTGATGTGTCTGTCGAGTTTCATCCAATTTCAAGTATGTTAAGAGTCTCAAAAGCATCAAAAAAGAATATTAAAGTTTGAAGCGTTGCCATGGCAACAGTATTAAAGATATCAAAAATTCTTTCACAGGTCTACATCTGCCGTGTGTTTACATTATACACATAAAGTTTGAAGCAAATCGGGTAAAAATAAGAGGGTGATTTCAAAGCATTTTGAAAGTGACACACTTCCTGCTGCCAGTTGGTGGCGCTATAACTTTGACTCACAATAGTCACATCAATGTGATCGGCCTCTGACCACGAACACACTGCTGAAGTTTTATCAAGATCAGTCAATGTATGCAGAATTTATAATACACTTCCTGTGTCCCATTATTCGCCATAAATTCGTTTCCTCGCCTTGGCCAAACCGTTCGAGATATCAAAAATCCGTCCGCAATTTATAATCCTCAATGTCTTGACTTCATGCACACCGAGTTTTGAGGCGAATGGATGAATTTCCTAGGAGGAGTACATCAAATTCCACAGCATGCGTTTTCCAAACAACCCATAATAGCCGACTTCCTGTTGGGCTGGCGTAAAACTTAGAGCACGAAAGTTGTTCAGCCCAATAAGATCTATATGTGTACCGAGTTTCATATTAATTCATGCAAGAGTGTTTGGTATATGGACCAAGTTTTCGGACCGCACTCGGACCCCATTCAAGGGGGCGCTGTCGAGCCCCCCTGCCACGCCCAGGTACCATCTTCAGCCCGGCCCTAATGGCCGCAGCTTCTGACCTGTGTGCAAAGTTTCATGAGTTTTTGAGCACGTTAAAGGCCCCAAAAGCCCCCGAACCCTTGAACAATAATAATAATAATAATAAATATATATATATATATATATAAATATAGCTGCGAGCAGCGATTACGGGCCCAAGCCGGTGGCACCGCAACCCCGGTGCCTTTAGTTACCTAAAGGCACCGGGGATGGCGGTGCCACCGGCTTTGGCCCTCCATCGCTGCTCGCAGCTATATTTATATATATATACATACACACACACACACACACACACACATATATATATATATATATATATATATATGTGTGTGTGTGTGTGTGTGTGTGTGTATATAAATATATATATATATATAAGACAGAAAATATTACTTGTCTTACCTTATTCTGATTTTATGATACACTCAAAATATTCCACAACAAATCCTTTAAATTTAATGTAAAAATAAAAACGAAAGTAAGCAGTGTTGGTCTCACGTAACCCTCTCATTAGAATCAAAATGTTTCAATTTTTGCGATGTATTTGGATGCTAAACTATTCTTTATTATAGGCTTTGTACTTCACTCGTGTTCCAATATCGATGGAAAAAATCATCCTCTTCACACGCGCAAAAATGTTCTTGGAAACATCACAGTGGAGCTCTGCTTACTGTGAATGGTACAGATTGTACTACTGACTATTTAAACAGAGCAGTGTAATTCGTTTATGTTAGGTTGACTATTTTTATTATTATATTGTATTAGGGCTATAATGAATGTAAAGATTGCAATTCTGGAATGTGTGTGTGACGCGGTTGCGGTTGAACAGTGGACACAAAAACATAAATAAAATGTTTTAGTTAATTCCTACATCCATAGGAATACATTGAAAATGCTCGCTCTACTCCGCACCATTATCAATGTCTGTGCGGACGTCTGTATTTTACTAGTATATAGTATACTATAGTTAGCGATTTAAAAGCCCTCAGCGGTGTCACATGTCGATTAACCGGTGGGAAAATTTTATCACAGTCACATCCCTAATATATTTATATATAAATTCAATAGGCCTACCTGAAAGAGAATTTTACTTGCCCGACCAAAGTATAGCCTGATTAGAACGTCAATAACAAAAAAATAACTTGGGAATCACTAAAACGAGAGATTATTCTAATTTCATTACATTCATTTTAAGTTGCAATCAGCAGTTAATAATAAATGTATTACTGATCAATGGTAACAAGGTTGCACTGCTGAGGCTCATGCTGCTTCTCCAGGAGAATTGTAAACCAATGAGCGCAGCACACAAAAAAGCAACCCAGTTAACAACATACTGACTATAAAAATTACAAATATGGAGTTTTTATATATTTTATAACATATGATAGAGTTAAGCAACCTCACTTGACGAGTAGGCAACTATTTCCTGAATACAATCACGATTGAAACTGTGACATTGATTTCATACAACAGGTTAATAAACAGTTACAATTAAGTCACTTACATTTTAGATGCAATATTGACTGTTTTTGTTCTGTTTCAGCAGCAAAAATAGTTAAACAAAGATCACAGCAACTTGTTTTCTCATTACTGAATGATTCAGCATTTTGAAACGAATCGCTTGACTCAAAGATTCAATGGTCAATCCATAAACATCTGTCTCAATCATGAATGACTCAGTCATTGGAATGAATCGTTTGAACGAATGAATCAATGACTCGCTCATTAAGATGGTCGCCTGGCGACACCTAACGGCGGTTTAGTGTTATGTTTAAAAGTATCATTCTTTCCAACGTGCACCATTATCAATGTCCGTGCGGACGTCCGTTTTTTTACTTTCACTTTTATATTAGCGATTTAAAAGCACCCGCTCGTGTCACACGTCGCTTAACCGATGGGAAAATATCCTCACAGTCATATACCTAATAAATTTATATTTAAATACAATAGGCCTACCTAGTAAAACGTTTTATATACTATTTTGATATCCTTTTGGACACAAGAGGGCAGTATAGCCCTATGTTTGCTTTTTTGTTGAAACAAATAGCACTAAATAGCCTGTTTTTAACTTTTTCATACTTTTTGAATTGCAAAAACAGAATAAAATAGGTTTAGTTCTAATATTTGTATAATTTTATATAAAAATAAATGGTGTATAATTAAATTTTAAGAATATATGAGATGTTTTCTGATTCCTTTTTTGACATTATTTTAATCCCTCGCCATGTCAAAACCGTTTGAAATATTTAATATCCGTTCACAATTTAGCATCTTTAATGTATTTTCATCATGTTGAAAAAGTTTGATGTGAATAAATAAACCACTTAGCAGGAGTGGGTAAAAATTCAGAGGCTGAATTTGCAAATAAATCCACATTCAAACCAAAATATCTGACTTTCTTTTGTTCAGAGCTAATAACTGTATATTAGAAAGTTGTCCGGCTCGATGAGACCAATGTACGTACTGATTTTTAAAACTGTGGGTAAAACTAACCCCCCCACTTTTGTCAAAAGCATTTTGAAAGTGACACACTTCCTGCTGCCAGTTGGTGGCGCTATAACTTTGACTCACAATAGTTACATCCATCTGATCGGCCTCTTACCACGAACACACTGGTGAAGTTTCATCAAGATCCGTTAATGTATGCAGAAGTTATACCACTTCGTGTTTCTCTTTTCTCGCCATAAATTCGTTTCCTCGCCACGGCCAAACCGTTCGAGATATCAAAAATCCGTCCGCAATTTAGAATCCTCAATGTCCTGACTTCATGCACACCGAGTTTGGTGGGGATTGGATGAATTCTCTAGGAGGAGTACTTCGCATTCCACAGCAAGCGTTCTCCAAACAACCCATAATTGCCGACTTCCTGTTGGGCTGGCGTAAAACTTAGAGCACGAAAGTTGTTCAGCCCGATGTGATCTATATGTGTACCGAGTTTCATATCATTACATGCAAGTGTGTTTGATTTATGGACAAGTGTTCGGATCCCGTTCCAGGGGGCGCTGTTGAGCCCCCCTGCCACGCCCGGGTACCAGCTTCAGCCCGGCCCTGATGGCCGCAGGTTCTGACCTGTGTGCAAAGTTTCAAGAGTTTTCGAGCACGTTAAGGGCCCCAAAAGCCCCTGAAACCTTGAAACACACTGAAATCAATTGGAAATTCCCTCCCACCCCTCACACACACAGAGACAGAGAGAGAGAGAGAGAGAAAATTCTCCAAAAAATCACATTCAAACCAAAATATCTGACTTCCTGTTGCTCTCAGCTAATAAGTGTGAATTAGAAAGTTGTCCGGTTTAATGAGAACAATATACATAGCGAGTTTAGTGACTCTATGTAAAACTAAGCCCCCATTTTTGACTAAAGGTGGCGCTACTGAGCCCCTCACCACGCCCGTTTCTGAAACTTTGCACATGTCTACTGGCTAATAAATGTGATGTGTCTGTCGAGTTTCATGCAATTTCAAGTATGTTAAGAGTCTCAAAAGCATCAAAAAAGAATATTAAAGTTTGATGCGTTGCCACGGCAACAGTATCTAAGATATCAATAAACCTTTCACAGGTCTACATCTGCCGTGTGTCCACATTATTCACATAAAGTTTGAAGCAAATCGGGTTAAAATAAGAGGGTGATTTCAAAGCATTTTGAAAGTGACACACTTCCTGCTGCCAGTTGGTGGCGCTATAACTTTGACTCACAATAGTCACATCAATGTGATCAGCCTCTGAGCAAGAACACTCTGCTGAAGTTTTATCAAGATCAGTCAATGTATGCAGAAGTTATAATACACTTCCTGTGTCCCATTATTCGCCATAAATTCGTTTCCTCGCCACAGCCAAACCGTTCGAGATATCAAAAATCCCCTGGCAATTTTTCATCCTCAATGTCTTGACTTCATGCACACCGAGTTTGGTGCTGACCGGGTGAATTCCCTAAGAGAAGTGTTTCAAATTCCTAAGCATGCATTTCCAAACAACCCTAAATAGTCGACTTCCTGTTGGGCTGGCGTAAAACTTAGAGCATGAAAGTTGTGCGGCCCGATGAGATCTATATGTGTTCCGAGTTTCATATTATTACATGCAAGCGTGTTTGATTTATGGACCAAGTTTTCGGACCCCGTTCCAGGGGGCGCTGTTGAGCCTCCCTGCCACGCCCGGGTACCAGCTTCAGCCCGGCCCTGATGGCCGCGGGTTCTGACTCGTGTGCAAAGTTTCAAGAGTTTTTGAGCATGTTAAGAGCCCCAAAAATGCCTGAATAGTCGTAAGAAAAATAATAATAATAATAATAATCCTACCGAAAACAATAGGGCCTTCGCCCTTTCAGGGCTTGGGCCCTAATAATAATCCTAACGAAAACAATAGGGCCTTCGCCCCTTCAGGGCTTGGGCCCTAATAATAATAATCCTAACGAAAACAATAGGGCCTTCGCCCTTTCAGGGCTTGGGCCCTAATAATAATCCTAACGAAAACAATAGGGCCTTCGCCCCTTCAGGGCTTGGGCCCTAATAATCCTACCGGAAACAATAGGGCCTTCGCCCTTTCAGGGCTTGGGCCCTAATAATAATAATCCTAACGAAAACAATAGGGCCTTCGCCCCTTCAGGGCTTGGGCCCTAATAATAATAATAATAAATAATCCTACCGGAAACAATAGGGCCTTCCGGGGTGGCGGTACCGCCGGCTTTGGCCCTCCATCGCTGCTTGCAGCTATATTTATATATATATATATATATATATATATATATATATATATATATATATATATATATATATATATATATATATATATATATATATATATATATATATATATATATATATGTATTGTTCAAAAGTTTGGGGTCAGTAAGATTTTTAATGTTTTTAGGAGAAGTCTCTTCTGCTCACCAAGGCTGCATTTATTGATTAAAAATACAAACAAAAACAGTAATATTGTGAAATATTATTCCAATTTAAAACAGCTGTTTTCAATTTTAAAATATTTTACATAGTAATTCATTTCTGTGATCAAAGTTGAGTTTTCAGCATCATTACTCCAGTCTTCAGTGTCACATGATCCTTCAGAAATCATACTAATATGATGATTGATGCTCAATAAATATTCATTATTATTTTCAATGTTGAAAACAGTTGTGTACAGATTTTTTTTTTTCAATGCTTTGATGAATGTAAAGTTCAAAAGAACAGCATATATTTCAAATATATATATTTTTAACATTATAAATGTCTTTACTGTAACTGTTGATCAGTTTAACTCATCCTTCATAATTAAAAGTACTGATTTATTTTATTTCTTTCCCCCAAAAATAAAATTTTAATTATTACTAACCACAAACTTTTGAGCGGTAGTGTTTAACGTTACAAAAGCTTTAGATTTCAGATAAATGCTGTTCTTTTGAACTTTCTATTCATCAAAGACTGTACACAACTGTTTTCGACATTTAAAATAATAATGAATGTTTCTTGAGTATCAATCATCATATTAGAATAATTTCTGAAGGATCATGTGACAGTGACGACTGGAGTAATGATGCTGAAAACTCAGCTTTGATCACAGGAATAAATAACAGTTTAAAATATATTAAAATAGAAAGCAGCTGTTTTAAATTGGAATACTATTTTACAATATTACTGTTTTTGTTTGTATTTTTAATCAAATAAATGCAGCCTTGGTGAGCAGAAGAAACTTCTCTGTTATGTGCGCGCCACAGACTGCACGCACGTCCGCTTAGAGTTCCGCCTTTTGCCTTCCGTCAATATTACGTTATTAGAAAAATATTTTTTTAGAGAATCGATTTTTTGACATTTGTGAATCGATTCAGAATCGTCCACGTCCGCATCGCGATGCATCTAAGAATCAATTTTTTCTCCCACCCCTAGATTTCATACAACAGGTTAATAAACAGTTACAATTAAGTCACTTACATTTTAGATGCAATGTTGACTGTTTTTGTTCTGTTTCAGCAGCGAAAATAGTTAAACAAAGATCACGGCAGAACCATCACGCATCACGTGTTTTCTCATAACTGAACGATTCAGCATTTTTAACGAATCGGTTAACTCAAAGATTGAATGATCAATCCATAAACATCTGTCTTAATCATGATCGACTCATTCGAACGAATCGTTTGAACGAATGAATCAATGACTCGCTTATTAAGATGGATGCCTGGCGACACCTAATGGCGGTTTAGTGTTGTTTAAAAGCATCATTCTTTCCCACATGTGTGTGGTTTGTGTGTGCAACATTATCATTATTTTTCTTTCACTATTATATTAGCGATTTAAAAGCACCCACTCGTGTCACACGTCGATTAACCGGTGGGAAAATATCCTCAGACACATACCTAATAAATGTATATTTAAATACAATATTGGCCTACCTGGTAAAAAGTTTTATATACTATTTTGATGTCCTTTTGGACACAAGAGGGCAGTATAGCCCTATGTTTGCTTTTTTGTTGAACCAAATAGCACTAAATAGCCTGTTTTTAACTTTTTCATTCTTCTTGAATTGCAAAAACAGAATAAAATGGGTTTAGTTGTGATATTTGTATACTTTTATATAGAAATAAATGGTATATAATTACATTTTTAGAAGATTTTTACTTTAATCCCTCGCCATAGCAAAACCGTTTGAGATATTTATTATCCATTCACAATTTAGCATATTTAATGTAGTTTCATCATGTTGAAAAAGTTTGGTACGAATAAAATAAATAGTTTAAGAGGAGTGGCTAAAAATTCAGAGGCTGATTTTGCAAAAAAATTCACATTCAGACCAAAATATCTGACTTCCTGATGGCCAGAGCTATTGAATGTAAATTAGAAAGTTGTCCGGCTTGATGAGAACAATATACAAACTATTTTTTCTTTACTGTAGTTAAAACTAACCCCCCACTTTTGTCAAAAGCATGTTGAAAGTGACACACTTCCTGCTGCCAGTTGGTGGAGCTATAACTTTGACTCACAATAGCTACATCCATCTGATCGGCCTCTTACCACGAACACACTGCTGAAGTTTCATCAAGATCAGTTAATGTATGCAGCAGTTATTCCACTTCCGTGTTTCTCTTTTCTCGCCATAAATTCGATTCCTCGCCACAGCCAAACCGTTCGAGATATCAAAAATCCGTCCACAATTTAGCATCCTCAAAGTCTTGACTACATGCCCACCGAGTTTGAAGGGGACACGGTGAATTTTCTAGGAGGAGTATTTCACATTCCACAGCAAGCGTTTTCCAAACAACCCATAATAGCCGACTTCCTGTTGGGCTGGCGTAAAACTTGACCGGGGTAAAGTTGTTCGGCCCGATGAGATCTATATGTGTACCGAGTTTCATATCATTACATGCAAGTGTGTTTGATTTATGGACAAGTGTTCGGATCCCGTTCCAGGGGGCGCTGTTGAGCCCCGCTGCCACGCCCGGGTACCAGCTTCAGCCCGGCCCTGATGGCCGCAGGTTCTGACCTGTGTGCAAAGTTTCAAGAGTTTTCGAGCACGTTAAGGGCCCCAAAAGCCCCTGAAACCTTGAAACACACTGAAATCAATTGGAAATTCCCTCCCACCCCTCACACACACAGAGACAGAGAGAGAGAGAGAGAAAATTCTCCAAAAAATCACATTCAAACCAAAATATCTGACTTCCTGTTGCTCTCAGCTAATAAGTGTGAATTAGAAAGTTGTCCGGTTTAATGAGAACAATATACATAGCGAGTTTAGTGACTCTATGTAAAACTAAGCCCCCATTTTTGACTAAAGGTGGCGCTACTGAGCCCCTCACCACGCCCGTTTCTGAAACTTTGCACATGTCTACTGGCTAATAAATGTGATGTGTCTGTCGAGTTTCATGCAATTTCAAGTATGTTAAGAGTCTCAAAAGCATCAAAAAAGAATATTAAAGTTTGATACGTTGCCACGGCAACAGTATCTAAGATATCAATAATCCTTTCACAGGTTTACATCTGCCGTGTGTCTACATTGTACACATAAAGTTTGAAGCAAATCGGGTAAAAATAAGACACTGATTTCAAAGCATTTTGAAAGTGACATATTCCTGCTGCCAGTTGGTGGCGCTATAACTTTGACTCACAATAGTCACATCCATGTGATCGGCCTCTTACCACGAACACACTGCTGAAGTTTCATCAAGATCAGTTAATGTATGCAGAAGTTATAACACACTTCCTGTTTCATTTTTTCGCCATAAATTTGTTTCCTCGCCACGGCCAAACCGTTCGAGATATCAAAAATCCGTCCGCAATTTAGCATCCTCAATGTCTTGACTTCATGCACACCGAGTTTGGAGGCGAATCGATGAATTCCCTAGGAGGAGTACATTAAATTCCACAGCATGCGTTTCCAAACAACGCTAAATAGCCAACTTCCTGTTTGGCTGGCGTAAAACTTAGAGCACGAAAGTTGTTCGGCCCGATGAGATCTATATGTGTACCGAGTTTCATATTATTACATGCAAGCGTGTTTGATTTATGGACACGTGTTCGGATCCCGTTCCAGGGGGCGCTGTCGAGCCCCCCTGCCACGCCCGGGTACCAGCTTCAGTCCGGACCTGATGGCCGCGGGTTCTGACGTGTGTGCAAAATTTCAAGAGTTTTCGAGCATGTTAAGAGCCCCAAAAGTGCCCGAAAGGTTGACAAAATAATAATAATAATAATAATAATAATAATAATAATAAATAATCCTACCGGAAACAATAGGGCCTTCGCCCTTTCAGGGCTTGGGCCCTAATAATAATAATAATAATAATAATCCTACCGAAAACAATAGGGCCTTCGCCCTTTCAGGGCTTGGGCCCTAATAATCCTACCGGAAACAATAGGGCCTTCGCCCTTTCAGGGCTTGGGCCCTATATATAGCTGCGAGCAGCGATTGCGGGCCCAAGCCGGTGGCACCGCCACCCCGGTGCCTTTAGTTACCTAAAGGCACCGGGGATGGCGGTGCCACCGGCTTTGGCCCTCCATCGCTGCTCGCAGCTATATTTATATATATATATATATATATACACACACACACACACACACACACACACATATATATATATATATATACTTATATATATATATATATATATATATATATATATATATAAATATAAGACAGAAAATTTTACTTGTCTTACCTTATTCTGATTTTATGATACACCCAAAATATTCCACAACAAATCCTTTAAATTTAATGTAAAAATAAAAACGAAAGTAAGCAGTGTTGGTCTCACGTAACCCTCTCATTAGAATCAAAATGTTTCAATATTTGCGATGTATTTGGATGCTAAACGTCTCGGTTACGGATGTAACCCTCGTTCCCTGAGTGGGAACGGAGACGTTACGTCGGATGACGACGATTGGGGTTTCGCTTAGAAGCCTATCACCTTCGAGTATATAAAACGAGCCAATGGCAATGAAATGCCATGGGTCTGCGGAATTTGCATAGCGTAACTCCGCCCGCCGCAGGGGGTATATAAGGAAGTACGCTGCACAATGCAGACATGCCTTCGCTGAGGAGCCGAGACTGGCCCCAGGCGTTTTTCAGCGGTACAGCGGAAGTGGCAGGAAGACGTAACGTCTCCGTTCCCACTCAGGGAACGAGGGTTACATCCGTAACCGAGACGTTCCCTTTCGTGGTCACTCCGAGTTACGTCGGATGACGACGATTGGGGTTCCAGTCTAATCACGCCACCTCGGCTGTCTTCCAGTGCCCTGCGTAAGTCTGAGCTCCCTGTTGTGAGACTAGCACGAACGAAGGAGTCCTACTTAACACAGGGATACCAAGGTACACTGGGAAGCATATCTCCAGAGAGAAATATGCAATCATGCCCAGCCATTGATGGGGGGGACTTAGAATACACATATGACCCAGAGGGATGCATATGGAGAATCACTGGGGTGTCCAGCCGCAGGTGGAATTTTAAACCCCAGGGGTGGCAAGGTGGCTTGCCAAGGGAAAGACACACGCTCACAAGGAGACTTACAGTGGAATACACATGTGGGGGTCGCCCAGAGGGGGGACCATGCACATGGAGGCACCTAGTCAAGCGCAAAAGCTGCGTTATGGCAGATTGGCATAACTCAGGCGTTGACGTCACCAGTGTTGGAGGAAACTCAGAGCTTATCAGACTCACCTGAGAAGAAAATCGCACGTATCCCGTCCGTGGAGAGGAATGGCGAGCAAGCGAAGACACCTGAGCAGAATCTAGCACCGGCTGGTTGAAGCGAGTACATGAGAAGAAACTGGCTCTACGCGGAGATTATAGAATCTCGCGAATGTGTTGGGTGTCGCCCAGCCTGCAGCTCTACAAATGTCTGTTAGCGAGGCGCCATGCGCTAGAGCCCAAGAGGAAGCGACACTACGTGTGGAGTGGGCTTTCACACCAAGGGGGCACGGACGACCTTGCTGCTGGTATGCCAAAGCAATGGTATCCACTATCCAGTGAGATAACCTTTGCTTTGAGAGAGCCTTTCCCTTCAGCTTCCCACCATGACAGACAAAGAGCTGGTCTGAGGTCCTGAAACACCGCGTTCTGTCTACGTAAGCACGGAGGGCGCGTACTGGACAGAGCAGTGCCAAGGCTGGGTCTGCCTCCTCCAAAGGCAGCGCTTGCAGGTTCACTACCTGGTCTCGAAAGGGTGTGGTAGGAACCTTGGGCACATATCCAAGCCGGGGTCTCAGGATCACGTGAGAGTCAGCCGGCCCGAATTCCAGGCACGCTTCGTCAACCGAAAATGCCTGCAGGTCCCCTACCCTCTTGATGGAGGCCAATGCAACCAGGAGCGCTGTCTTCATTGACAGGAACTTAAGCTCCACTGATTGCAAAGGCTCAAAGGGAGCACTCTGCAGGGCAGTTAGAACCACTGAGAGGTCCCAAGAGGGAACGAGGGGAGGACGAGGAGGATTTAGTCTCCTCGCTCCCCTCAGGAACCTGACGATCAGGTCGTGCTTTCCCAGAGACTTACCTTCAACTGCTTCGTGATGTGCGGCAATGGCGGCAACATACACTTTCAGGGTGGAGGGAGACAGCCTTCGCTCCAACCCTTCTTGCAGGAAGGAAAGCACGACACTGATCGGGCATTTCGTGGGTTCTTGATGTTTAGAAGAACACCAGTTGACGAAGAGGTTCCACTTCAACGCATAGGCATGTCTCGTAGACGATGCTCTAGCGGAAGTGATGGTAGCCACCACCGCAGGTGGTAGGGTACTCAAACCTGCCTCGTCCCGTCCAAGAGCCACACGTGGAGGTTCCAAAGATCGGGACGAGGGTGCCATAAGGTGCCCCGTCCCTGAGAAAGGAGGTCCTTCCTCAGAGGAATTGGCCAGGGAGGTGCTGTCGCGAGGAGTACCAGTTCGGAGAACCAGGTCCGGTTGGGCCAATACGGGGCAACCAAAATGACCTGCTCCTCGTCCTCCCTGATCTTGCGCAAGGTCTGCGCAAGAAGGCTCACTGGGGGAAACGCATACTTGCGTAGGCCCCGCGGCCAGCTGTGCGCCAGTGCATCCGTGCCGAGCGTGCCCTCGGTCAGGGAATAAAACAGGTCGCAATGGGACGAGTCGTGGGAGGCAAACAGGTCTACCTGTGCGTCGCCGAACTGATCCCAAATCAGCTGAACCGTCCGGGGATGGAGTCGCCATTCTCCAGCGAGAGGCCGAACTCGAGACAGCTCGTCGGCCGCCTGGTTCAGGTGTCCCGGGATATAAAGGGCTCGAAGCGACCTCAGATGCTTCTGACTCCATATGAGGAGGTGGCGAGCGAGTTGCGACATACGGCGGGAGCGTAGACCACCTTGATGGTTGATGTACGCTACTGTTGCGGTATTGTCTGATCGGACTAGTACGTGCTGACCCCTGAGCAGCGCATGGAAGCGGTGCAGGGCGAGACGTACAGCCAGCAACTCGAGGCAATTGACATGCCAAAGGCGCTGGGGTCCTGTCCAGGAGCCATTGCACATGGCGCCCCAGCCCGTGTTGGAGGCATCTGTTGATACAACAACATGCCGGGAAACTCGTTCTAAGGGCACTCCGGCCCGTAGAAAACTGAGGTTCGCCCACGGGGTGAAGGTCTGACGGCAGGCTGGAGTCACTGGGACTTGGAGCGTGCCGTGTTGCCATGCCCACCTCGGGACTCGATCGCGAAGCCAAAGCTGAAGCGGTCTCATATGAAGCAATCCCAGCGGCGTTACTGCGGCTGCGGATGCCATATGCCCCAGGAGCCTCTGAAAAAGTTTCAGTGGAACCGCACTCTTGCCCTCGAACTGACGAAGACAAGTCAGCAGTGACTGCGCGCGCTCGCTCGTAAGCTGCGCGCACATGGCGACCGAGTCGATCTCCATACCGAGAAAAGAGATCCTCTGCACGGGGCAGAGTTTGCTCTTCTCCCAGTTGACCCGAAGGCCCAGACGGACTAGGTGCCGGAGCACTAGGTCCCTGTGTTCGCAAACCTGGTCTCGAGAGTGAGCTAGGATCAGCCAGTCGTCGAGATAGTTCAGGATGCGAACCCCGTGTTCCCGAAGGGGAACAAGGGCTGCCTCGACGACCTTCGTAAAGACGCGAGGGGACAGGGCTAGCCCGAAAGGGAGAACCGCGTACTGGTATGCCTGCCCCTCGAAAGCAAACCGTAGAAACGGTCTGTGTCGAGGTAAAATGGAGACATGGAAGTAGGCGTCCTTCAGGTCGATCGCTGCAAACCAATCCTGCGGCCGCACACACTGGAGGATGTGTTTGGCCGTGAGCATCTTGAATGGCAGCCTGTGAAGGGAGCGGTTCAAGACGCGCAGGTCGAGGATTGGCCGTAACCCACCGGACTTCTTGGGTACAATGAAGTAAGGGCTGTAGAAGCCGGACTTCATTTCGGCTGAAGGGACAATCTCGATCGCACCCTTCGCCAGCAGGGTGGCGACCTCCGCTCTCATGACAGGGGCATTGCCACCGACCATAGTGAAGCGGACTCCCCTGAAGCGGGGAGGAGATCTCGCGAACTGAATCGCGTAGCCGAGCCTGATGGTTCTCGCGACCCAGCGGGACAGTCTGGGAAGCTCTAGCCAGGCCTCCAGAAAGTGCACCAGCGGGGTCATACGAACCACAGACGTACCGTCGGTGGGGCAGCGAGGCGGAATGACCGGCACCGGCGAGGGTGGCATAGCGGCCCTGTGCGGGGGCACGGTCATTAACCGCGTCCTGCCAGAGGAGGCCAGGGGAGGGCGCGCGTCCCACGGGGGCGTGCTCTGGCAGGGGTCTGGCGACAGAGGGGGATGAGAGGAGCGTGGCCCGTGGGCGGCGCGTGCTGTCATCCCACACCTCTGGGACAGAGGAGGGCGGCAGTGGCGGGACCCGAGGGTGGCGCGCACTGCGGCCCTCGGACTCTGTCGGCTCAGGATTGGGGAATTCAATTCTGTCTTCAACCACATCAAAGTACTGCTCGTCGTTGGACGAGCAGCGGGGAGTGGAGAACAAAAGATTCTCCCCCGGCCCTCCACCGGGGGAAGGAGTGGCCCTGCTACCAGCTCCTGGGACAGAATTGAAGCCAACCCTGAGCAGCCCGTCTCAGAAGCGCCGCTCGGCCTGGCGTTTAGCGGGCGGCGGGGCTGGAGAGGGCTGTGGCGCCTGCCTGCGGCTCCCTCCACAACACGGCCCGGGTGAAGGTTGCTGCTGGGGCCGTGCGGGAGGGGCGGCCGCGGGAGGGCGCCCTCGGCGGCGAGCAGGCTGAGGATTCTGTGCCGACGGCTGAGCAGCAGGGCGTCGGGGCAGAATGTGCTTGATAGCCTCAGTCTGCTTCTGGGCGGTCGAGAACTGTTGGGCAAAATCCTCGACCGCACCGCCGAAAAGGCCGGCCTGGGATATGGGAGCATCCAGCAGACGAGTCCGCTCGGGCTCACACATATCAGCCAGGTTCAGCCAGAGATGTCTCTCCTGGACCACAGCTGTGGACATCACCAAACCCAGGGAGCGCGCGGTCACCTTCGTCGCTCGGAGAGCGAGGTCGGTGGCGGCGCGCAGCTCATCAACGAGCCCTGGGTCTGTCCTGCCCTCGTGCATGTCACGAAGCATCTGGGCCTGGTAGACCTGCAGAATGGCCATGGCATGCAAAGAGGCAGCTGCCTGTCCCGCCGCACTGTAAGACTTCGCCACGAGAGTGGACGAGAATCCACAGGCTTTGGACGGGTGCTTAGGATCACCACGTGATGAAGCGCCTGCCGGACACAGCTGCATCGCGACAGAACGTTCAACCGTGGGAATCCCAGTGTACCCACAAGCATCAGCTCTATCGAGGGGAGGAAAGGCGGAGAAAGCCGACGAACGATCGCGGGAAGACATGGGAGCCTTCCAGGACCGCGTGACTTCCTCATGCACTTCCGGGAAGAATGGTATTGGGGTTGGGCGGCAACGAATGTCAGCGGCCGCTCCCAAAAACCAATCATCCAGCCGCGAGCGCACTGGATCGGGCGGCGGGGACCACTCGAGCCCAATGGCCGCGGCTGCCCGGGAAAGCATGGCAGTCAGCTCGGGATCAGACTCGGGCAATGCTGGCACGCCCGAGGGCGGCAACACAGCCGAATCCTCACTTCCCGAGGACTCATGCCCACCTTGTGATGCAGTGATCGACATTGCATCCTCCTGTGGAACGCCAAACGAAACGCGCGGGGCCTCCGTAGAGGGACCGGCGGTTTCGATTTGCACGCTCGCGGGTACCAATGCTGAAGAGGGGTGTGTGGACCGTGGACGTATCGGCGGTTTGTCCCACACAGATACCCTCAGGTCACCCTGGCCACCAGCCGAAGTACAGCCTCTCGGGGAGACCGTAGATCGGGGTGTGGATGAGGGGACTCTCGCTCTGATGAGCTCATTGAGTCTCGACCGCAGCATGGAGATGGTCATGTTCCCGCAATGAGAACATGAATCATCCACAAACGCTGCTTCAGCGTGATCAACGCCCAAACACGCTAAGCAGAGATTGTGCCCATCAGGAGAAAATACATCGCGACCACAACCAGAAGTGCACGGGCGAGACATCTTTAAAAAGACGTGCCACATGCAATGCTCTTTTTGTGAGAGGAAAACTCCGCGGATGTTGAAGCGAACAGGGAGAAATCACACTAACTGTCAGATCACTGACAAGATCAGCAGGGAAGTGTGCACTCGCTGAAATCGCCGTCACACCAACACCGGAGAGCTCGCTCGTCTCGAAGGTAAGAGAAGACTAACTCAGAATCTTTGGCTTGCAGGAGTGGAGAAGTTCTCGGCTCCGAAGCGAAAGCATGTCTGCATTGTGCAGCGTACTTCCTTATATACCCCCTGCGGCGGGCGGAGTTACGCTATGCAAATTCCGCAGACCCATGGCATTTCATTGCCATTGGCTCGTTTTATATACTCGAAGGTGATAGGCTTCTAAGCGAAACCCCAATCGTCGTCATCCGACGTAACTCGGAGTGACCACGAAAGGGAACTATTCTTTATTATAGGCTTTGTACTTCACTCGTGTTCCAATATCGATGGAAAAAATCATCCTCTTCACACGCGCAAAAATGTTCTTGGAAACATCACAGTGGAGCTCTGCTTACTGTGAATGGTACAGATTGTACTACTGACTATTTAAACAGAGCAGTGTAATTCGTTTATGTTAGGTTGACTATTTTTATTATTATATTGTATTAGGGCTATAATGAACAGGCTGTGATGTCAAGATTGCAATTCTGGAATGTGTGTGTGTGTGTGACGCGGTTGCGGTTGAACAGTGGACACAAAAACATAAATAAAATGTTTTAGTTAATTCCTACATCCATAGGAATAAATTGAAAATGCTCGCTCTACTCCGCACCATTATCAATGTCTGTGCGGACGTCTGTATTTTACTAGTATATAGTATACTATAGTTAGCGATTTAAAAGCGCTCAGTGGTGTCACACGTCGATTAACCGGTGGGAAAATGTTATCACAGTCACATCCCTAATATATTTATATATAAATACAATAGGCCTGCCTGAAAGAGAATTTTACTTGCCCGACCAGAGTATAGCCTGATTAGAACGTCAATAACAAAAAAATAACTTGGGAATCACTAAAACGAGAGATTATTCTAATTTCATTACATTCATTTTAAGTTGCAATCATCAGTTAATAATAAATGTATTACTGATCAATGGTAACAGGGTTGCACTGCTGAGGCTCATGCTGCTTTTCCAGGAGAATTGTAAACAAATGAGCGCAGCACACAAAAAAGCAACCCAGTTAACAACATACTGACTATAAAAATGACAAATATGGAGTTTTTATATATTTTATAACATATGATAGAGTTAAGCAACCTCACTTGACGAGTAGGCAACTATTTCCTGAATACAATCACGATTGAAACTGTGACATTGATTTCATACAACAGGTTAATAAACAGTTACAATTAAGTCACTTACATTTTAGATGCAATATTGACTGTTTTTGTTCTGTTTCAGCAGCAAAAATAGTTAAACAAAGATCACAGCAACTTGTTTTCTCATTACTGAATGATTCAGCATTTTGAAACGAATCACTTGACTCAAAGATTCAATGGTCAATCCATAAACATCTGTCTCAATCATGAATGACTCAGTCATTGGAACGAATCATTTGAACGAATGAATCAATGACTCGCTCATTAAGATGGTCGCCTGGCGACACCTAATGGCGGTTTAGTGTTATGTTTAAAAGTATCATTCTTTCCAACGTGCACCATTATCAATGTCCGTGCGGACGTCCGTTTTTTTACTTTCACTTTTATATTAGCGATTTAAAAGCACCCACTCGTGTCACACGTCGATTAACCGGTGGGAAAATATCCTCAGACACATACCTAATAAATGTATATTTAAATACAATATTGGCCTACCTGGTAAAAAGTTTTATATACTATTTTGATGTCCTTTTGGACACAAGAGGGCAGTATAGCCCTATGTTTGCTTTTTTGTTGAACCAAATAGCACTAAATAGCCTGTTTTTAACTTTTTCATTCTTCTTGAATTGCAAAAACAGAATAAAATGGGTTTAGTTGTGATATTTGTATACTTTTATATAGAAATAAATGGTATATAATTACATTTTTAGAAGATTTTTAGTGTTTCCTTTTTGGACATTAATCCCTCGCCATAGCAAAACCGTTTGAGATATTTATTATCCATTCACAACTTAGCATATTTAATGTAGTTTCATCATGTTGAAAAAGTTTGGTACGAATAAAATAAATAGTTTAAGAGGAGTGGCTAAAAATTCAGAGGCTGATTTTGCAAAAAAAATCACATTCAGACCAAAATATCTGACTTCCTGATGGCCAGAGCTATTGAATGTAAACTAGAAAGTTGTCCGGCTTGATGAGAACAATATAAAAACTATTTTTTCTTTACTGTAGTTAAAACTAACCCCCCCACTTTTGTCTAAAGCATGTTGAAAGTGACACACTTCCTGCTGCCAGTTGGTGGCGCTATAACTTTGACTCACAATAGCTACATCCATCTGATCGGCCTCTTACCACGAACACACTGCTGAAGTTTCATCAAGATCAGTTAATGTATGCAGAAGTTATTCCACTTCCGTGTTTCTCTTTTCTCGCCATAAATTCGATTCCTCGCCACAGCCAAACCGTTCGAGATATCAAAAATCCGTCCGCAATTTAGCATCCTCAAAGTCTTGACTACATGCACACCGAGTTTGAAGGGGACACGGTGAATTTTCTAGGAGGAGTATTTCACATTCCACAGCAAGCGTTTTCCAAACAACCCATAATAGCCGACTTCCTGTTGGGCTGGCGTAAAACTTGACCGGGGTAAAGTTGTTCGGCCCGATGAGATCTATATGTGTACCGAGTTTCATATTAATTCATGCGAGCGTGTTTGATATATGGATCAAGTTTTAGAACCCCGTTCAAGGGGGCGCTGTTGAGCCCCCCAGCCACGCCCGGGTACCAGCTTCAGCCCGGCCCTGATGGCCGTGGGTTTTGACCTGTGTGCAAAGTTTCAAGAGTTTTTGAGCACGTTAAGGACCCCAAAAGCCCCTGAAACCTTGATTAACAATATAAAAGCAAGAGTCAAATCCCCCCCTCCCCTCACACACACAGAGACACAGAGAGAGGGAGAGAAAATTCTTCAGAAAATCCACATTCAAACCAAAATATCTCTCTTCCTGTTGGTCGGAGATGGTTAATGTCAATTAGAAAGTTGTCCGTCTTGATGAGAACAATACACATACCAAGTTTTGTTGCTGTTGATAAAACTAACCGCCCCATTTATGACTAAAGGTGGCGCTACTGAGCCCCTCACCACGCCCGTTTCTGAAACTTTGCACATGTCTACCGGCTAATAAATGTGATGTGTCTGTCGAGTTTCATCCAATTTCAAGTATGTTAAGAGTTTCAAAAGCATCTGAAAAGAATATTAAAGTTTGATGCGTTGCCACGGCAACAGTATTTAAGATATCAATAAACCTTTCACAGGTCTACATCTGCCGTGTGTCTACATTATACACATAAAGTTTGAAGCAAATCGGGTAAAAATAAGAGGGTGATTTCAAAGCATTTTGAAAGTGACACACTTCCTGCTGCCAGTTGGTGGCGCTATAACTTTGACTCACAATAGTCACATCAATGTGATCGGCCTCTGACCACGAACACACTGCTGAAGTTTTATCAAGATCAGTTAATGTATGCAGAAGTTATAACACACTTCCTGTTTATCTTTTCTCGCTATAAATTCGTTTCATCGCCACGGCCAAACCGTTCGAGATATCAAAAATCCGTCCGCAATTTAGCATCCTCAATGTCTTGACTTCATGCTGACCGAGTTTGGTGTGGATCGGATCAATTCCCTAGGAGGAGTACATTAAATTCCACAGCATGCGTTTTTCAAACAACCCATAATAGCTGACTTCCTGTTGGGCAGAGCTAATAACTTAGAGTGCGAAAGTTGTTCGGCCCGATGAGATCTATATGTGTAGGGGAAAGTGGGGTGAGTTGTGCCAGTTTTTACTCAAAGTGAATTTAAAGTGAGGCCATGGCAGTAATGCCTTCAACTTAAGGATGTACATATATTTCAGGATGTGGTGCATCCCTGAGAACAATAACTTTGGATCTGAAATGAATTGTTTCAGAAATATAGCTTTTGGGAAAAAAGTGGTCTCATGGCACAACTTGCCCCTGGTGCGGGGGAAGTTGTGCCTTTGGGGGAATACATTGGGGTAAATTGTGCCAGTGATTTCTGAAGTAAAACAGAACATTTTAATGTTATGAACTGTAATGCTATATGAAAGCAAGATAAATTCAATACAAAATTACTCATTTAAGGTTTATTTAGATATTGTCACCCTGGAATATCATAGCATGCGTTTTTCCTACTATGGTCAATTAAATAGGGATTTTGTATTGAACATAACTCTGGATCACAGTGTCATAGAGACAAGGGGGCGGGCTCATTTTACTCAGACGACCAATCAGTCTCTCAGGATCATTGTGAAGCTATCAAGCTACGCCCTAGCAACCATTTAGAGCACCATAGCAACACAATGGGCCCTATCTTGCACCCAGCGCAATTGACTTTGTACACTGACGCATGTATCATTCCTATTTTGCACCCGCGCAAAGCGGACTTTTCCCTCCACAGACGCGCGTCGGTTAACTAGCAAATACACTTGCGCTCCCCGGGGCGGTTCAGCGCAAAGAGGAGGCGTGTTCCGGCGCAAACGTTCCCTCATGCTATTTTGCAGGTTTAGAAAACAATTCCGCCAGTGACCAGGAAAAACCTAGTCTAAAGTCAGTGGCGCGTTGCGCATGTTATTCATGCTATTTTAACCCTCTGATGGTTTTGTTTTTCTTGATTTTGTTTTATTTTTATTGATGGATATTTAATGTGTTGCTGTCTTTGGTTTAATTTATTTTTTAATTGTTCGAAATAAAGATTTCATTCATTTATTCATATTAATACACGAGGGAAATCATCGTTGTGTCCATGAAGATGTGAAAATAAAATAGGCATAAATCTAGCTTACACATTTAATTAACGCCCAAATTATCATACGCCTGTTTAACCGAAGCTAATTTGGGTGTGTTTGTTTCTCCATCCCCAATGTCACTTCTCTGTGTTTTACGGCCGTGACGAGGACGTCGGTCTCCTCGGCTGTGAACCGCTCCTGGCGCGCGCCTGGCAAATCCGCCGTTATAATAGGAATCCGCTTAGAAAAAGTGCATCTGCTCTTAAAGGGAATGTGAGATGTCGCTCTGATTGGTTTATTTCACGTTACGCCCAAACCACACCTATGAATAATGAAGCTACTTCAGACCAACCCCTTTTAGATTTGCGTCGGGCGCAAGAGTCATTTATCCCGCCGGGAAAATAGCAACAGCGCCGAGACCCGCCCACAAAGTTACTTGCGCTTTGCGCTTTGACACTTGCGTTTCAGATCGTTAAAATAGGGCCCAACATGTGATACTTGTGACTCATTTCAGGCAAAAAGGCTTTGGCAATAGATGCCTGTTGACATAGCACTGTCTGTCAACTATGTAACATATAAGAATAAAGTGACTAATTTCTAAACATCCTATTGTGACATAGGCCACTTAAAAACGGAATAAAACTTCTCTTTAATAACATAGTGCAAACTCAAAACTGAAATCAGTGTTAGCTAAATTAAACAAATAGCAGGCAGGCCTAAGTCAAACAATGATGAGGCATGCCCATCTCCTCACTTCTCAAGATTATCCCCTGTGAGTATGTAGGTCTAGGTGGTCTGGATCTGGCACAACTTAACCCAGGCCCTTTGGCACAAATCACCCCAGACCCACAAGTTTGAAAAACTAGCATGATCCAGCAGTTAAGAGCTAACATCATGCTAACTGTATAGACTCACTGTGTAGCCTACTAAAGCACTAAAACATGTGTGAAATGTTTTCAAGCTTGTCTATAATATTTCAGACACTACAATCAAAAAACCTTAATCATAGAAATTTTACTTTGAAAGGGAAAAAACAGTTTTTTGCACTAAAATGTGCTTAACTCTCATGCCATGTGTCTCTCTTCTTTGGAGGATGAGTAAAAGTGATTGCTTTTCAAAATTATGTGGTCACATGACCAATTTCTTCTATGGTTTTCCAGAAACAAGGGGTGGAACTACTTCCCCCCTGGCACAAATCACCCCACTCTCCCCTACCGAGTTTCATACTAATACGTTCTTGTATGTGTCCAAGATTTAAGATTGTGTTCTAGGGGGCGCTGTTGAGCCCCCCTGCCACGCCCGGGTACCAGCTTCAGCCCGGCCCTAATGGCCGCGGGTTCTGACCTGCGTGCAAAGTTTCATGAGTTTTTGAGCACGTTAAAGGCCCCAAAAGCCCCCGAACCCTTGAAGAACAATAATAAATATAGCTGCGAGCAGCGATTGCGGGCCCAAGCCGGTGGCACCGCCACCCTGGTGCCTTTAGTTACACTAAAGCCACCGGGGTGGCGGTGTCACCGGCTTGGGCCCTCCATCGCTGCTCGCAGCTATATTTATATATATATATATATCTATCTATCTATATATATATATATATATATATATATATATATATATATATATATATATATATATATGGCGAGGCGAGGAACGGGCAGAGAAGAGCGTACGTTTTTGGACATTCATCATATTGCATTGGTTTTCATTTCTTGTCCTCAAACCGAGCACTAATCTGTTTATTTTTAAGTCACACATTCTCCATTGATTAAAAAAGACAATCAAATGTATTTTTTAATGGTAGTATTATTTTATACAGAAATAAATTATTTATAATTCAGATGAGAATAAAGTTAGTGTTAATTAAAATTGTAAGGAAAACAAATATATTGATCTAAAATCTACTATCATTTGCTGCAAATAGGTTGACTATTTATATTTATTATTATTTTTTATTACGGCTGTAATGAACCGGCTGCGATGTCAAGATTGCAATGCTGGAATGCACAGTGTGTGTGTGTGTATGTGTGTGTGTGTGTGTGAGGCATGGGCACGATCGAACAGTGGAAACATAAAAACATAGGCTACTCCGTCGGTTTGTTCATACAGGACATCATTTAAACTGCACTGTGTTTACTTATATTTATGTACACCCGCAATAAAACACAACATTGTGCTTTTGTAAAAAAACATTCAAGCAATCCCACCCCCGAAATGGCGCTATTTTTTAAATGAAACTAAAATGCTCACGGCTGCATGGGCAATAACGCGTCTACAGCGAGGAACGAGCAGAACAGAGTGAATGTTTTTTAGTTCATTCCTACTGGACGACCGTATTTCACTTTCGCTTTTAAAGGGATACTCCACTTTAACATGAAAATTCTGTCACCATATACTCACCCTCATGTTGTTTTAATCCTTTATGAATTTCTTTCTTCTGCTGAACAGAAAGGAAGATATTTAGGAGAATGTCAGTAACCAGACAGTTTCTGATCCCATTGACTTCCATAGTAGGAAAAAAAATGTATACTATGGAAGTCAATGAGACCAGAAACTGTCTGGTTACTGACATTCTTCTAAATATCTTCCTTTCTGTTCAGCAGAAGAAAGAAATTAATAAAGGATTGAAACAACATGAGGGTGAGTATATGATGACAGAATTTTCAATTTAAAGTGGAGTATCCCTTTAAGTTAGCGATTTAAAAGCCCCCGCCGCGGTGTCACACATCGATTAACCAGTGGGAAAAAATTCTCAGTCACATCGCTATTATATTTATATATAAATACAATATACAATGGGCCTACCTGATTTTGAACACAAGAGGGCAGAATAGCCCTATGTATGACTTTTTTTTTTACTAAATAGCGCATTCTGGCTGATTTTAAACTTGTACATAATTCTTGAATTGAAAAAAACTGAACAAACCCAAAACTAGTTCTGTTTCGGTTTAGTTCTGATATTTGTATAATTTTATATAAAAATAAATGGTGTATAATTAAATTTTAAGAAGATATGAGATGTTTTCTGATTCCTTTTTTGACATTATTTTAATCCCTCGCCATGTCAAAACCGTTTGAAATATTTAATATCCGTTCACAATTTAGCATCTTTAATGTATTTTCATCGTGTTAAAAAAGTTTGGTGTGAATAAAAAAAAAACACTTAGCAGGAGTGGGTAAAAAGCAGAGGCTGAATTTGCAAATAAATCCACATTCAAACCAAAATATCTGACTTCCTATTGGTCGAAGCTAATAACTGTATATTAGAAAGTTGTCCGGCTCGATGAGACCAATGTACGTACTGATTTTTGTAACTGTGGGTAAAACTAACCCCCCCACTTTTGTCAAAAGCATTTTGAAAGTGACACACTTCCTGCTGCCAGTTGGTGGCGCTATAACTTTGACTCACAATAGTTACATCCATCTGATCGGCCTCTTACCACGAACACACTGGTGAAGTTTCATCAAGATCAGTTAATGTATGCAGAAGTTATACCACTTCGTGTTTCTCTTTTCTCGCCATAAATTCGTTTCCTCGCCACGGCCAAACCGTTCGAGATATCAAAAATCCGTCCGCAATTTAGAATCCTCAATGTCTTGACTTCATGCACACCGAGTTTGGTGGGGATTGGATGCATTCTCTAGGAGGAGTACTTCGCATTCCACAGCAAGCGTTTTCCAAACAACCCATAATAGCCGACTTCCTGTTGGGCTGGCGTAAAACTTGACCGGGGGAAAGTTGTTCGGCCTGATGAGATCTATATGTGTACCGAGTTTCATATTAATTAATGCAAGCGTGTTTGATCTATGGACCAAGTTTTGGGACCCCGTTCAAGGGGGCGCTGTTGAGCCCCCCTGCCACGCCCGGGTACCAGCTTCAGCCCGTCCCTGATGGCAGGGGGTTCTGACTTGTGTGCAAAGTTTCAAGAGTTTTTGAGCACGTTAAGGACCCCAAAAGCCCCTGAAACCTTGATTAACAATATAAAAGCAATAGTCAAATCCCCCCCTCCCCTCACACACACAGAGACACAGAGAGAGGGAGAGAAAATTCTTCAGAAAATCCACATTCAAACCAAAATATCTCTCTTCCTGTTGGTCAGAGATAGTTCATGTAAATTAGAAAGTTGTCCGTCTTGATGAGAACAATACACATACCAAGTTTTGTTGCTGTTGATAAAACTAACCCCCCCACTTATGACTAAAGGTGGCGCTACTGAGCCCCTCACCACGCCCGTTTCTGAAACTTTGCACATGTCTACGGGCTAATAAATGTGATGTGTCTGTCGAGTTTCATCCAATTTCAAGTATGTTAAGAGTCTCAAAAGCATCAAAAAAGAATATTAAAGTTTGAAGCGTTTCCATGGCAACAGTATTAAAGATATCAAAAATCCTTTCACAGGTCTACATCTGCCGTGTGTTTACATTATACACATAAAGTTTGAAGCAAATCGGGTAAAAATAAGAGGGTGATTTCAAAGCATTTTGAAAGTGACACACTTCCTGCTGCCAGTTGGTGGCGCTATAACTTTGACTCACAATAGTCACATCCATGTGATCGGCCTCTTACAACGAACACACTGCTGAAGTTTAATCAAGATCAGTTACTGTATGCAGAAGTTATAACACACTTCCTGTTTCCATTATTCGCCATAAATTCGTTTCCTCGCCACGGCCAAACCGTTCGAGATATCAAAAATCCCCTGGCAATTTTTCATCCTCAATGTCTTGACTTCATGCTGACCGAGTTTGGAGCCGATTGGATGAATTCCCTAGGAGGAGTACATCAAATTCCACAGCATGCGTTTCCAAACAACCCATAATAGCCGACTTCCTGTTGGGCTGGCGTAAAACTTAGAGCACGAAAGTTGTTCGGCCCGATGAGATCCATATGTGTACCGAGTTTCATATTATTACATGCAAGCGTGTTTGATTTATGGACAAGTGTTCGGATCCCGTTCCAGGGGGCGCTGTCGAGCCCCCCTGCCACGCCCGGGTACCAGCTTCAGCCCGGCCCTGATGGCCGCGGGTTCTGACCCGTGTGCAAAGTTTCAAGAGTTTTCGAGCATGTTAAGGACCCCAAAAGTGCCCGAGAAGTAGAAAAAAATAATAATAATAATAACAAAATATAGCTGCGAGCAGCGATTACGGGCCCAAGCCGGTGGCACCGCAACCCCGGTGCCTTTAGTTACCTAAAGGCACCGGGGTGGCGGTACCGCCGGCTTGGGCCCTCCATCGCTGCTCGCAGCTATATTTATATATATATATATATATATATATATACATACATACATACACACACATACATATGAAGAGTTCAGATGCAAAAGCCTCTAAGTGCCATCTGAAATTTTCTTCTAGAATGATCATTTTTATCAAGCTCGTACATTTAAGGTCAGTAATTTCACTGAAATGACAATGAAAATTACCTATTAATTGCCATTTCACTGAAATTACTGAACTTAAATATACAAGCTTGATAAAAATGATCATTCTAGAAGAAAATTTCAGATGGCACTTAGAGGCTTTTGCATCTGAACTCTTCATATATATGTATATATATATATATATATATATATATATATATATATATATATATATATATATATATATATATATATATATATATTATTGTTCAAAAGTTTGGGGTCAGTAAGATTTTTAATGTTTTTAGGAGAAGTCTCTTCTGCTCACCAAGGCTGCATTTATTGATTAAAAATACAAACAAAAACAGTAATATTGTGAAATATTATTCCAATTTAAAACAGCTGTTTTCAATTTTTAAATATTTTACATAGTAATTCATTTCTGTGATCAAAGTTGAGTTTTCAGCATCATTACTCCAGTCTTCAGTGTCACATGATCCTTCAGAAATCATACTAATATGATGATTGATGCTCAATAAATATTCATTATTATTTTCAATGTTGAAAACAGTTGTGTACAGATTTTTTTTTTCAAAATGCTTTGATGAATGTTAGTTCAAAAGAACAGCATATATTTCAAATATATATTTTTTTAACATTATAAATGTCTTTACTGTAACTGTTGATCACATCCTTCATAAATAAAAGTACTGATTTATTTTATTTATTTACCCCAAAAATAACATTTTAATTATTACTAACCCAAAACTTTTGAGCGGTAGTGTTTAACGTTACAAAAGCTTTAGATTTCAGATAAATGCTGTTCTTTTGAACTTTCTATTCATCAAAGACTGTACACAACTGTTTTCGACATTTAAAATAATAATGAATGTTTCTTGAGTATCAATCATCATATTAGAATAATTTCTGAAGGATCATGTGACAGTGACGACTGGAGTAATGATGCTGAAAACTCAGCTTTGATCACAGGAATAAATAACAGTTTAAAATATATTAAAATAGAAAGCAGCTGTTTTAAATTGGAATAATATTTTACAATATTACTGTTTTTGTTTGTATTTTTAATCAAATATATGCAGCCTTGGTGAGCAGAAGAAACTTCTCTGTTATGTGCGCGCCACAGACTGCACGCACGTCCGCTTAGAGTTCCGCCTTTTGCCTTCCGTCAATATTACGTTATTAGAAAAATATTTTTTTAGAGAATCGATTTTTTGACATTTGTGAATCGATTCAGAATCGTCCACGTCCGCATCGCGATGCATCTAAGAATAATTTTTTTCTCCCACCCCTAGATTTCATACAAATAAACAGTTACAATTAAGTCACTTACATTTTAGATGCAATGTTGACTGTTTTTGTTCTGTTTCAGCAGCGAAAATAGTTCAACAAAGATCACGGCAGAACCATCACTTATCACGTGTTTTCTCATAACTGAACGATTCAGCATTTTTAACGAATCGGTTGACTCAAAGATTGAATGATCAATCCATAAACATCTGTCTTAATCATGATCGACTCATTCGAACGAATCGTTTGAACGAATGAATCAATGACTCGCTTATTAAGATGGATGCCTGGCGACACCTAATGGCGGTTTAGTGTTGTTTATTCTTTCCCACATGTGTGTGATTTGTGTGTGCAACATTATCATTATTTTTCTTTCACTATTATATTAGCGATTTAAAAGCACCCACTCGTGTCACACGTCGATTAACCGGTGGGAAAATATCCTCAGACACATACCTAATAAATGTATATTTAAATACAATATTGGCCTACCTGGTAAAAAGTTTTATATACTATTTTGATGTCCTTTTGGACACAAGAGGGCAGTATAGCCCTATGTTTGCTTTTTTGTTGAACCAAATAGCACTAAATAGCCTGTTTTAACTTTTTCATTCTTCTTGAATTGCAAAAACAGAATAAAATGGGTTTAGTTGTGATATTTGCATTCTTTTATATAGAAATAAATGGTATATAATTACATTTTTAGAAGATTTTTAGTGTTTCCTTTTTGGACATTACTTTAATCCCTCGCCATAGCAAAACCGTTTAAGATATTTATTATCCATTCACAATTTAGCATATTTAATGTAGTTTCATCATGTTGAAAAAGTTTGGTACGAATAAAATAAATAGTTTAAGAGGAGTGGCTAAAAATTCAGAGGCTGATTTAGCAAAAAAAATCACATTCAGACCAAAATATCTGACTTCCTGATGGCCAGAGCTATTGAATGTAAATTAGAAAGTTGTCCGGCTTGATGAGAACAATATACAAACTATTTTTTCTTTACTGTAGTTAAAACTAACCCCCCCACTTTTGTCAAAAGCATGTTGAAAGTGACACACTTCCTGCTGCCAGTTGGTGGCGCTATAACTTTGACTCACAATAGCTACATCGATCTGATCGGCCTCTTACCACGAACACACTGCTGAAGTTTCATCAAGATCAGTTAATGTATGCAGAAGTTATTCCACTTCGTGTTTCTCTTTTCTCGCCATAAATTCGATTCCTCGCCACAGCCAAACCGTTCGAGATATCAAAAATCTGTTCGCAATTTAGCATCCTCAATGTCTTGACTTCATGCTGACTGAGTTTGGAGGTGATTGAATGAATTCTCTAGGAGGAGTACATCACATTCCACAGCAAGCGTTTTCCAAACAACCCATAATAGCCGACTTCCTGTTGGGCTGGCGTGAAACTTGACAGAGGGAAAGTTGTTCGGCCCCATGAAATCTATATGTGTACCAAGTTTCATATTAATTCATGCAAGCGTATTTGATATATGGACCAAGTTTTCAGACCCTGTTCAAGAGGGCGCTGTTGAGCCCCCCTGCCACGCCCGTTTCTGAAACTTTTCACATGTCTGCTGGCTAATAAGTGTTATGTGTCTGTCGAGTTTCATCCAATTTCAAGCATGTTAAGAGTCTCAAACGCATCCGAAAAGAATATTAAAATTTGATGCGTTGCCACGGCAACAGTATCTAAGATATCAATAATCCTTTCACAGGTCTACATCTGCCGTGTGTTTACATTATACACATAAAGTTTGAAGCAAATCGGGTAAAATTAAGAGGGTGACTTCAAAGCATTTTGAAAGGGACACACTTCCTGCTGCCAGTTGGTGGCGCTATAACTTTGACTCACAATAGTCACATCCTTGTGATCGGCCTCTTACAACAAACACACTGCGAAAGTTTCATCAAGATCAGTTAATGTATGCAGAAGTTATAACACACTTCCTGTGTACCATTATTCGCCATAAATTCGTTTCCTCGCCACAGCCAAACCGTTCGAGATATCAAAAATCCGTCCGCAATTTAGCATCCTCAATGTCTTGACTTCATGCACACCGAGTTTGGTTGTGATTGGACGAATATTCTAGGAGGAGTATTTCAAATTCCAGAGGATGCGTTTTTCAAACAACCCATAATAGTTGACTTCCTGTTGGGCTGGTGTAAAACTTAGAGCACGAAAGTTGTTCGGCCCGATGAGATCTATATGTGTACTGAGTTTCATATTATTATATGCAAGCGTGTTTGATTTATAGACCAAGTTTTCGGACACCATTCCAGGGGGCGCTGTCGAGCCCCCGTGCCACGCCCGGGTACCAGCTTCAGTCCGGCCCTGATGGCCGCAGGTTCTGATGTGTGTGCAAAATTTCAAGAGTTTTTGAGCATGTTAAGGGCCCCAAAAGTGCCCAAAAGGTTGACAAAATAATAATAATAATAATAAAATATAGCTGCGAGCAGCGATGGCGGGCCCAAGCCGGTGGCACCGCCACCCTGGTGCCTTTAGTTACACTAAAGCCACCGGGGTGGCGGTGTCACCGGCTTGGGCCCTCCATCGCTGCTCGCAGCTATATTTATATATATATATATATATATATATATATATATATATATATATATATATATATATATATATATATATGTAACAAAAAATATATAATATATACATTATATATGTAACAAAAAATAAATAAATAAATATAAATATATATATATATGTATATATATATATATGGCGAGGCGAGGAACGGGCAGAGAAGAGCGAACGTTTTTGGACATTCATCATATTGCATTGGTTTTCATTTCTTGTCCTCAAACCAAGCACTAATCTGTTTATTTTTAAGTCACACATTCTCCATTGATTAAAAAAGACAATCAAATGTATTTTTTAATGGTAGTATTATTTTATACAGAAATAAATTATTTTTAATTCAGATGAGAATAAAGTTAGTGTTAATTAAAATTGTAAGGAAAACAAATATATTGATCTAAAATCTACCATCATTTGCTGCAAATAGGTTGACTATTTATATTTATTATTATATTTTATTACGGCTGTAATGAACCGGCTGCGATGTCAAGATTGCAATGCTGGAATGCACAGTGTGTGTGTGTGTGTGTGTGTGTGTGTGTGTGTGTGTGTGTGTGTGTGTGTGTGTGTGTGTGTGTGAGGCGTGGGCGCGATCGAACAGTGGAAACATAAAAACATAGGCTACTCCGTCAGTTTGTTCATACAGGACATCATTTAAACTGCACTGTGTTTACTTAGGGTGTATTCACACCTGCCTTGTTTGGTTCGATTGAATCGAACTCTAGTTCGTTTCCCCCCTTGGTGCGGACCTTTTGGGCAGGTGTGAATACAGCAATCGAACTCGGGTGCGGACCAAACAATCGAACCGAGACCCAGCTGAAGAGGTGGTCTCGGTACGGTTCCAAACGAACTCTGGTACGGTTCATTTACGGTGTGAACATGAACCGACCCAACTGCAGAAAACTGCGTCTTTTTATTTGACTGCTCTTATGAGGATACTTAACAAAACTGACATTTTGGCATAATGGTGTCTTATTATACAGACATCCAAAGTCTCCCGGAAGTTCCGGCAGTCTCCCGCATGTCGATAGAAACGCATGAATGCCCGCAAATCATTTAAAATCTCCGGAAATCTAGAGCGAGCGAGCAAGAGTGCGCGCACGGCAGAGAGAGGGAGCGAGAGACCTTGCGTGTGTGTGCCAGCTAGTGTGCCTCACGAAGCGCATGTAAGGACCCAAGCAATCAATTGTCAGTGCGGGCGGGCTTTTATCTATACTACCATAGTTTCTTCATATTGCGTTTGTAAAGAATAACACCAAATCAGTAAAATAACAAATAGGCGATAACATTACGAAATATCTCCTGCTTTTTTTTTTTTTTTTGCTTTTTTTTGCACTTCCTGCTTTTCCCTGCTTGAGAATTCCTGTCCAATGAATGGACGACCTTAGCACACGTGTGGTTTTGTTTACACATTTTGGTTCACTTGTAAAAAGAGCAGTGTGAAAACGAACCGTACCAAACAAAAAAAATCAACATTCTATTTGGTCCGGACCAAAGCAAGTGAACTATCGGACTTTCCTGGTGTGAATACACCCTTATATTTATGTACACTCGCAATAAAACACAACATTGTGCTTTTGTAAAAAAACATTCAAGCAATCCCACCCCCGAAATAGCGCTATTTTTTAAATGAAACTAAAATGCTCATGGCTGCATGGGCAATAACACGTCTACAGCGAGGAACGAGCAGAACAGAGTGAATGTTTTTTAGGATGTCCGTATTTCACTTTCGCTCATCATATACTCACCCTCATGTTGTTTTAATCCTTTATGAATTTCTTTCTTCTGCTGAACAGAAAGGAAGATATTTAGGAGAATGTCAGTAACCAGACAGTTTCTGATCCCATTGACTTCCATAGTAGGAAAAAAATGTATACTATGGAAGTCAATGAGACCAGAAACTGTCTGGTTACTGACATTCTTCTAAATATCTTCCTTTCTGTTCAGCAGAAGAAAGAAATTAATAAAGGATTGAAACAACATGAGGGTGAGTATATGATGACAGAATTTTCCATTTAAAGTGGAGTATCCCTTTAAGTTAGCGATTTAAAAGCCCCCGCCGCGGTGTCACACATCAATTAACCAGTGGGAAAAAATTCTCAGTCACATCGCTATTATATTTATATATAAATACAATATACAATGGGCCTACCTGATTTTGAACACAAGAGGGCAGTATAGCCCTATGTATGACTTTTTTTTTTTTACTAAATAGCGCATTCTGGCTGATTTTAAACTTGTACATAATTCTTGAATTGAAAAAAACTGAATAAACCCAAAACTAGTTCTGTTTCGGTTTAGTTCTGATATTTGTATAATTTTATATAAAAATAAATGGTGTATAATTAAATTTTAAGAAGATATGAGATGTTTTCTGATTCCTTTTTTGACATTATTTTAATCCCTCGCCATGTCAAAACCGTTTGAAATATTTAATATCCGTTCACAATTTAGCATCTTTAATGTATTTTCATCGTGTTAAAAAAGTTTGGTGTGAATAAAAAAAAAAACACTTAGCAGGAGTGGGTAAAAAGCAGAGGCTGAATTTGCAAATAAATTCACATTCAAACCAAAATATCTGACTTCCTATTGGTCGAAGCTAATAACTGTATATTAGAAAGTTGTCCGGCTCGATGAGACCAATGTACGTACTGATTTTTAAAACTGTGGGTAAAACTAACCCCCCCACTTTTGTCAAAAGCATTTTGAAAGTGACACACTTCCTGCTGCCAGTTGGTGGCGCTATAACTTTGACTCACAATAGTTACATCCATCTGATCGGCCTCTTACCACGAACACACTGGTGAAGTTTCATCAAGATCAGTTAATGTATGCAGAAGTTATACCACTTCGTGTTTCTCTTTTCTCGCCATAAATTCGTTTCCTCGCCACGGCCAAACCGTTCGAGATATCAAAAATCCGTCCGCAATTTAGAATCCTCAATGTCTTGACTTCATGCACACCGAGTTTGGTGGGGATTGGATGAATTCTCTAGGAGGAGTACTTCGCATTCCACAGCAAGCGTTTTCCAAACAACCCATAATAGCCGACTTCCTGTTGGGCTGGCGTAAAACTTGACCAGGGGAAAGTTGTTCGGCCCGATGAGATCTATATGTGTATCGAGTTTCATATTAATTAATGCAAGCGTGTTTGATCTATGGACCAAGTTTTGGGACCCCCGTTCAAGGGGGCGCTGTTGAGCCCCCCTGCCACGCCCGGATACCAGCTTCAGCCCGTCCCTGATGGCAGGGGGTTCTGACTTGTGTGCAAAGTTACAAGAGTTTTTGAGCACGTTAAGGACCCCAAAAGCCCCTGAAACCTTGATTAACAATGTAAAAGCAATAGTCAAATCCCCCCCTCCCCTCACACACACAGAGACACAGAGAGAGGGAGAGAAAATTCTTCAGAATATCCACATTCAAACCAAAATATCTCTCTTCCTGTTGGTCAGAGATAGTTCATGTAAATTAGAAAGTTGTCCGTCTTGATGAGAACAATACACATACCAAGTTTTGTTGCTGTTGATAAAACTAACCCCCCCACTTATGACTAAAGGTGGCGCTACTGAGCCCCTCACCACGCCCGTTTCTGAAACTTTGCACATGTCTACTGGCTAATAAATGTGATGTGTCTGTCGAGTTTCATCCAATTTCAAGTATGTTAAGAGTCTCAAAAGCATCAAAAAAGAATATTAAAGTTTGAAGCGTTGCCATGGCAACAGTATTAAAGATATCAAAAATCCTTTCACAGGTCTACATCTGCCGTGTGTTTACATTATACACATAAAGTTTGAAGCAAATCGGGTAAAAATAAGAGGGTGATTTCAAAGCATTTTGAAAGGGACACACTTCCTGTTGCCAGTTGGTGGCGCTATAACTTTGACTCACAATAGTCACATCCATGTGATCGACCTCTTACAACGAACACACTGCTGAAGTTTAATCAAGATCAGTTAATGTATGCAGAAGTTATAACACACTTCCTGTTTCCATTATTCGCCATAAATTCGTGTCCTCGCCACAGCCAAACCGTTCGAGATATCAAAAATCCGTCCGCAATTTAGCATCCTCAATGTCTTGACTTCATGCTGACTGAGTTTGGAGGCGAATGGATGAATTCCCTAGGAGGAGTACATTAAATTCCACAGCATGCGTTTCCAAACAACCCATAATAGCCGACTTCCTGTTGGGCTGGCGTAAAAAGTAAAAGTACGAAAGTTGTTTGGCCCGATGAGATCTATATGTGTACCAAGTTTCATATTATTACATGCAAGCGTGTTTGATTTATGGACCAAGTTTTCGGACCCCGTTCCAGGGGGCGCTGTCGAGCCTCCCTGCCACGCCAGTGTCCCAGCTTCAGCCCGGCCCTAATGGCCGCGGGTTCTGACCTGTGTGCAAAGTTTCAAGAGTTTTCGAGCACGTTAAGGGCCCCAAAAGTGCCCGAAAGGTTGAAAAAAAAATAATAATAAATAATCCTTAGAAGAACAATAGGGCTCTGCGCCCTTTCAGGGCTTGGGCCCTAATAATCCTACCGGAAACAATAGGGCCTTCGCCCTTTCAGGGCTTGGGCCCTAAATATAGCTGCGAGCAGCGATTACGGGCCCAAGCCGGTGGCGGTACCGCCGGCTTTGGCCCTCCATCGCTGCTCGCAGCTATATTTATATATATATATGAAGAGTTCAGATGCAAAAGCCTCTAAGTGCCATCTGAAATTTTCTTCTAGAATGATCATTTTTATCAAGCTTGTATATTTAAGTTCAGTAATTTCACTTAAATGACAATTAATAGGTAATCTTTATTGCCATTTAAGTTAAATTATTGAATTTAAATATACGAGCTTGATAAAAATGATCATTCTAGAAGAAAATTTCAGATGGCACTTAGAGGCTTTTGCATCTGAACTCATCATATATATATATATATATATATATATATATATATATATATATACATACATACATACACACACATACATATATATGTATATATGTATATATATATATATATATATATATATACATATATATATATATATATATATATATATATATACACATATATATATATATATATATATATATATATATATATATATATATATATATATATATATATATATATATATATATATATTATTGTTCAAAAGTTTGGGGTCAGTAAGATTTTTAATGTTTTTAGGAGAAGTCTCTTCTGCTCACCAAGGCTGCATTTATTGATTAAAAATACAAACAAAAACAGTAATATTCTGAAATATTATTCCAATTTAAAACAGCTGTTTTCAATTTTAAAATATTTTACATAGTAATTCATTTCTGTGATCAAAGTTGAGTTTTCAGCATCATTACTCCAGTCTTCAGTGTCACATGATCCTTCAGAAATCATACTAATATGATGATTGATGCTCAATAAATATTCATTATTATTTTCAATGTTGAAAACAGTTGTGTACAGATTTTTTTTTTTCAAAATGCTTTGATGAATGTAAAGTTCAAAAGAACAGCATATATTTCAAATATATATATTTTTAACATTATAAATGTCTTTACTGTAACTGTTGATCAGTTTAACTCATCCTTCATAAATAAAAGTACTGATTTATTTTATTTCTTTCCCCCAAAAATACAATTTTAATTATTACTAACCACAAACTTTTGAGCGGTAGTGTTTAACATTACAAAAGCTTTAGATTTCAGATAAATGCTGTTCTTTTGAACTTTCTATTCATCAAAGACTGTACACAACTGTTTTCGACATTTAAAATAATAATGAATGTTTCTTGAGTATCAATCATCATATTAGAATAATTTCTGAAGGATCATGTGACAGTGACGACTGGAGTAATGATGCTGAAAACTCAGCTTTGATCACAGGAATAAATAACAGTTTAAAATATATTAAAATAGAAAGCAGCTGTTTTAAATTGGAATACTATTTTACAATATGACTGTTTTTGTTTGTATTTTTAATCAAATAAATGCAGCCTTGGTGAGCAGAAGAAACTTCTCTGTTATGTGCGCGCCACAGACTGCACGCACATCCGCTTAGAGTTCCGCCTTTTGCCTTCCGTCAATATTACGTTATTAGAAAAATATTTTTTTAGAGAATCGATTTTTTGACATTTGTGAATCGATTCAGAATCGTCCACGTCCGCATCGCGATGCATCTAAGAATCAATTTTTTCTCCCACCCCTAGATTTCATACAACAGGTTAATAAACAGTTACAATTAAGTCACTTACATTTTAGATGCAATGTTGACTGTTTTTGTTCTGTTTCAGCAGCGAAAATAGTTAAACAAAGATCACGGCAGAACCATCATGCATCACGTGTTTTCTCATAACTGAACGATTCAGCATTTTTAACGAATCGGTTAACTCAAAGATTGAATGATCAATCCATAAACATCTGTCTTAATCATGATCGACTCATTCGAACGAATCGTTTGAACGAATGAATCAATGACTCGCTTATTAAGATGGATGCCTGGCGACACCTAATGGCGGTTTAGTGTTGTTTAAAAGCATCATTCTTTCCCACATGTGTGTGATTTGTGTGTGCAACATTATCATTATTTTTCTTTCACTATTATATTAGCGATTTAAAAGCACCCACTCGTGTCACACGTCGATTAACCGGTGGGAAAATATCCTCAGACACATACCTAATAAATGTATATTTAAATACAATATTGGCCTACCTGGTAAAAAGTTTTATATACTATTTTGATGTCCTTTTGGACACAAGAGGGCAGTATAGCCCTATGTTTGCTTTTTTGTTGAACCAAATAGCACTAAATAGCCTGTTTTTAACTTTTTCATTCTTCTTGAATTGCAAAAACAGAATAAAATGGGTTTAGTTGTGATATTTGTATACTTTTATATAGAAATAAATGGTATATAATTACATTTTTAGAAGATTTTTAGTGTTTCCTTTTTGGACATTAATCCCTCGCCATAGCAAAACCGTTTGAGATATTTATTATCGATTCACAACTTAGCATATTTAATGTAGTTTCATCATGTTGAAAAAGTTTGGTACGAATAAAATAAATAGTTTAAGAGGAGTGGCTAAAAATTCAGAGGCTGATTTTGCAAAAAAATTCACATTCAGACCAAAATATCTGACTTCCTGATGGCCAGAGCTATTGAATATAAATTAGAAAGTTGTCCGGCTTGATGAGAACAATATAAAAACTATTTTTTCTTTACTGTAGTTAAAACTAACCCCCCCACTTTTGTCTAAAGCATGTTGAAAGTGACACACTTCCTGCTGCCAGTTGGTGGCGCTATAACTTTGACTCACAATAGCTACATCCATCTGATCGGCCTCTTACCACGAACACACTGCTGAAGTTTCATCAAGATCAGTTAATGTATGCAGAAGTTATTCCACTTCCGTGTTTCTCTTTTCTCGCCATAAATTCGATTCCTCGCCACAGCCAAACCGTTCGAGATATCAAAAATCCGTCCGCAATTTAGCATCCTCAAAGTCTTGACTACATGCACACCGAGTTTGGAGGGGACACGGTGAATTTTCTAGGAGGAGTACTTCGCATTCCACAGGAAGCGTTTTCCAAACAACCAATAATAGCCGACTTCCTGTTGGGCTGGCGTAAAACTTGACCGGGGGAAAGTTGTTCGGCTCGATGAGATCTATATGTGTACCGAGTTTCATATTAATTCATGCAAGCGTGTTTGATCTATGGACCAAGTTTTGGGACCCCGTTCAAGGGGGCGCTGTTGAGCCCCCCTGCCACGCCCGGGTACCAGCTTCAGCCTGTCCCTGATGGCAGGGGGTTCTGACTTGTGTGCAAAGTTTCAAGAGTTTTTGAGCACGTTAAGGACCCCAAAAGCCCCTGAAACCTTGATTAACAATATAAAAGCAATAGTCAAATTCCCCCCTCCCCTCTCACACACAGAGACACAGAGAGAGGGAGAGAAAATTCTTCAGAAAATCCACATTCAAACCAAAATATCTCTCTTCCTGTTGGTTGGAGGTAGTTAATGTCAATTAGAAAGTTGTCCGTCTTGATGAGAACAATACACATACCAAGTTTTGTTGCTGTTGATAAAACTAACCCCCCCCACTTATGACTAAAGGTGGCGCTACTGAGCCCCTCACCACGCCCGTTTCTGAAACTTTGCACATGTCTACTGGCTAATAAATGTGATGTGTCTGTCGAGTTTCATGCAATTTCAAGTATGTTAAGAGTCTCAAAAGCATCAAAAAAGAATATTAAAGTTTGAAGCGTTGCCATGGCAACATTATTAAAGATATCAAAAATCCTTTCACAGGTCTACATCTGCCGTGTGTTTACATTATACACATAAAGTTTGAAGCAAATTGGGTAAAAATAAGAGGGTGATTTTAAAGCATTTTGAAAGGGACACACTTACTGCTGCCAGTTGGTGGCGCTTTAACTTAGACTCACAGTAGTCACATCCATGTGATCGGCCTCTTACAACGAACACACTGCTGAAGTTTCATCAAGATCAGTTAATGTATGCAGAAGTTATAACACACTTCCTGTTTCCATTATTCGCCATAAATTCGTGTCCTCGCCACGGCCAAACCGTTCGAGATATCAAAAATCCGTCCGCAATTTAGCATCCTCAATGTCTTGACTTCATGCTGACTGAGTTTGGAGGCGATTGGATGAATTCCCTAGGAGGAGTACATTAAATTCCACAGCATGCGTTTCCAAACATCCCATAATAGCCAACTTCCTGTTGGGCTGGCGTAAAACTTAGAGCACGAAAGTTGTTCGGCCCGATGAGATCTATATGTGTTCCGAGTTTCATATTATTACATGCAAGTGTGTTTGATTTATGGACAAGTGTTCGGATTCCGTACCAGGGGGCGCTGTTGAGCCCCCCTGCCACGCCCGGGTACCAGCTTCAGCGCGGCCCTAATGGCCGCGGGTTCTGACATGCGTGCAAAGTTTCATGAGTTTTTGAGCACGTTAAAGGCCCCAAAAGCCCCCGAACCCTTGAAGAACAATAATAATAATAATAATAAATATAGCTGCGAGCAGCGATTGCGGGCCCAAGCCGGTGGCACCGCCACCCCGGTGCCTTTAGTTACCTAAAGGCACCGGGGATGGCGGTGCCACCGGCTTTGGCCCTCCATCGCTGCTCGCAGCTATATTTATATATATATATATATATATACACACACACACACACACACACATATATATATATATATATACTTATATATATATATATATATATATATATATATATATATATATATATATATAAATATAAGACAGAAAATTTTACTTGTCTTACCTTATTCTGATTTTATGATACACCCAAAATATTCCACAACAAATCCTTTAAATTTAATGTAAAAATAAAAACGAAAGTAAGCAGTGTTGGTCTCACGTAACCCTCTCATTAGAATCAAAATGTTTCAATATTTGCGATGTATTTGGATGCTAAACTATTCTTTATTATAGGCTTTGTACTTCACTCGTGTTCCAATATCGATGGAAAAAATCATCCTCTTCACACGCGCAAAAATGTTCTTGGAAACATCACAGTGGAGCTCTGCTTACTGTGAATGGTACAGATTGTACTACTGACTATTTAAACAGAGCAGTGTAATTCGTTTATGTTAGGTTGACTATTTTTATTATTATATTGTATTAGGGCTATAATGAACAGGCTGTGATGTCAAGATTGCAATTCTGGAATGTGTGTGTGTGTGTGACGCGGTTGCGGTTGAACAGTGGACACAAAAACATAAATAAAATGTTTTAGTTAATTCCTACATCCATAGGAATAAATTGAAAATGCTCGCTCTACTCCGCACCATTATCAATGTCTGTGCGGACGTCTGTATTTTACTAGTATATAGTATACTATAGTTAGCGATTTAAAAGCGCTCAGTGGTGTCACACGTCGATTAACCGGTGGGAAAATGTTATCACAGTCACATCCCTAATATATTTATATATAAATACAATAGGCCTGCCTGAAAGAGAATTTTACTTGCCCGACCAGAGTATAGCCTGATTAGAACGTCAATAACAAAAAAATAACTTGGGAATCACTAAAACGAGAGATTATTCTAATTTCATTACATTCATTTTAAGTTGCAATCATCAGTTAATAATAAATGTATTACTGATCAATGGTAACAGGGTTGCACTGCTGAGGCTCATGCTGCTTTTCCAGGAGAATTGTAAACAAATGAGCGCAGCACACAAAAAAGCAACCCAGTTAACAACATACTGACTATAAAAATGACAAATATGGAGTTTTTATATATTTTATAACATATGATAGAGTTAAGCAACCTCACTTGACGAGTAGGCAACTATTTCCTGAATACAATCACGATTGAAACTGTGACATTGATTTCATACAACAGGTTAATAAACAGTTACAATTAAGTCACTTACATTTTAGATGCAATATTGACTGTTTTTGTTCTGTTTCAGCAGCAAAAATAGTTAAACAAAGATCACAGCAACTTGTTTTCTCATTACTGAATGATTCAGCATTTTGAAACGAATCACTTGACTCAAAGATTCAATGGTCAATCCATAAACATCTGTCTCAATCATGAATGACTCAGTCATTGGAACGAATCATTTGAACGAATGAATCAATGACTCGCTCATTAAGATGGTCGCCTGGCGACACCTAATGGCGGTTTAGTGTTATGTTTAAAAGTATCATTCTTTCCAACGTGCACCATTATCAATGTCCGTGCGGACGTCCGTTTTTTTACTTTCACTTTTATATTAGCGATTTAAAAGCACCCACTCGTGTCACACGTCGATTAACCGGTGGGAAAATATCCTCAGACACATACCTAATAAATGTATATTTAAATACAATATTGGCCTACCTGGTAAAAAGTTTTATATACTATTTTGATGTCCTTTTGGACACAAGAGGGCAGTATAGCCCTATGTTTGCTTTTTTGTTGAACCAAATAGCACTAAATAGCCTGTTTTTAACTTTTTCATTCTTCTTGAATTGCAAAAACAGAATAAAATGGGTTTAGTTGTGATATTTGTATACTTTTATATAGAAATAAATGGTATATAATTACATTTTTAGAAGATTTTTAGTGTTTCCTTTTTGGACATTAATCCCTCGCCATAGCAAAACCGTTTGAGATATTTATTATCCATTCACAACTTAGCATATTTAATGTAGTTTCATCATGTTGAAAAAGTTTGGTACGAATAAAATAAATAGTTTAAGAGGAGTGGCTAAAAATTCAGAGGCTGATTTTGCAAAAAAAATCACATTCAGACCAAAATATCTGACTTCCTGATGGCCAGAGCTATTGAATGTAAACTAGAAAGTTGTCCGGCTTGATGAGAACAATATAAAAACTATTTTTTCTTTACTGTAGTTAAAACTAACCCCCCCACTTTTGTCTAAAGCATGTTGAAAGTGACACACTTCCTGCTGCCAGTTGGTGGCGCTATAACTTTGACTCACAATAGCTACATCCATCTGATCGGCCTCTTACCACGAACACACTGCTGAAGTTTCATCAAGATCAGTTAATGTATGCAGAAGTTATTCCACTTCCGTGTTTCTCTTTTCTCGCCATCAATTCGATTCCTCGCCACAGCCAAACCGTTCGAGATATCAAAAATCCGTCCGCAATTTAGCATCCTCAAAGTCTTGACTACATGCACACCGAGTTTGAAGGGGACACGGTGAATTTTCTAGGAGGAGTATTTCACATTCCACAGCAAGCGTTTTCCAAACAACCCATAATAGCCGACTTCCTGTTGGGCTGGCGTAAAACTTGACCGGGGTAAAGTTGTTCGGCCCGATGAGATCTATATGTGTACCGAGTTTCATATTAATTCATGCGAGCGTGTTTGATATATGGATCAAGTTTTAGAACCCCGTTCAAGGGGGCGCTGTTGAGCCCCCCAGCCACGCCCGGGTACCAGCTTCAGCCCGGCCCTGATGGCCGTGGGTTTTGACCTGTGTGCAAAGTTTCAAGAGTTTTTGAGCACGTTAAGGACCCCAAAAGCCCCTGAAACCTTGATTAACAATATAAAAGCAAGAGTCAAATCCCCCCCTCCCCTCACACACACAGAGACACAGAGAGAGGGAGAGAAAATTCTTCAGAAAATCCACATTCAAACCAAAATATCTCTCTTCCTGTTGGTCGGAGATGGTTAATGTCAATTAGAAAGTTGTCCGTCTTGATGAGAACAATACACATACCAAGTTTTGTTGCTGTTGATAAAACTAACCGCCCCATTTATGACTAAAGGTGGCGCTACTGAGCCCCTCACCACGCCCGTTTCTGAAACTTTGCACATGTCTACCGGCTAATAAATGTGATGTGTCTGTCGAGTTTCATCCAATTTCAAGTATGTTAAGAGTTTCAAAAGCATCTGAAAAGAATATTAAAGTTTGATGCGTTGCCACGGCAACAGTATTTAAGATATCAATAAACCTTTCACAGGTCTACATCTGCCGTGTGTCTACATTATACACATAAAGTTTGAAGCAAATCGGGTAAAAATAAGAGGGTGATTTCAAAGCATTTTGAAAGTGACACACTTCCTGCTGCCAGTTGGTGGCGCTATAACTTTGACTCACAATAGTCACATCAATGTGATCGGCCTCTGACCACGAACACACTGCTGAAGTTTTATCAAGATCAGTTAATGTATGCAGAAGTTATAACACACTTCCTGTTTATCTTTTCTCGCTATAAATTCGTTTCATCGCCACGGCCAAACCGTTCGAGATATCAAAAATCCGTCCGCAATTTAGCATCCTCAATGTCTTGACTTCATGCTGACCGAGTTTGGTGTGGATCGGATCAATTCCCTAGGAGGAGTACATTAAATTCCACAGCATGCGTTTTTCAAACAACCCATAATAGCTGACTTCCTGTTGGGCAGAGCTAATAACTTAGAGTGCGAAAGTTGTTCGGCCCGATGAGATCTATATGTGTACCGAGTTTCATACTAATACGTTCTTGTATGTGTCCAAGATTTAAGATTGTGTTCTAGGGGGCGCTGTTGAGCCCCCCTGCCACGCCCGGGTACCAGCTTCAGCCCGGCCCTAATGGCCGCGGGTTCTGACCTGCGTGCAAAGTTTCATGAGTTTTTGAGCACGTTAAAGGCCCCAAAAGCCCCCGAACCCTTGAAGAACAATAATAATAATAATAATAATCCTAACGAAAACAATAGGGCCTTCGCCCCTTCAGGGCTTGGGCCCTAATAATAATAATCCTAACGAAAACAATAGGGCCTTCGCCCTTTCAGGGCTTGGGCCCTAATAATCCTACCGAAAACAATAGGGCCTTCGCCCTTTCAGGGCTTGGGCCCTAATAATAATAATAATCCTAACGAAAACAATAGGGCCTTCGCCCCTTCAGGGCTTGGGCCCTAATAATAATCCTAACGAAAACAATAGGGCCTTCGCCCCTTCAGGGCTTGGGCCCTAATAATAATAATAATCCTAACGAAAACAATAGGGCCTTCGCCCTTTCAGGGCTTGGGCCCTAATAATCCTACCGGAAACAATAGGGCCTTCGCCCTTTCAGGGCTTGGGCCCTAATAATCCTACCGGAAACAATAGGGCCTTCGCCCTTTCAGGGCTTGGGCCCTAATAATCCTACCGAAAACAATAGGGCCTTCGCCCTTTCAGGGCTTGGGCCCTAATAATCCTACCGGAAACAATAGGGCCTTCGCCCTTTCAGGGCTTGGGCCCTAATAATCCTACCGAAAACAATAGGGCATTCGCCCTTTCAGGGCTTGGGCCCTAATAATCCTAACGAAAACAATAGGGCCTTCGCCCTTTGGGCTTGGGCCCTAATAATCCTACCGAAAACAATAGGGCTCTTCGCCCTTTCAGGGCTTGGGCCCTAATAATAATCCTAACGAAAACAATAGGGCCTTCGCCCTTTCAGGGCTTGGGCCCTAATAAACAATAATCCTAACGAAAACAATAGGGCCTTCGCCCTTTCAGGGCTTGGGCCCTAATAATCCTAACGAAAACAATAGGGCCTTCGCCCTTTGGGCTTGGGCCCTAATAATAATAATCCTACCGAAAACAATAGGGCCTTCGCCCTTTCAGGGCTTGGGCCCTAATAATCCTAACGAAAACAATAGGGCCTTCGCCCTTTGGGCTTGGGCCCTAATAATAATCCTACCGAAAACAATAGGGCCTTCGCCCTTTCAGGGCTTGGGCCCTAATAATAATAATAATAATAATAAATAATCCTACCGGAAACAATAGGGCCTTCGCCCTTTCAGGGCTTGGGCCCTAATAATAAACAATAATCCTACCGAAAACAATAGGGCCTTCGCCCTTTCAGGGCTTGGGCCCTAATAATAATAATCCTAACGAAAACAATAGGGCCTTCGCCCTTTCAGGGCTTGGGCCCTAATAATAAATAATCCTACCGGAAACAATAGGGCCTTCGCCCTTTCAGGGCTTGGGCCCTAATAAATAATCCTTAGAAGAACAATAGGGCTCTGCGCCCTTTCAGGGCTTGGGCCCTAATAATAATAATCCTAACGAAAACAATAGGGCCTTCGCCCTTTCAGGGCTTGGGCCCTAATAATAATAATAATAATAATGCATTTTATTTAATGGCGCCTTATCATAACACCCAAGGTCACCTCACAAGCAATATACAGGTCACTGCATAAGACAATACAGACAACAAACAAAAAAATGAAAAGAATTTTCATTTAATTGCATTTCATTGAAATCTAAGTTCTACCACTCAACCCCGAATTTACTAGAGAGCCCAGAAGTGGAGAGATAATCGCTCTTCATTCGTCTCATTCCTCAATAGAATAGTTTAATTGCACTTAATTTATTTTCACTGACTGCGAGATATGATGGTATTTTGGTGTATTTTTTGTTTGTTTGTTTGTTATTGCGCTGCTCCCCCGAGGAATAGGCTTAATATAGGCCTAAAATTGAATATTTAATATAAAATATAGGCCTCAGCTATATTGTTGTCGTCTCTATTTTTAACTTTTGATTCTATTTTCTGTGCTAAAAGTTTGTTCTATTCGGTTTAAAATTTACTATTACATATACATTTTTGCTTTCGTTAAATTTAACCAATTCTGTTGTAGCCTATAGGCATAGGCTATTTAATTTATTTTTTGTTCTAAAAGTTGTTTTATTCTGTTTTGTTTGTTTATATATATATATATATATTTTTATTTTTTTTTTACAATACATTGTGCTGTGTGTTTTTTTTTATTTTATTTTTTTTTATAAACAGATAGCCTACAAACAGAGATATAATAGTTCACTGTTCGTTCAAATAATAGTCTATGTTTGTATCGTTTGTTTAAACAACATTAACCAAATTTTCTTTCTTTATTTAATAATAAAATTGGCCTATTACTATAACATGCAGTTTCAACTACACCAAATATTAGGTTGTTTCATTATTGTAGGCTACAGCAAATGTCAATAGCTCTTTTTTTATTTTCCATGTTTGTTGTAGGCTTATTTGGAAATTACCATATAGTTGTAGTAGTTCATCCTTACTGTTAATTGACATTAGCCCCACTTACGTTTCAAAATGCGGCAATTGCAACCGCCAAGCTAGCTGCCGTAATAGGTCACCAAAGTCACCACGGCAAAAATAGGCATTCTGGTTGACTACCTACTGTATATGTAAATATGCATTACTTTAATTACAAGATAAGGCGATGTAGCTGTTGTGAAATAACTAATAAAGAATACCAGTCACAGCAGCAATCGTTCTCCCCTCCGTCATGTTTAATGTTTATGGCATGCCCAACTCGGGAACTTGGGTATCAAAATTATCACCGAGCTTCCCAGTGGTAAATATGACAAGAGAGGGCGTTGAAATCTGGAAACTCGTATTTACAAGTATTCCGACGTGAAGGCAGCAAAAATCCCTAGCTTACCACTCGTACTTGACTGACGGCATTTATGTGCATTCAACTGGTAAATGCGATGTTTTCTACATGACTTGAGCACACCATAAGAGAAAAAAAACGTGTACGGACTATAATTGTATCCTCACTTTAATAACAGTGTTACTAAGGTATATTAATGCTGATACAGTATATGGAAGAATATTCACAGATATGCATCTTTCTGTCCATATGCAGGTTTCTCTCTTGCAGGACCTTCTTCTAATCCCCGTAAACGTCAGGTGCGATTTTCAGCACGTCATGACATCCTGCTCCTACGTGAGGTGATAGCACAGAACCCCTTCACTTCTAAAGAGTCAGGCCGGATCTGGGCAAGGGTGGGTGAAATTATTACTGCTACCCTTCAGGACGAGAACTTTGAGGTGGATGGACGCAGATGCAGAGAGAGGACTATGCTACTACTCGATTATTATAAAAAACAGGACTTTGCCAGTTTGCGCAGGTTAGGAGAGGTCAACTTCACTTGTTTACCTGCCTTGAAGGTGCACTAAGTACTTTTTTATATTTGAAATAAGTGAATTGAAGAAAAACCCGACCCGAAACAGACCCGATAAAATTAGGCAGAGTCCGACGGCATTTTATTTCTGACATGGCATTGACGTGTCCACAGCCTGCAGCCCCGCATTCAGTCAGGAAAAATCATTGTGTCCTGCTGACTGATTTGGCTGCTGCTCCATTACTTTTATTTATTTATTTATTTATTTACTTATTTATTATTACTTAATATTATTGCCGGACCGATGAATACAAGTTATTTCTGAGTTTGGCTTTTAATTGGGACCAGTGGAAAAATAAATAAAAATGATAGCGTGATAAAAACTAAATTAGATGACTATAATACTACAGTAGTATAATACATAATAACATTAGTGAAACTATTAAAACAGAAGATATAATAAGGTTAAACAGAAAACTAGAGTATGAACTGTCACAAACGAAGCTAGGTAGCTTGTTAGCTTGAGAATTTGTTGACATAGCTTGAAACATCCGATGTAAAGCCTTTCTCCTTCTTACTAGAGGGTGTGAGAGATGCCACTTCTATTGACATCGCTCACCGTAATCAGTGGAAGATCTTGCCAGCAGTTATTCTAAAATCCATGCTGAAAGCGCCTGTTGAAACAATAGGAAAAAATGTGGAGCAACTCAGTCAAAATGCAGAAGCAATCGTGAGTAGAGTCCATTGCATGTAGAAGCGCAGATTCAGAAAGAACTTAGAAAAAGTGAGATAATAATGTTGTCATATAATAATGTTTTAAATAATAAAATTTTGTTAAATGCCCAATATAGTTATAAAGAATTCGGGTCTTCACAGGTCCAGTCGGTGCACATTTATTTTAAATTACCCGGAACCCGAGGCCACTAATATAGAATCTGACCCGTGTCCAAGGCACTTGTCGAAGTTTTGGACCCGAACCGGGTCGGGTCGGACTTCAGGATTTCGGATCCAAGTGGACCCTTGAAGACCTCAACTGCAAAGTACTGCCTAAGTAAAACAAATTTACAGCATAACCTTTGGTAATTATAGTGTACCTATAAAGTACGTACGTGTAAGTATAAGGGAACAAAGCTTAAAGTTTGGGGAACTAAAGGGGTAAAAACCAGGAAAATGAAATTATTGATACTGTAAAGTTACAGTATAAATAATTACATTTTCTCTGGTTTTTACCCCTTTAGTTTAGAGCTAAAGAGTACTTATTCTACTATTATGACAGGCAACAAAATTACGTTTGGGAGCAATTTAGCGTGAACTCTGCATACATTTTTGTAATAATAGTGTACCAATATATATAAGCTGTGTCCCAATTTGAAGGCTGCATCCTTCGAAGGATGCAGCCTATGTGTCCTTCGAAGGACGCACCATGTAGCCTTCGTAGGATTTCCTAATTGCACAGCCAGGTGTTCCCAATTACCGCTCCTGGTGCCAAGCAACGGTGCGAGAGGACAGCTGCCGTCCTGATAATTAATTTGATATAATTGAGTAAACAGCTATGGAGCCAGAATTGGCTATTGTCATTTTTATGTTTTACATTTTACTGGAGGACATGGTGAGGATGTTTCAGCCCTGGCGCTGCCGGGTCATGTATTTTTGGCTTAGCCAAGACCATGGCCAGCTAAATTAAGCTGATTTGCTGTCCCAATTCAGAGGCTGCATCCTGAATTGACCCTTCGCAGGGAGCTTGATTGACAGGCGATCTAACCAATCATAATCCGCCATTCGCCATTTTGTCCGACAAAGCAGTCAGGAGAGATAGCAGATTAACATGGGAGGATTTGAACTTGAAAAACGGAATGTACTGACGCCTTTCCGCGGTTTAAAACAACATTCCTTCTTATGTTCATTCATGTTTATTTGATGCTATAAATGAACTAGAAGGAAGAGATGATCGGTTCACGAGCAGCTTTAACTGATGCTCTACAGCGATCTGTCAGACACATTTAAGAGCCACAAAACGGTATGTATCGTTTAAATTTCTTTTAAAAAATGACCAAATTTGAAAGGTGAGACTTTGTTTAATATGTTTAATATCAAAAGTAACCGAAAAGTAACCTGGTCTGTCCTGTCTGTCAGCGTGTTGTCAGTCTCCTCTCTGCTCCACGATGTATTTTTCACTGCGTGAGAACATGGTGTGGCGTGAGAGCAGTGTAGCTTGTCGGACATAGCGACAGTAACTAAAGGGGGCGTGTCTTTGCGAAGGGTCAATTGGCGGATTACACTTTAAACTGTTCAAGTATTGGGTGTTAACTTACGTAAATAATGTAATGATATATGAAAAGATATATATATATATACAGGTGCTGGTCATAAAATTAGAATATCATCAAAAAGTTGATTTATTTCAAGAATTCAACTTAACAGGTGAAACTAATATATTATATAGACTCATTACATGCAAAGTGAGATATTTCAAGCCTTTATTTGTTATAATTTTGATGATTATGGCTTACAGCTTATGAAACCCACGAAATCAAAATCCCAGAAAAGTTGAATATTACATGAAATCACACAGTAATTACACAGTAATACCATGGTCATTGAACCAGGTTTTGGTTCTTTTGGCAGTGTGGGCAGGTGCAAATCCTGCTGGAAAAAAAGTCAGCATCTCCATAAAGCTTGTCTGCTGAAGGAAGCATGAAGTGCTCTGAAAATGTCCTGGTAGACGGCGGCGTTGAGTGGACAGCACAGTGGACCAACACCAGCCGATGACATGGCTCCCCAAACCAACACATACTGTGGAAACTTCACACTGGACTTCAAGCATCTTGGATTGTGTGCCTCTCCATTCTTCCTCCAGACTCTGGGACCTTGGTTTCCAAATGAGATGCAAAATTTGCTCTCATCAGAAAAGAGGACTTTGGTCCACTGTGCTTTATTAAATCCAGAGTCAACGCAGCCGTCTACCAGGACATTTTCAGAGTACTTCATGCTTCCTTCATTTTCCAGCAGGATTTGCACCTGCCCACACTGCCAAAAGAACCAAAACCTGGTTCAATGACCATGGTATTACTGTGTAATTACTGTGTGATGTAATATTCTAATTTTCTGGGATTTTGATTTTGTGGGTTTCATAAGCTGTAAGCCATAATCATCAAAATAATAACCAATAAAGGCTTGAAATATCTCACTTTGCATGTAATGAGTCTATATAATATATTAGTTTCACCTGTTAAGTTGAATTCTTGAAATAAATAAACTTTTTGATGATATTCTAATTTTATGACCAGCGCCTGTATATATATATATATATATATATATATATATATATATATTATTATTATATATATATATATATATATATTTTTTTTTTTTTTTTTCTTCAAAGGTTCAAATGTTCACTTACATCTTACCTTGATGCGATTTTGTAGGCTAGTGTATTCTTTTTATTATGTACACAAATGGACCATGGTGAACATACAGGTTTTCAACCCTGTTTGAATATAAAAAAGTCCAGTGCAAACGTTACTCCCGCTCATCATCAGCAGCTGTCACAGTTGCCAGGCGACAAGAATAATTCCTCCGTAGGCTAGACCGGTCCAAGCGCTTCAGATGCGCCCAATACTTTTTTTCACAGGACAGCAACACTACAAAATTATGTTCTTTTACAATATGATGCATTGTTCTCTTACGAGATGTTCTCTCGTATTGCGTAAGTTGCTTACGCTACGGGTAAAGTCATCTTTTCTCGAGATATGAAGCCAAAAAATTATCCTTAATTTTTATAATCTTGTCAACGCAGTGCAGCAGCAGGCAGACCTAGAGCAGGCTATCTAGCGTGCTCATTGGCTGCCCTGCGGCAACTGCAGCAGCCTACCACTGAGCCTGGCGTGACGTCACGCCCAATGGGGGGCGCTTGGCGCCCTCACGCGTCACAGCCCGCCAGAAGGGGCGTGGTTAAGCGTATAAAAGGAAGGCTCGGAGGCTGGTTCACTGATTTTCGTCTCTTCAGCGAAGCTCTTCGCATCGCTGGACTCTGAGAGAAGCCGCCGCCGTTGAAGCAAGCGACCAGCAGGCCGAGGAAAGCGTCTGAGGAAGCCGGTCGTCTTCGCCGCCTTCAGCCATCCGTGCCTGCTACGCTATCCGGCGTCATATCCTTTGTCTGCTGTGTGTGTTCGCCGCTGCGAACTTCTTCTAAAAGAGAAATTTCCAACAAGGCGTTGTTTCAAATGCCTCGCACCACTCCCGCTCTCTCTCCCTCTGTTCGAGCCGCGCAACTGCGCCGTTCACAAGGGACGTCAGAGCGGATGGTCACAGGGCTAGCTTCCTCGCGCTCTCTCCCTCTGTTCGAGCCGCGCAAACCCCGCCGCTCACAAGGGATGTTAGAAGTGGACGGTCACGGGCTAGCTTCCTCGCACTCCCTCTGTTCGAGCCGCGCAAACTGCGCCGCCCACAAGGGATGTCAGAAGCGGACGGTCACGAGGCTAGTTTTTCTTTACGTTATAAGAAAGCTACCCCGCCCCGTTCGCGCGCGTCACTCACCGGCGAAAGTAAACGAGTGTTTTAGTCCCACTGAGGCTGGACTCAACCTCCTTTTTCTCACACATTTCTCAGTCCCCTCTGAAGTTCAGGCGACTGGAAATATCTATATTGCAGTAAACGAGCCTGTTACACGCACGCCTGCAAACAAACGCCGACGCAAACATGACGCTCTCTGGTAAACATGATGACGCTCTCTGGCTACTCACCCCTCTTCCCGCTCTCTCTCCCTTTGCTTGTGCCGCGCAACTGCGCCGTTCACAAGGGATGTTAGAAGCGGACGGTCACGGGCTAGCTTCCTCGCACTCCCTCTGTTCGAGCCGCGCAAACTGCACCGCTCACAAGGGATGTCAGAAGCGGACGGACACCAGGCTAGTTTTTCTTTACGTTATAAGAAAGCTACCCCGCCCCGTTCGCGTGCGTCACTCACCGGCGAAAGGAAGGAAGAGAGTGTTTAGGAAGAGAGTCCCGCTGAGGCCGGACCATCCCCCATTTCTCAGTCCCCTCCTAAGTTCAGGCGACTGGAAATATCAATATTGCAGTAAACGAGCCTGTTGCAATACATGCACGCCTGCAAACAAACGCCGTCACAAGACATAACGACGCTCTCTGGCTATTCGCCTATTACGACCCCTCTCCCGCTCTCTCTCTCCTTTGTTTGAGCCACGCAAACTGCGCCGCTCACAAGGGATTTCAGAGCGGACGGTCACGAGCGATGTTCAGCACCCTGCGTGCCTCACTCACCGGCGAAAGGAAGAGAAAGAGTGTTTTTAGTCCCGCAAGAGGCCGGACCAACCTCAAATTCTCACACATTTCTCAGTCCCCTCTTAAGTTCAGGCGGCTGGAGAAATTAATATTGCAGTAAACGAGCCTGTTTTATTACACACACGCCTGCAAACAAACGCCGACACAAAACATTATGACGCTCTCTTATATGCTCGCGCTACCAAAAGCTTATGTGTTCTCCCCCTGTGGCTCAGTGGCGGAATGTTAGGCTTTCGCACCAGAGACCCGTGTTCGAATCCCGGCTCGGGCGGCAGATAAAATTATGCTGTTTCCTTCTCCGAGCTCGCGGCCAGCTTTCTTACATAGAGAAAGCGAACCCGCCTCTCGCACCCTCCCGCTCGCATGACGGTGCTCGAGTTTTATGAGCGTCTAAACATATGACTGCAGATGTGTATTTTGCAGCCAACGAGCGCGTTGTACAACTCGCTCGCCTGCACCCAAACACCGTTTTTTACGGCACCCAGGGTGGGAATTATACCGCGGCCACGCGGCCATGGCCGCCGTTGCCCTACACTTTGGCCTTCATGCCCCGTGAAAAAAAAATCATCGTACGGCCACAGTGGCCTGTGTGCCCTGGCCTTGTCCAAGTTCCATGTATAAAGCAGAGCATGTGAGCGGAGTGGAGCGGGAGCGAGCGGGCGGATCTTGGACAGAGCGCAGATTTCAAAAGGACGGAGCGTCGCCCTATTTCCCGCTCCAGTTTCGCTCCGCTCACACCACGAGTCTGAAGCATGCTCAGTCAAGCCTGACCCTGAATCCATCTGTCTTGCACAGTCATCAACAGTAGACTATTTTCAGTCAAAACTCAGCTCAATAATGGAGTTCAAAAAGTACTTCAAAAAGGAAAATGAGAAGTCATACAGGTGTAGCCTACTATTAATAAGTCGCTCCGGAGTATAAATCGCAACAGTCAAAAAATGCGCCATGAAGAAGAAAAAACACATATAGGCCTAAGTCGCACTGGACTATAAGTCGCATTTATTTAGAAATTTATTTCACAAAAAAAACCAAAAAAAAAACAATGTTACAGACTGGACAGTTCTCCGTTAGGACGTGAGCGCTCTGAAAGCGGCACTAAAAGACTGCTTTATAAAACTTTCACAGAGACCTCAAGCAGAAAGCACAAAGCCTGTCTTTAAATTTAATTTCGTTTTGTATTAATTGTATCTTAATTTTAATCAATGTTTCATCAACCAATTGTCTGGATTTAATAAATTAGAAGTGAATATATTAGAAAATAGATAATCACGACACGAAGGCGCCAGCGAAACTGGAGCTTGTCTCATAAATGAACCGAAACTCAGCGTATAGCCTACTTGCCTCACAGACCTGAGACATATACAGATGGTGGACAACCAGAATGAGACTTTTACCGCCGCCGTTCCTGCGGCGGCAAAATTGGGATGTGTATTTGCTGCCTTTTACCGCTGAGTGGCGCTGTAATCACAGACTTTGAAAAGTGTCAGTTTATTCTCTTTATGACGTAATCTGCCGCGGCAGTAATCTGAGCTGAGAGGCCACAGATAAATTCAAGATAAATATTGTGGTTAAACGAATTCAAATTCATTAAATTTAAACAAAGTAGACACGTTAAAATTGTGTGCCCAGTTTTTCTATAATTTAGAAAGGCTATGTCAAAAGGTTACTTGTCATTTACTTACGTAAAATTAAAACATTTTCAGGACTTGCAGTTACTAACCGATGTTAGTCGGTTTAAGCATTCTTTGTTATATTCAGAATTAAATAGGCTTACATGTTGTTATGATTATCAATTGAATTATTTAATAAATAATCAACCACAATGCCTATTACTGCCGCAGCAAAAATAAACCAGTCGAATTTCAAAGTCGTTCACGAAATGACTAGGCTATACCGGGTGGCGCAAGTGACAGGGCAAAACAGCAGCAACTGCGGCATTTTAAAAGGTAAGTTTCCTATCTGTTTATTTAAAAAAAAAAAAAATTTGAAAAAAAAAAAAACATGGCGCAAGATCTTGTAAAAAAAAATAAAAATAACTTTTTTCATTATTTGAACAAAAATGAGACTGATTGAATATGTAAAAATACAAACAAACAAAGCAGAGAATAAAACAAACTTTTAGGAAAAAAATATAGGCCTATTATGCTACAACAGAATTGGTTAACATTACCGAAAGCAAAATATGTAAAAATACATTTAAAACAAAATAAAACAAAACAAATTCGTGGCTGAATTCAAATCGGTTCAAATCCCGAACAAACAGTAGTTAACCTAGGCTATTCAGACGATAGCTCTGTGGTCAATGCATTAACAATAGCCTCTCGGAGCTTTTAACGATCTGAGATCGAATCTCAGTGTAGCCGACAGTGTTTATGTTTTTCCGTTCTTGATGCTTAATGCATCTGTTTATTAAAGTCAATCGTCTTGTTTAATTATCAATTGTACATTACAACATAAATTTGCAACATGTTGTGCCGCTGCAAAGACGACACATCTGATGAAGGAAGACTGTAAGCCGATTGCACCAGAAAATGAAGATGATGAAGCTCGTCTTTAATCTGCTAAATTATTTTTTTTGTGTGTGTGAATCATTCACGAGATTGAGATGACTGACAGTGATACCCGGCCATAGCAACGGAAGACATTTTTCAAAACAGATCGAACAAATCATAAAAATACTTTCAATACAGTATTACTTTCAATTAAAAAATAAACAATGAAAATGTAAAAGAAAAAGAAAATTAATTAAGTTTGAAAACCCATCGCACATTTCAAGGTATGGATAAAGTGTCGGGACAGTTTATTTATTTAAACAGGGTTGCATCGATAGAGTTTATTCCCTTTGTGATGCAAAATAAGAAACACAGAATCTTATTCTTGCAACATTTAAAATTTCTATTGTCAAAGAAATTGCAGCTAAATTAAAAAATTGTGTGTGGAAAACCTTTAAATACAATCAATAAAACTACAATATATAATTTAATAAGATATAGGGCCTACTGTACATAGGCTATGGACTTTTGGAGATTTTGAGATTAATCCTTAAAAGAATTTTGCCTTTGCCTGCTCATCAGGCTGGCTCCGACACTCTCCATATGAAAGACGGAACATTAACACCTCTGTCCTGCACCCCCACGATAAAGCAACTATTGCCTTCTCCAAACCCCCCACAGGCTAGCTGAGTTTGCAAAACAAAACAAAGAGTTTGCCACTCGTCATGGTGTGCCAAAACACTTAATTATAAACTTCAATATTTCATTCAAAACAATCTCAAAACGCTTTGTGACATTTTGAAAAGCCGTGGATGCATTACTGCCACTGAAACCATGAATGCAACAGAATACTGGTTCTGATTTTATTGTTTGTCGTTTAAACGTCATATATATATATATATATATATATATATATATATATATATATATATATATATATATATATATTATTATTATTATTATTTTTTTTTTAACAGAACTGCTTTTGAAATTACGATTGGAATTATTATAGGGTACAGAAGTAAAGTCATTGTATAATATTTGTTCCTCATTAGTGTAAAATGGAAATGCATGGTGATTTTATTTTGTAAATAGGCTATAAGCAAAAAACTATGTTTTAGAACTAGACAAATCTCTCTGCATCAACAATAGACTATAAAATGCATTAATATGCTAATATAAAAATATCAGTAGCCTAGTCCAAGTTAGTTCGGGATTCGAACCCGTGTCATCTAAATGATCGTGACGTAAGTTCAACCACTCGGCCACGATTCACTCGTTGCGACATGGCCTAACGTTCCAGTGTGTGTTCGCTCAAACGAGCGAGAAGCGCTCTTCATTCAAATGAACGCGCCGCCGCGTTTGTCGAACACTAATTCAACATGCCAGAATAAAACCTGGCTTTAGAACAATGCATAGCGCCACTCGTCGTGGTGTGCCAAAATATTTACAATCATTTAGTTTCATTTATTTCTGTGTTAATGTTATTTCTCAACACTGGTGTACCACAGGGCTGTGTGCTAAGCCCGTTCCTCTACTCCCTCTTCACCTCCGACTGCAAGCCTGTGTACGGATCTAATTCCATCGTCAAGTTTGCGGACGACACTACGGTGATTGGTCTCATCAGCAACAACGATGAGACTGCCTACAGGGAGGAGATCAAGCACCTGGCCACATGGTGCACCGAAAATAACCAGCTCCTCAACACCACCAAAACGAAGGAGCTCATCGTGGACTTCAGGAAAGTGTCAAGAGGCACACACGACACCATCCACATCAATGGAATGGCTGTTGAGCGTGTCTCCAGTTTCAAGTTCCTGGGGACCCACATCTCGGCGGACATGACCTGGACAACCAACACCTCCAGCCTGGTCAAGAAGGCTCACCAGCGCCTCTTCTTCCTGAGGACACTGAGGAAGAATCAGCTTTCCTCCACTATCCTGGTGAACTTCTATCGCTGTGCAATAGAAAGCATCCTGACCAACTGTGCTACAGTGTGGTATGGGAGCTGTTCTGTTGCAGAGCGCAAGGCACTGCAGCGGGTGGTGAAAACCGCCCAGCGCATCACTGGGACTCCACTACCTGCCATCGAGCACATCCAGAGGAAACGCTGTCTGCATCGAGCTCGCAGCATCCTTAAGGACTCCTCTCACCCAGCCCACAGACTGTTTTCTCTCCTGCCTTCCGGCAGGCGTTTCAGGTGCCTCCGGACCAGGACCAGCAGACTAAAGAACAGTTTTTTCCCCAGAGCTGTCTCTTTATTAAACTCTAACCCTCATTGATCCCACTCCCCTTATATACTGATTGACTCTCCTCTCCCTCCTCACACCTGCCTCCATTTTGTTATTTGCAATACTATAATGTTCATTTGCACTGCTGACTGTTATTACAGTAACAACTGTTTACATATGCATCTTGCACTACTACCTTGACTGGAATATGCTCATTTGCACTGCCGACTGTTTATTTACAGTACCGACTGTTATATATACATTGCAATATCGTACCTTAACTGTAATATGCAATTACTTTCCACTGCACTCACTCGGATAGCTTCTGTCCAAACTTTATTTGCACTACTTTAAATCCATTGTTATACTGCTCATTAGCCTAACTTATACATATATCTATTTGTAAAATTCTGTTTATAGTAATAGCCATCTGTATATTATGCTCACATTCTGTTTATAGTAACAGCCATCTGTATATATATTCATAGTACATATCTATCTGTAAAATTATGTTTATAGTAACAGCCATCTGTATATTATATTCAGTACATATCTATCTGTAAACATTCTGTTTATAGTAATAGCCATCTGTATATTATTATATTCAGTACATATCTAGCTGTAAATTCTGTTCACAGTAATAGTTATCTGTATATTATATTCATAGGACAATCTATCTGTAAATTTTTGTTTATAATAGTATTCAACTCTATATTTATTCAGTACATATCCATGTTCTGCACTTATGAACCACTGTATATCCTGCACTTGCTGCTATTGCACTTCTGGTTAGACCTAAACTGCATTTCGTTGCCTTGTACCTGTACTTGTGTAATGACAATAAAGTTGAATCTAATCTAATCTAATCTAATCTAATGTTTGAGTTAAAAAAATCCTCTACAAATTAAATTAACACAAAGTCGGCTATAAGAGTCCTTTATAGGCTACGTAAAAAAGCAAAGGGCTTACAGTCTTAACATTTAGGCTACTTTGCTTAAATTCGATACATTTATTTTCAGTAGGGCCTAATAAATTTGTAGGGATGTAATTTCAGTATGCTTTACCAACGCTATGTATTCAATTAAAGTTCCAAGAGGTCTGGTCTCTATATTTCCTTCCCAGCTGACACTAATATGCAAGTGCACAGCAAAAATCTATTCTAAAAAAAAAAGTCTATAGGCCTACTATACTGTTGTAGCCATTAAATAATCTCATTTAGTATCATATTTGTTAAAATATTATAATGTTATTTTTTTTTCATCTATGTTGAATATGAAAAGTGAACAGCACGAGTAAGATAGGATGCATTATATCGAGAGATGGATATGGAGTGGGTCAGACATGATTTTGACCACTTCATTAAGTTTTGTTTAGTAGAAAACCTTTCTTTAAAGTGAATTTCGTTTTCTATAAATTGTATCTTAATTTTAATAAATTTTTCATCAACCAATTGCCTGGATTTAAATAAGTAAGAGAAGCAAATATAACAGACACTAATCATGGAGGCGCCCGCGCGGTCACTTGCATTGCACGTCAGCTGGAGCGCATCTCATCCTCCTAACTTAACGAAACTCAGCGTATGCCTCACACAGACATGATAAATACATCAAATACACAAAGCTTGAAATGTCTTCAAACGAAATAATTCAAAACGAAAAGAAAAAGGCTACTCTCTGATTATGTCTTTATGTGCATTTCTCTCTAGGTGCGTTCACTACAAAAATGGCGATCGTCAACTTCATCTTTGCAGTCGACACTGTCAGAAAACACTAGTTTATTGATAAAAATCAATACACACATCACCGGATTTACAAATACACATCTTGCTTGTTGCACGCACACATTATGTCGAAAAAACGAAATATTATGTTGAAATAACATTATTATTAATAATACATCTTTTAGAATATTTGATTAAATGCTGATTGTTGCGCTTGTTCAATTTAATAAAATTAAAACTTTAATTGTGATAATTAAAATAATTGAAAATTAAATATTTAGTGGCCAAGTTTTGCTAATTTATTATATAGGCTATTATATGCCTATATATTGCCTATATTAAGTAGGTCATATTAAGACAAGGCATATATTAGTTATTTTAGCTGTTATGAGAAAAAAAAATCTAACGAAATCTAAAATCTAAATCTAATAAATCTAAAAAAAAAAAAATCTAACAATTCAACATGCCAGAATAAAACCTGATTTTTGAACAATGCGTAACGCCACTCGGCCTGGTGTGCCAAAACACTACATTTTAAACTTCAATGTTTAATTCAAAACAATCTCAAAACGCGTTGTGACATTTTTTTTAAAGCAGTAGCCTAGCCTATATACATTAAGGGCATTGAAACCAGGATCTTAACTAAAACGCGTTCCGAGTAATCTCTCAAAAATTATGCCACACTACTCCATGTATTTTTTTTTTAAGGACTGCTTTTGAAATCACTATAAATTACTATGCAATTGTATCGCTCACGAGAGCTCTTCATTTATCTAATTCCTCAATAGAATAGTACAAATATTCCGCGTCATTGCTCCTAATATCGTCTCTATTTTTAACTTTTGATTCTATTTTTTCAGTTCTAAAATTGATTCTATCTTTGGTTCTATTCTGTTGTAGCCTAATAGGCCTATTTATATATATGAAAAATATGCCTATTAGGCTTAAGGCCTCATTATACTTCTGCGTCGGACCTACGCCGGAGCCTATACGCCGTAGGCAACGTGTTGGTTTTAATTTATACTTCTGTGTCGTTGTCCGCGTTGACGCGCACCTAGGGAGCATGTGAAACCCCGAGGGAGGGGTTCTGGCAGACCAATCACAGCGCTGGCGTCCGCGTAGAATTGACGCGTTGTTACATTTTTGGAGAGGTGCACGTCAGGTTACTCCGTAGGGTACGCGCGCTAAACACAGCCTACGACGTAGCTACGGCGGCAGTTCGACGCAGAAGTATAAATAGGCCTTTAGGGTTTTATATTTAACCCACTTACATTTTAAAATACGGCAATTGCCGCTGTTTTGCACAATGTCCCTTTGCGCCACCTGGCGGTCATTTCGGGAACGACTTTGAAATGCGGCTGGTTTATTTTAGGCATTCTGGTTGTCCACCATCTGTATATAAAGCTTGAAATGTCTACTTTTAAACAGAACAATTCAAAACGAAAGAAAACAGACTTCTCTCTTATGTAATCCGTATGAAATGTGCATTTCTCTCTGGCGCGTTCATTACTGCGAAGATCGCGAATCAGCATCTTTCCAGCCGACAGAGACATAAAAAAAACTGGTTTATTAGTAAACAATTAAAATGTCTCCTGCTATATTTTACATATTCATAATCATTAATTTTGCCGGTTCGTTGTGACAGCTTTTAGGTGCTTTATTGGCAGCAGCGCCACCCTTACATCGCATCAGCACCGAAAACATAGAGATTCTTTTCTTTTGGGGGCATTTTGTTTGTGTTCAGACTTTCTCAGTTGTAGGCGCGATGTTAAAGGACGCTGCTAATAAAGTTGCTAGTAGGCCCACACATTGGATTCACGTTTATTATTATAGGCTAAAAAAAATCGTATCATTTTATTTTGTTGTATTTATCCGCCACACCTTGAAGGCCAGTCCGTGAAAATATTGTCTGATATTAAACCGATCTGTGGCGCAAAAAAGCTTGGGGACCGCTACAAGTGATATACATGTAGATTTTTTTCCTTTTTTGGAGCGAGCGGGGGGCGATTTGAGTGGAGCGCGAAGCAAACTGTGTTGAGCGCTGAGCGATAATGATTGTGAGGGTGTATACCTTCTGGATGAAATGGTTATTGTGTAGTGTAGTGTTCACCCCTACACACAAGCACGATCTCCCCGGTGTCTCTCACAGAGCTCACTCTCATAAAGCAGGCACGCGCCGCTCGAGTGTTAAGCGTAGGAAATGTGCCCACCTACCCACTGCCCGCTCTGTCACACAGTTGTCCCGGGGTTCAGATCCTCTAAAGCTCTTAAACACTGGCCGTGTTGCGAACGTAAGCCCTGTGCCCGCTCACGAGCGCGCGCACTTACCAATAAACACGTTAACCCCATCGCCGCTCTCGCTGTCGGGTTTCTCGCCACAAAATGTTCTCCGTCCATAGCGACCGAGCCGTTGTGTGCTGTCCAGCCAGCCACCGCTGTCAGCGAGCCTCCGTATTCGAGCACCGGCGGCGCGCGCGCCGCCCCATCCTCTCTGATACAGGTTCCCCATCCCGTGCAGTGCGGCGATCTGAACCCAGAGACCATTCGACCGCTAGCTATGCGTGCAAAAGCATGGGAAGCGATTCCGGGCGTGTCCGAATGGGTGCTGAATACTATAAAGCAGGGCTATTCGCCACAATTCGCTCGCCGTCCCCCGCGCTTCGAGCACGGACCGAGACGAGAGTGAATACAGAAGTAGCGCACCTACTTCAGGCAGAAATAGCAAAGCTGCTGTGCAAGGGGGCTATAGAAAAGGTGCATCCTTCTCTGAGCGAGACGGGCTTTTACAGCCGTTATTTCCTCGTACCCAAGAAGGACGGAGCTCTAAGACCTATTTTAGATCTGAGATATTTGAACAAAGCTCTCATGAGACAGCCGTTCAAAATGATCACAACCAGACAAATCCTCGCGCAAATTCGCCGAGGGACTGGTTTATCTCTCTCGATCTGAAAGATACATATTTTCAGATCCAGATTAAACCCCGTCACAGGCCATTCTTGAGATTCGCCTTCGACGGTCAGGTATATCAATACACCGTCCTGCCGTTCGGCCCGTCTTTAGCACCCCGTACATTCACGAAGTGCATGGACGCGGCCCTCGCTCCCCTGAGAAGACAGGGGATGCAGATATTGAACTATCTGGACGACTGGCTGATACTGGCGCAGTCAGAGACAGAGCTCATGTCTCACAGAACAGCGCTCCTCAGCCATCTGGAAAGCCTGGGTCTCTCGGTCTACTGGACCAAGAGATCATTACTGCCCAGTCAGTCAATTTCCTTCTGGGAATAGAACTGGACTCGGTGGCTATGACGGCCAGATTGTCAACGCAGCGCGCGCGCCGCATTCGACATCTCGCCGCATCTTTCCACACAGGCAGCCGGGTCCCGCTGAGAACATTCAGAGAATGTTGGGCCATATGGCCTCAGCTGCAGCTGTACTCCAGCTGGGCTTACTGCGCATGCGCCCGCTACAACGCTGGCTGAAAGCGCGAGTGCCTCACCGAGCCTGGACTGCTGGCGGCTCGCGAATCAGTGTGAATCAGGGCTGTGTTTCAGCCCTGCAGCCCTGGCTGGCGGCCGAATGGTACCACACGGGGGTGACAATGGGAGTTGTCTCACACCGAAAAGTTGTCTCGACAGATGCCTCCAACCTAGGTTGGGGAGCTCTTTTCGAGGGCAGACCGGTCTATGGCCTCTGGTCAGACCAGGAGAATCGCCTTCACATAAACTGTCTAGAGATGCTGGCGGTCGAGAATGCGCTGAAGCACTTCCTCCCATACCTGCGGGATCACCATGCACAATACGTCAGTGGTGTCCTACGTGAACCGTCAGGGCGGTGTCAGATCCAAAATTCTCTGCGCCCTGGCGGAACGCCTCCTCGTTTGGGCTCAGCACTCACTGCGCTCGCTGAGAGCTGCGCATGTGCCCGGTCACCTGAACGATGGTCCAGACAGACTGTCCAGAGACAACGTTCCCCCGGGGGAATGGTCTTTGCATCCCTAGACAGTCCAGTTATTGTGGCGCCTTTTCGGCAAAGCGAAAGTCGACCTTTTTGCGTCAAAAGACAACGCTCACTGCCCAAGGTTATTTTCGAAGAACAAGGATGCGCTGGCCCAAACCTGGCCCAGCGGCCCGCTGTACGCTTTCCCTCCGGTCTCACTGTTGCCACAGGTCATCGGGAGAATCAGGGAAGCGTGCCACTCGGTGCTCCTCATAGCCCCGCACTGGGAGAATCAAACGTGGTTCCCGGAGTTAATGCGGCTGGCAGACACAGCCCCATGGCCGATCCCGGTGAGGAGAGACCTTCTCTCTCAAGCCCGCGGCTCGATCTGGCATCCTCATCCAGAGCGCTGTCTCTGCATGCATGGATAATCAACGAATACCCGTTGACCTGCCAAAAGGGGTTGTGAACACGATCACACAGTCTAGAGCTCCCTCTACGAGACGGCTCTACGCGTCGAAATGGTCTGTGTTCGATAAGTGGTGCACCGCCAAAGATTTGGACCCACATGCGTGTGGGGTCTCGCGGGTGCTTTGCTTCCTTCAAGAGCTGTTGGACATGGGCAGGTCCCCCTCCACGCTCAAAGTGTATGTTGCGGCCATTTCAGCGTTCGCCGACTCGGCGCATGGCCGCGCATTAGGAAGGAACGAGTTCATCATCCGCTTCCTTAGAGGAGCCAGGAGGATGAATCCCCCGCGGCCCCCGTCGGTTCCTATTTGGGATCTTTCCCTGGTCCTAGAGGCCTTGAAAGCGCATCCCTTTGAACCGATAGAAACTGTGGATTTCAAATATCTCACGCTCAAAACCGTTTTTCTGATAGCTCTGTCATCAGTCAAATGTGTGGGTGACCTACACGCGTTATCAGTTAACGCCGCGTGCCTCGAGTTCGGACCTAATGACTCGAAAGTCATTCTCAAACCGAGGCACGGTTATGTCCCCAAAGTGATGGGCACTCCCTTCAGAGCGCAAGTCATTTCTCTCTCAGCTTTGCCGGCATCCGGCAGCGAGGTCGATAATAACCTCCTCTGCCCTGTCAGAGCACTGAGAAATTACATCACGCGCTCCGCCGCTGTCAGGCACTCGGAGCAGCTTTTCGTTTCGTTTGGTGGGCGCACCAAGGGTCTCGCCGCCTCGAAACACAGTCTGTCCAGATGGATAGTGGCCTCAAACACTGGCCGTGTTGCGAACGTAAGCCCTGTGCCCGCTCACGAGCGCGCGCACTTACCAATAAACACGTTAACCCCATCGCCGCTCTCGCTCTCGGGTTTCTCGCCACAAAATGTTCTCCGTCCATAGCGACCGAGCCGTTGTGTGCTGTCCAGCCAGCCACCGCTGTCAGCGAGCCTCCGTATTCGAGCACCGGATCCGCGTATTCCTGCTTACGCATCTAAAAACCTGCAGTGCCCCTTGGGCATCAGAGCTCACTCCACTAGAGGCATGGCCTCGTCGTGGACTTGGTCCAGCGGGATTTCCATTCATGACATTTGTACGGCGGCGGGCTGGGCCTCCCCTTCTACATTTGTTAGGTTTTACAACCTGGAAGTTTCCGCCCTGCAGGCTAAACTTTTATCAGTCTAAGTCGCGCGTATGCCCGGCCCACATTCTCGTGCGCAGGCTACTGCTGTTCGATTTAGCTCTCCTGGTTGAGCTGCACTATAAAGGGTTGTGTCAGTTTCAGTACAGACCGGCTGGGCCGCTCTGCACTCCCTACTGTGTGCTTATGTACATGCGCTAGCCATTCTTTTGGCCGCCCGGCTCCCACTTATCGTGTTCCCCGGGCTTTCCCTGGGACTCATTCAGTGGATGCTGGGCGCGCACGGCGTTGACAAGGGTGTTCCCGTAGCGTAAGCAACTTACGCAATACGAGAGAACCTCTCGTAAGAGAACGTAATCGGTTACCTAACGTAACCTCTGTTCTCTCTAGAAGAGGGAACGAGTATTGCGTAACCCGCCGTGCTCGTGCCACGAGCTCATTCGCTTCATTGACGAAAACCAGTGAACCAGCCTCCGAGCCTTCCTTTTATACGCTTAACCACGCCCCTTCTGGCGGACTGTGACGCGTGAGGGCGCCAAGCGCCCCCATTGGGCGTGACGTCACGTCAGGCTCAGTGGTAGGCTGCTGCAGTTGCCGCAGGGCAGCCAATGAGCACGCTAGATAGCCTGCTCTAGGTCTGCCTGCTGCTGCACTGCGTTGACAAGATTATAAAAATTAAGGATAATTTTTTGGCTTCATATCTCGAGAAAAGATGACTTTACCTGTAGCGTAAGCAACTTACGCAATACTCGTTCCCTCTTCTAGAGAGAACAGAGGTTACGTTAGGTAACCGATTACATTTTACATTAAACTACACAAAAGTATAGTTTAAATGTAACAACCTTGAAAATATTCAGAAGTAAAATGCAACATACGCAGTAATGCAGTAGTAGCCTAATATAAATGCAAAACCATCATAAAAACCCTGACAAAGAGGGTTTCCTGCAGAATACATACCTTTAGGTTTACTCTTGATACCTTAAGTACATTAGAGTATGCAAGATAATTTTGCTTAACTAAGGTTTGAAATATATGACTAGTAGTTTTTCCCCAATGCGGTATTAGTAGTTATTAAAAGTACTTTTTTCAGAAATATACTCTTTCTGAAAAAAATCTCAGTGACATGGCAGCCGTCGATTGAGTCAACCCTGCAAACCTGTTGGTAGACAACTTAGTGGATAGTGGAAATATGCACTCAAACACATGTCCCACCAGCAGAGAGGCCTTACCTGGGTCTCTATTGTGGCCATCCCGGTCCAACAGCACCACCTGCTCAGCTGAATAAAAGTTTACATAATTTTTTTCTTATTTTATGTACTTTAAATGTTTATGTTGATTTTGATATGTGTTAATGATAATGTATGTTGTAAATAGTTGGAAAAAGTACATTTACATAGCCTATAGAACAAATGATTTTCATTTACCAATTTTATAAAAAAAAAAAAAGTATAGAAGAATTTGTTTCATGTAAATTATGTATAAAAATAAACAATGTCCAGAACAATTCATTCTCTTTTATTTACACATTTAAAGTATGTAATAAATAATGTACAGAATTTTTCATTCCTTTTAAAAAATAAGTGAAAAAAAGTTAAACAAGAATATATAGAAAAAATATATATTTTTCAATCATTCTCTCAAGAAGAGAAAACAGCCTGTCCATCCTCTCCCTACTCTCCTGTGCTCTCCTCGCCTCTGCCTCCCTCTGTAGTTGCATGTCTTCTCTGATCAAGTCCAAATTCTCGTCCTCTCTGTCTCCCCGCCTTCGTGCTGCTGCTGGTGCTGGTGCTGGGGCTGCTACCCCTGGCTCCTCCTCACCGTGGGCACCCACTGCTGAACTCGGCTCTGGTGTGTCCTCAGGGATTGAGGCAATGAGGAGAGGGGAGTAGGTGCAATGCCTCTGTCCCAACACCTCATCCATGAGGACAAACCAGGGCCAAGTTTCAGCAGTGGGTTTCCCACTCACACCCTCACATGTCCCAGGACACTTGCAATCCTAAGGCAGAGCAAACTAACCATGGCTTGTTAACAACACCAGCACAATACATTTCAGCAAAGACTTTTTTTTTTTGCCTGTATGGCCCAGCAGACCCATTTTCTCCAGAATAGCTCTGAAAAAGCAGAAAAGGGTACTTATGAAAAATATTAACACAGGGGTGCAATCTTAACATTAGTGCACTGTTAACACTGCAAAATATGACACATCAGGATATGCATACAAAATACTTAAGAAATCATATTTCTGGATACTCAAATTTGGTTAAAACCTTTGTAGACATAGCTTGCATGACAGCACTACAAAAAGACATAAAAGTGAAACCCCATTGCCTTATCTACAGCTTTTCTTATTGTTGTAGGCTTTATAGGGTGAGTGATATTTCTTATAATACACAAGTGAGACAGACTAGTGCAAATATTACAAATAGGTCGTTGTCTTACCTCCAAGCCACGCAGGCAGAGTTTTTCACCCCCGTAAAGAAATGCTAATTTTCAGACCGCAATTTAATAAATTGAGCTGTCTACTCCTAGCTCCCTGAAACAATTATTAAACTAATATTAGCACAAGTTTTGCCTCAAACCACCTGACAAATGAAGCCACGCAATGGTGACGATGACGAAGGAGTTAAGATAAAGTTTATAAGAAAGAAAAACTTGTGGCTTTTAACTGTGGTTTCGCTAGCTATTTGAGTAAATGAAAACATAATACTTACATTTAAATGTGAATTTGCCGTCCACCACCGAACTCTCGGCCGCAATTTTTTTAAATAAAAATGCTGTCGTCACCGACGCGCAATGACTTGTGGGGTAGGATAGGCCGCTAAGGATCCATAGGCCCTGTCCCAAATGGCACCCTAAGCACTCGTGGTCTTCCTACGAGTCTGCACTTTCGTGACGTAATGCCGCTTTGACTGTCGGGAAGAAGTCTGCTGCGTAGCCCACATCAGTGCGGGCTTGGCAAAAGTGCGCATCAAGGGCGCATATCAACCGCAGAGGGGGCGCTCGCGAGCACCCTTCTGAGGCCTAAAATGACAACTGGGACACTCTACGGTCTCACGGACTTAATGGACACGCGCACGCGGCAGCCATTGTAAGTCCACAAGACCGAAAGTGCATATGAAGTGTGCCATTTGGGACATGGCCAAAGTATCCTTTCTTTCACGAGGAAACAAAGGGTGCATTTGGCGTTGCTTTTGAATCAGGGTAGCTTTTGTTGCGCCGTGATGACGCAACCGGCCTTCGAAGGATGCAGAATTGAATTGGGACATCCTTCATCACGCCGCGGTGACGCAATCGGCCTTCAAATGCGACCTTCCAAGGGTGCAGCCTTTGAATTGAGACATCCTTCGTCGTGCCGCTGTGACGCAATCGGCCTTCAAATACGGCCTTCGGATGATGCAGCATTGGCATTGGGACACAGCTATAGCCTAGGCTTTTATATTTATTTATTTTATTTCGGGGTACATAACTACGGAGCCCCTGAAGGGACCTTTGCAAAAATAAAAATATACAGATTCTCACGTGCTCACGAGAAACTTTCGAAGACATGAAAATACACATTCCGATCTTAAATGGTTGTAATTCAAGAATGCTTTGGAATATAGACGTAAGATTGGTCTTGTTTTAAAGAAGACATTTGGCAGATTTTTGTAGAAGTGAAATAAATTAAGAAAGTGTAATAGAAAAAAAAGTTATAGAAGTTTGAGTTTATGAAAATTTAATTATTCATATTTTATATAAAATATATATTTTCAAAACATGTTGGACTCTAAAACTGCAAGAAAATTAAAGGCAAAAATCTGAACAAGTTGTGTATCAAATTTTAGCTTGATATCTCAAAAAATGAACTTTCAGTAAGATTTTGTTTGGGTGCAGTACCACACTTTTTAACTAGGTGACTAATACTCCATTACTGCCCATATAAGGGCACCTCCATTTCCATATGTGGTTTGAGTCATCTGAACCATATATTTCCACAATTTTTATACAATTTATGAAGTAGACATCCTATTCAGAAGTAGTATGGGAAGTTTGGCAGATTTTGATATGAATTCAACCTCTAATAAACACATAAAAAGAACACGTATGTGCGTTATAGTTCGCTCCCACATCACAAATGGTGAATCAATTATTTTGTTCTTTATATTTAAAACATTTTCAGACCTTTTTTTCTAAAAAAAAATAAGATTGGATGTTATCTTTTGAACTCTTGGCATGAAAACAAACTGAGGTTTCTACCATTCTTTCATGATTTTTCACGTTCATCGCTATTTCAAAATAAAGGTCTGAACACGCCTTAGGAGTATGAAAATATTCTTGTTGAAAATTGATAAATTACGGCTCCTCTATAAATAATTTTGAGAATCAGTCACCAAATATGGAAACTAGAGATTGTAAGCTTTCAAATGATATATAGTTTGTCAATATTAATTTTAGGTTTAGTATAGGATATTACTGTTTTAAATATGTAATGGCTATGGGCCCACCGGTGGGCCTGTGAAACTTAAGGAATCCCATGCTATTCTGTATTAAAAGAAAATATGGTACACCCAGAAATGTTCTCATAATTTATTTTATCTTTTTGCTTCTGACCAACTGTTACCAGCAAGAGTCTAGTTCACGTTTGATGTAAACATAAGCATGTTGTGCAGCGCAATGTGAAGCTTGACGTAAGCACGTTGTGAAACTCAAGCGAAAACTGGTGTCTCTGTCCTTCAGTCTTGTTTGTTTCTCATTGTTATTGTTTGTATTTTGTTGTGAGCATTATTAAAAAAAAATAAAAAAAACAGACAGCATCCGACTTCCACATGACTTTTTGCGATTGTTTTTGCGATAGTTTACAGTTTAAAATAGTATGTATGTTTTTTAGCGCAATTTTCCACCGGACAAAATTGCGATTGTTAACTCATGATTTCTGTTCTGTCTGTGCGCATCTTGCACTTCTATCTACTCCTCAACCAGACCACCTAGAGACTTCGGGTTTTCGGCATTATGTTAAGGAAGGTCTAATCTCGGGAACGCACAAAAAAAATCCAGGAAAAGATTTTGGATTTCCTGGAAATTCCAGAAAAAAATCCGTTTTTTGCAAATGTCTCGGCAACCATAATAGCTATCGAGTTGAAACAAATTGCAATCGATAGCTTCTAAAATTTACAATAATATTAGAAAAAAAGATTTGATCAAAAATCTTTCCTTTATGCTTCAAAAATTGAATTTTGAGTGTTGTGATCCCATGACGTGAGAAAATTGCGCTAAAACACTCACTGAGTTTTTATTACTTGTTTATGTTATAGTACAGAATAGCAAGAGACATGGGATTCCTTCTTAATATTCACCAGTGGAAAGAAAGAAAATGAAGAGGAACAAGAGGAATAAGCCAAGCAAGAGAAGAAAAAAAAGGGGGAGGGGAGGCGAGGCGAGGGGAACAAAACGTGCTACTTTCGGTCAGGACTGTCAGTATTTGAAATGAAATGATGATAAAAAAAAATTAAAAATTAACTAATAAGAAGTGTTGTAAGTCTGTTTTGAAATAAGTTGTTTTTTAAATAAAAGTTTCAGAGTCAGTGATATCAGATTGTGTGTATGTATTTTTATTGTACTTACCCTGTAACTTCATGGAACGAGAGGGTAACAAGCAGCATATTAATTTACAGCTCACCGGTCTTGTTTACCTTGCATCTACATCGAACAAGAGGGTAACAAGCACCACTTACTCTGTAACTACATGGAACAAGAGTATATTTCCCCAGTATTTATAAAAAAATTGTTTATAAAAAGTTTTAGTTTTACTTGCCTTGAAACATAGAAGACCAAACTTAATCAGTGCACTTTTGTTATCAAAAAGCATACTGTATAAATGCACTGTGTCACATGTATGTTCAGTTTAGTTCAGTTTCTGCCTTGTCTGTATTAGTTCTAGTTAGTCTCTATGGTTTCTAATTATTTAAGACTTGTCAGCTGTTCCTGTTTAGTTACCTCATTTGCCTTGTGTACTTATACTCCCCGTTCTGTTCAGTCCCGTTGGTTATTGTTTGTGTGAACATAGTGTGAAGTTTGTCATTGTATTAAAAGACTTTGCATCCATCACCATCTCCTTCGTCGTGCGCCTTTCTACAGCCACCAGACGCATTACATATGTTCCCCGTAATAAAAAAAAAAGGGTTACACTTTATTTTAAGGTGTCATACAGTGTAATTATATATTTAAGTACTGAGTAATATTAATCAACTACATGTACTTACTATAGGGATAGGGTAGGATTAGGATTTGGTTGAGGGTTAGTTGCATGTAATTATGCATAATTTACTGTTATTACTATGGTAAGTACATGTAACATATGTAACAAGGACACTGTAAAATAAAGTGTTACCAAAAAAAGCCTTTATGTATTTGTATACTATTATTACAAAAAGGTATGCAGTGTATGTTCTCACTAAATTGCTCCTAAACGTAAGATTGTTGCCTATCATAATAGTAGAATAAGTACCTCTTAGTTCTAAAATACTTACAGTATAAATAATTTGTTAATTTTCCTGCTTATTACCCCTTTATTCCCCAAACTTTACATATTTTTCCCATCTATCTATAAATTACAGGAACGTCTTTCTGTCTGTCTGTGTCTGTTATGCGCATATCTCTCTAACCATTAGTCCGATGGATTTCAAATTTGACAGGTGTCTTGCTACGGGCACGAGTAAGTGCAGTGCCAAGTTTGACGTTGTTTGGATTGGAAAAAGAAGCACATAATGGCTTTTGTCGCTCTAGCCGCTGGCCACTCCCCCTCTCACACTGCACACTGAGTGAGCACAGCGCAGGACCAGAGACAGAGAGGGTCGAAGAAAGCAGCGGAGCTTAAGTAGCGTTTTCACTGAGTTCACTGTGTAGCCTGCTCCCTGAGTCATTGCGCTTATTAATCGTCGTGCTTATTCATTTGTGGATGTTAACTGAATCTGTAAGTCACCTACAATGTTTACTTCTGAATATTATATTTTATTCTGGTGCACTTAACGTTATCGCTACAGTGTAATAGTAGCCTATGCTATTCACCAACTAAACATATCCTATTCAATGCGTTCACAGTCTCTTTCACGGCCATCATTTGAAGTAGCCTATTTACAAACTGTTTGCTCAAGCATAGCCTGGTCTCAATGCTAAGTTATTACTCTGTCATGCACGCTGAAGTTAACCTGTAACTATGTGATGTTGAATATGCTATGTTAAATAGTTGCCCTGCCTATTCAACAGGATAGCTCATGTAAGCTATGCAGGCTTAAACGAGGTTAACTCTCCTCTTACCAATCGTGACGGCAAATCCCCATCTTTCCAGTGTAAGCAATCCTTACTTTTCATCATTGAAACAACCAAGTTAGCTGTTTATGTGTTCTCCTTTGTTGTGCTTAACGTTGTTTTATCGATCGTTAACTGGATAGTAGTCAACAAGTCAAACATAGCCTGATCTCAATGCTAAAACTGGCTATTATTATTAACTGATTTTGCACGGGCACTGCACTAGTATACCTAAACGGACAAACTTTATAGGTACACTATAATTACTGAAAGTTACGTTGTAAATTAATTTTACTCACACAGTACTTTGCGGGCTGTAATCTAAAGCTTTGCCGATTCCAGTAATATCAGTTGCCTAAAAAAGCTATTTTATTCTACATAAAGGTGGGCTCCCTTCATGGTGGCTACCATGTCGAGATCAGGTTTTGGACATTTGGTTGTGAAACAACATGGGTGTTAAACAGGATTTTCTAAAATGACATTGGTCAGCTGAACACATTTGCTTTTGCTTGATGTTGCAAGTGTCAGAATGAAGTCCAAAAACACACCTGTTTCAGACAGTGAAACAAACAGTATTACTTAGTGCACCTTTAACTGTGAGATAGTTATACATGATGTCATTAACTGTATTTCAAGATTCCTTATTAACTGAGGCATTAGAGTATGAAGCCTTGTTTATACTTTTATCTGGCTCCGCAACACATGGCAAGCCTCTTCTGACTGCGATCCTGCCCAAACGGACGAGGCGTTTATAATTGACGGCGCTCGCTGTACTATTCTTTGAAACGACAGTGGGCAACTCAGAGTAATTGTCCTCCAAACCACCATGAAGCAGTGGTGAGAAGACGTAAGGTACACACGTGAAGATGTTTGTTTTTTATTACACTTGAATTGTGTGAAACCCAGTAAACCTTGAGATTATTACTTGTGGCATTAGAACAAAATATATGGACATGAGAATATATGTATAAAACTAAATCAAACAACATTCTCTGAAATATTTTCAAATTTCATTAAACATTTTCATTTAATTTCATGAACATTCTTATTAAACATGGACCTTTATTGTTTTAAAAAGGTTTATTTCTGCTTTTGAAGGGCAATTTTGTAAATGTAGAGAAGCGCAAACTGGGTGTCGGTATAGATGACGGTGCAGACGTACCTGCTCGGACAGAATTAGCTCGAAATTGGGCATCTTCGGAAGCTGAGCCACATAAAAGTTAGAAAAATGGCATGCACATCACCACGCAAAATTAGTTCACTCAACGCGCACGACTGCCCACACCGCGATGACATCTTTTTTTGTTGTGTACACCTTCGTGCTTGTGCGGACGCGGCCAGTATAAACCAGGCTTTACATTGGTCAGTTAACTTTTTTTGTGCACAGAAAAGTGCTTTTAAAAGCTGGGGTCAGGAATTACCAGAAAGCTTAATTGAAATGCTTATAACATTTTAAGAAAAAAATATTCAAGTTTAATCTGAGTGGCTTTTGTGCAAACCAAAGTTATTAGATATGAGTTTTTGATGTCCAGGTTTGGTACAGAGCGCCTATATGCACAGAAAGAAGACCTATTGCATGAAGTGCTGGAGCTGGAAGCCGAGAAGAATCTTCTAGCGAGTGGGGAAAATAAATACCAAGATGAAGAGCTCAGGAAGAGAGCACTGGAAGAATTCTCATCACTTGAGCCTGACAAATCGACTGTGCTGTCAGTAACAACAGTTCCACCTGCTGGTAAGGAGCTTTTAGTTTGGAAATGATTATAACCACATGTATCATTAAACAACATACAGCCTGAAGATAATTGCTTTTATTGCATATAATTTAAACACATTTGTGTAATTTTTAACAGTGGTAGCAAGCCCAGAACCTGAAGAGCAGGAGGAGGCTGAGCTCACAGCTCCTACAGCCAAAAGGCCATGTCAGTGCTGCTGCCAAACCTATTCAGAGATCCTGAGCTTTCTAGAAAAGCGCTTTGAAGCAGAGCAGAGTCTGCGAGAGGAGGAGATGGCACTGAGAAGAGAGGAGCTAGAAATCCAGAGGAGTAAGATTGCCCTGGATCGAGAGCGTCTTGGAGCAGAGAGAAAAGAGCGGGAACGACGGTTTGAGCTGGAGAGTCAGGAAAGGCAGGTCATACTGGACTTGTTGAAAGAGAAGGTCCTAAAGAATGAACGGAACTCTGACTGAAATTAGAAGTTGTTCTTTTCAGTCTTTGATGTTGAACTCTCCTTCCAACCAATGCTAGCATTTCACTTTCCCTGTTTAATTTGATCTCCTTAAAATATGAAAAGAATATAAACCTATAATAATATAGTATATATAGCATTTAATGCAATGGGTAAATGTCTTGAGATATGGTTGCATTCTATATATCACCTGAGAGAACACTGACCCCAAGTTTCAAAGACAAGGCTTTTAAACCTAGTCCCAGACAAAAATGCATATTTGAGCTGGTTAACTGAAAGCAATTTGCACTTACATATTTTAAAATAGGTCAGTGCCATTGTTTTGTCTCAAGATGCACACCGGTTATGTTTTTCTAAGGTACATTTCTAAAAGGTACTTAAATCTCCTAATTGAACTAAGGCCTAATCCTGTCTTAATCTAAGCTGTAACGAATGCACTTAATCCAAAATGCTCTAGACATCATAAAACCTTCCCCCTCTCCCCTGTTGTCATCGGCCCTCAAACCAGTTCTCTTCAAAGACCGTTATCACCTCTGCTCTCCTGAACGATCTCAGCAAGAGACTGTATCTGCAACCCTCAAAAGATAGCACAGCAGAACAGACGGCACGAGCCAGTTGGTCAAAGACTAGAGACAAACTTCCAATACACAAAGGACATTTACTCCATTCTTACCCACAAACTTTCCCAAATGTTTATAGTATTTATCATGTGTTTTATGCATGTCCCTATGGTTTATTAGTTATGACTAGTTATGATTCTTTAATTATGTTAGAGTAACTTCAAATGTTGATATCCAAAGATGATGTATCACTGCTTTAATGTCTTCAAATCCCCTTTCTTGGTATCAAAATAATCCTCTTTTGATTTTATAATCAATGGTGTACAACAGGTTATGATAAATTGCATCATAAATGTTTGTACCATACTTTTGTGTAGAGACTGCACAAATTCTCCATGCCACCATGAAAATGCAAATGGAAATAAGATAGAACAAAGACTTTCTCCCGGTCATCTTTGATTAGTCACCTTACCAAATGGTTGTGAACTGCTATGACCTTTAAGAGTGTCTGATTAGTTCAGATCTTTGCTCAATCTCTTTGAGACAACATTTTCCTGTCTCCTTCCGGCAACTAATCTTCAAGTTAACTTCTTTGGATTCAACGTGGACCAAGTTAATTTCTTTGGATTCAACGTGGACCACCCCAAGAACCCAAATGAACGCTTTTCAGCACACTCCTGGCAAAATCATCAAGAATCTCAAGAATCTCCTGCATCTGGACTTGTTCAGCAACCAAAGTCAATGCAAGTACCCGTTCGCAGCCTTTAGATGCGTTTCTAAGTTATTGTACCCCTTTAAGGTGACCCTGATTCTTTGATGTTTCTTGTAGGTTGTGGTTAACTGATTGTAATCTTGCCATTCTATTTTCTTCTCTCTCTCTTTCTTCACTTTTCTTCACTTTCTTGATTCTGTATACAATCTTTGCTTAGTTTAGTTGTGTGTGTAGCAGTTTCGTTTATTAAACCATTATATCCACGCTTTATTGTCTCTGTGTTTGCCACTCTTAATTCTTAAGTCACTTAAACATCTTGATCTAGCTGTACCTATGCTATTACCCTGCTAGTATTTTATTTACTTTAGTTGGAAAAGGTTATTCTTTCTTGGCCAGGAAGATCATTTATTTCCTAGAATTGATAATTGATTATACTTTCCGTTCATTGGATGAACTGATTAAATAATTGTACTATTAATTCTACTACAGTCAATTCTATAACTAATTAAAATATTTATAATTAATTAATAATAAAATTCGTTATGATTAATTATATATATATCTTTTGAGCTAATTTGCTACAAAGCCCTGTCAGTGAAACCAGGCCTGAATTTAGTAACTGCTGTTGCAACAACTGTAATTAATTAGCTTAACCGTTGTTTAGCGACGTACACAAAATAACTGTGTATCTATGACTGTGCTGCGAAATGCACCTCTTTAAGAGTAATAGTTAGACGAGTTTGAAGTGTAATACTCATCTTTGATGTCGATGTTTCGTAGACATAGCATAAAGATGTTCTAAAAGAAATATGATTTGTTTAGTCTTAAACACTCATGTAGAAGGACCGTCATTTAGTTCTCTTTATGCAATATTTGTTCATGTTTTTCATAAATTCCTATATGAACATGTTTGACCATGTTCTTTTGAATCTTACATGGATTGTAAGGACACGTGTGATTCCTGTATAAAGATTATGTTTTAAAGTTAGTCCATAGGGTGTGGAACTTTGCATAACTATGGTGTGTAAAAATACACCCAAAGATTTAAGCACAACTACTTACACACATACTAAGTAGGAGAATATCAAACTGATTGCGAACATTCCATCATCTGTTTATTTGGGGTCAGAGAACATCCTTTGCTCATACATCTCTTTAATTTTGTGCTGGATGTTAGTTAAAAGATAAAGGTATTAGTTAATAACAAACAAACAAAAACTTTAAATCAACATGAAGCCATAATATAAAAAAATATAAAATATGGTATAATTACAGTTTACAATTACAGTACAATGACTTCCATAATATTTTATTTTAGTAAAGCTATGCCTGGATCAGCCAACACAAAGTTGTGCGTTGTGACTGAGTGAGACCTCGCAAAGATTACACCGATATTAGATTTCTCGAACATTGCATGGTTGCACTATGCCTGAAACTTGGTAATCAACATGCATTTATGTAGGACTGTCAAAAATCATCCGTTATCATGGTTTAGTTGTATTTTAAAACACTGTTTTTTCTTAAAAACGTTGTGTCAGACGTATTTGGTAGCATGATTATCTTGTTTAATCGTGTATTAAGTCCATATTTATCAGGTTGATATTTGTAGAAATAAGCAAAATACATTTATAAAACAAAAAGAACAAGTTAATGGCCTTGTGTCAGAACACAGCAGGTATGAAGATATGTTTGGTTACTTTTTATTCTAACTTTAAAGCTAGATTATCCTGTAGCGGATGAGCAGATCATTCATTCATCCTTTGGTTTTGAATTAAGGAATCATGGCTCATTGAATCCAAAACCATGGACATTCCTTATGAAACCCAAAGCTTTTAGCCTCTGAACTCATGTAGGTAAATCAAACTCTCTGCAGGCTAACTGACCAGCCTGGTGCCAGCATGGCTGGGTTTAGATGGCTTTGTGGCAACTTTTACCACTCCCCCGAGACTTGATAGCACCCTAGACACACTCCAGAACCTAAAATCAACATTCTCCTGCAAGCCTCAAAGAGATAACGAAACTTTCTGTGTGACATTACACACACACACTCACACACACACACACATTTACACACAAACGTCCTTTTTATGTAACGCAGAATTGTATCTGACCTTCCTGTGTGCATACATGTTTGATTCGTTTTGTTTTGATCATATGGTTATGATCTTCTGGTGTGTAACTTCGAATCTTAAGTTTATTTCTAAAGAATGAATCCCTAACAGGATCACATTCCTGTAACATTACCTCTGCTAGGTCATAAAGTTTATGGACCCCCCCCCCCCCCCCCCCCCCCCCCCAGGAATTTCAAGGGGAACACAACTCTCACTTGAATTCTGACAAAGGAAGAGGAATAAACCCTGCAATCATATATTTTCTGTATGTATAACCACTTAAGAAATGTATAAACATGGATTTGATTTCCCTGTGTCATAGTAGCCGATATCATGGCTTGATAGTGTGTGAAACGAACTTCTAAATACTTCTATACGTGCATTTGAGTGTAACGTTGTATCCTTAACTGTTTATATTTCATTCTTGGTCTCTCTTTAACTGTCTTGCTTTGACGGAACCACTCATACGTAGGAAATTACAGTAAAATGTATTATTCTGTAATTACCATCTTGCTGGAATATAATTGCTGAATTTTGACAACACCACAACTCACTCGAGTGGGTGTTTCCCCAGAGACAAAGGAAGCTTTCCCGCTTCAGATCTTTGGACGTTCATTGGTTGTTCGCGTGAACAGAGGCGTCAACCCATCTTTTCCATAAAAGACAGACTCAGGAAATCTTCTGAGAGCACTTTTCCTGTGAGAGGTTTTCAAGATCCATGGCTCCTTCGGGAGCTTTTCTCCGTTTCTCTTTTATTTTTCTTTAATTCTTTTCTTTATTCTCCCTACGTCAGTGAAGCAACTTCAACTCAAAGAAAAAGACTCAAACTCAAAGAAAAAGAAGAATTTTGAAATTCCCGCGACCGCGCTCACCGGAAGAGACGAGAGCGCAAGCCCTGCTTTCTTAAGGAAACACACGCACGCTGCTCTTAACGACACACGCACGATCTGCGTTCTTCAGCAACAAAGAGAACCATTTTGCAAGATAAGTTTATTGAACTTTTAATGTAATCTGATTCCTTGTTGTCTCTTTCAAAGGTTACCTGGTCTGAGATTTTTGCTTTCACTTTCGCTCGCTCACCCTTTCTCCCTCTCTCATCTTCCGATCTCTCTCATCATCTGTTATCCGTTTTGTCTTGTATTGTTTTTACTGTTTGTATTGTTATATGCATACTCGTGTAAATTGTAGAATTTGTATTCCTTAGTTCGATGTAGTAATTAGTTCAATTATTAAAACCCTTATATGCTTGATTGTTTCTGTCTAAAATGCTCATATAACCAAGTCAATGAGATGTTTCGATCTTAAGCTACAAAGCTTTACGATTTGTTAAGTTTATAAGGACAGGAGAATGGTTTCATGGCCAGAAACTATTTCCCCTGAAATTATAAGAAGTGATAACTTTATTGAGAAGATGATAAGTTAATCTTATGGCGTTTGCTGGACAAACAGATTGTTTGATAACTAAATTAATTCCATTAAAGCTATCTCACAAACTCGATCTGAAATAAGACTATTGATATATTAATGACGAACCATAAGCCGTTGTGGTAGCCATTCATATATCTATCTATTTTCAGCTTCGATAATTTAATGTAACTGTAATATGCAATAATCATATTCATGATTAATTATTAAAATTCCCTATAGATCATTTGAGCTAATGCTAATGTCCTACCCAGTGTGGCTACAATCCTTTGAAAAGTGTAATGCAGTATTTTATTTTTACACATGTAGTGTTTTCGCCAACTGACCTAAACTGTTGACCCCTGAAGTTCTGAAGGCCTCTCATGTGTAGATTCGCTCGTTTAAAAAAAATAAAAATGGTATGTTGTCATTTAAACTTATGAAATTAATATGAAATTAACGTATTTTATTAGCTGAAATAATTGTCTTTATTCATAAATATGTCCTCATTGGTGTAAAATGACCTCTGCCAATGATCTGACATCCTTGTAAGCGAAACATTTCTTATCTTTATTTACATGGGGGCGGGTAAGTCCATGGAAGCTTCCATGTCGTTCCGCCATTTTGAAAAACTATAATAGCAGAGAGGGACAAAAAGCACTAGCCTACCTCAACACGTTTCATCAACGCGTGTTCGTTCAGAGCCGGCTGACTGAGACCAGCTGAAGCGGACACGGAGATCAGTGAGAGGCGCTTGTCACTGCCCCGGCAAATTAAATAGCCGTTTTTCTCAATAACGATCTGTGTCAGCGGGACCGTAAATAAGTCCAACTCGGACGTGATGCATTCTCCCGACATGCGATGCAGTAACGCCATGTTAGAATATGTTTTTTACGGTTCTCTTGACCGAAGCGTTTCGACTAACAGACTTCTTACGCTTTCTACATGCGAGTGAGCGCTTGTTTGATCCGCTCGTTGTTTTCTTCTTCTTTGTTCCCCATTGACCCCGCCTCCTCACACCCGGTGGTTTAGACATTCTCTTACGAGCCATGACCATCAGACCGGATCCGTCTTGAGCTTTATCGTTATGCGAACGCGTCAATACGTTTGAGACGACGTCGGATACTATATTTTTAGCGGCCGACTTTAGGTGGGGTTTCGCGATGCTAAATCCTCTTTTTAACAGAGGTATGGCCATCCTGAACAGACCTCTGAAAAGACATACATAACCCCTCCCCCGGCATAGCCTGGTAAAGCTCCGCCTGCCTGATTTTGGTAGTAGCTTACATAGTCCGCGGTCTCTCCAAGTCTATAATAAACCATTTTTTGGTTTAAAGTTAAGTTTTACGATGACTTTCCCGTAAGAAAAGTACTTCGTGGTTTTGATCGTCCTTCAACTCTATGGTGATGTCGGTGATGTGATCCTTGCTGATCGATGCGTAGTGGGTGGTGTCGTATCTAACAATGACCGCGTCGTTGCTTTTACCCGATATATGTACGCATCTCAAAAGGGGGACGTAAGAATCACCAACCGCTTGATATTGGATAATGTCTGTGTAAACGTACAATGTGTAGAACCCGGCGTTGATATCGGTTTGATGAGGAGCGTACGTGATGACGCTCGTAGTAAAATCGGCTTCTTTATGGTAGGCCGAGCGTCCAAGAGCATCATCCGGTATCATTCCTAAAATAGTGGCGAGTCTCCCTTGGAAGCTGACTGAACCGTTGGGTTTTGCGACCAGAAACACTTTGTTTTTTAATTCATCGTGATTCAATACAGCCGTGGGTGCGAGAAGTTGATTTATCGCGCGGAGGATCGCACGAATGTTTGCGTAGTACCCACTGCTTATGTATATTTTCGTCTAAGTCTTTTTTAAACGGTTCCGCGTCTTCAGGGGCCGTATGTAGGGTGAAATACCCGTCTTCATCCTTAAAGTTATACCAACTTCTAGGATATTCGATTTCGGCGAGTCCCACCTCCCATTGTCCTTTCAAGTTTATAGCTTTTGCTAACCTGGTTGTATAGCTGGATATGCGATTTTCAGGATAAACCGACGACGATGCATTGCACGGCAACGTGACGTAGAACCCGTGATCGTCCATGGCGGTCCTTCGCTCGTATGATCTCACCCGTTAAACGTCGGTGTATTTTAAGGAGATTGTAAGTCCACCAGAGTTTTTTTAGCTATATAACTATTAAATTTTGAAGGCCACCCTAGCCATTTTACTAAAACAAGCGTAGATTTCCCTTGTTATTTCTGACCTAAAATCTTTTCCACCTTAAAAGATTTGTTTTTACTCACAATTATTTTTTGCAACTCTTTTTCATAAAAAAAACCCTGGATGACATCACCATCAAAATCCGTGAGTCTGTAGACTGGGGGTTGACGCGGAATACATGAGGATATGGTGAAAAATTATTCCGTGTAGTTCTGCTCATAACCTTTGGCGAACGGACCTCTCACTTTAGAAATCCTGACGACATCGCCGACTTTGAATTTAAATACAGGTCTCTCGGTCTTCTTTATATTGCCGTACAAGTTTTGAAACACTTGACCCTCGTTTACTTTGTTGACGTCCACAGGTCTCATTCTGATACTTCGGTGATAACGTCTCGGTTACGTATGTAACCCTCGTTCCCTGAGTAGGGAACGGAGACGTTACGTCGGATGACGACAAATGGGGTTTCGCTTAGAAAGCCTATCACCTTCGAGTATATAAAACGAGCCAATGGCAATGAAATGCCATGGGTCTGCGGAATTTGCATAGCGTAAGTCCGCCCCACGTCGTGGGTATATAAGGAAGTACGCTGGCAACATGCAGATATGTCTTCGCTGAGGAGCCGAGACTGAACTCAGGCGTTCCCAGCGGTACAGCGGAAGTGGCAGGGAGACGTAACGTCTCCGTTCCCTACTCAGGGAACGAGGGTTACATACGTAACCGAGACGTTCCCCTTCGTGGTCACTCCGAGTTACGTCGGATGACGACGAATGGGGTCCCCAGTCTAATCACGCCACCTCGGCTGTCTTCCAGTGCCCTGCGTAAGTCTGAGCCCCCTGTCGTGAGACTAGCACGGACAAAGGAGTCCTACTTAGCACAGGAATACCAAGGTACACTGGGAAGCATATCTCAGCGGAAATATGCAATTATGCCCAACCCGAAGGGGGGGGGGACTTAGAACACACATATGACCCGGAGGGGCTACATATGGAGTATCACTGGGGTGTCCAGCCGCAGGTGGAATATTTCAACCCCAGGGGTGGCAAGGTGGCTTGCCGAGGGAAAGACACATGCTCAGAGAGGCTTACAGTGGAAATACACATGTGGGGGTCACCCAGAGGGGGAACCATGCACATGGAGGTACCTAGCCAAGCGCGAAAGCTGCCGGTGGCATAACTCCCTTTAGGGAAGTGATTTTGAACAGGGTCCACGGCGCCACTCAAATGACGCGAAGTGGGACACACTTCGTGGACGCTGCGCAGCGCCCCCTAGATGATTTTTGGGGGGCCCCGTGACGCCCCTTCCCGAAAGGGGCCGTCCCCAAGGTCCCCTGAGAGGCGGTCCCAGGGGCCAGAAGTTACCTCCCCAAAACCGCAGTTCGGGCATCCGCCACCAGGTGGCACACCGACGTCCCACCCGCAACCTATTCGACGGGCGTCGAATAGGTTGGGGGTGGGCGTCCACGGAGTGCCTTAACGTCCCCCTTACAGCCTATTCACCCTTACAGGCTCCGCGCCATTGGCCGAAGTCACGGGGTGGGCGGGGCCGTCCACGGAGAGCCTATTTGTCCCCTTGCAGCCTAAACGAAGCCAGGGGGCGGGGATCGATCCCGGAAACGCCCTCTGTCCACGGACAGCCTAAACGTCCCCCTTGCAGCCTATTTCCCGCCCCCCCGCACCACGCCATTGGCCGAAGTCGCGGGGTGGGCGGGGCCGTCCACGGAGAGCCTATTTGTCCCCTTGCAGCCTAAACGAAGCCAGGGGGCGGGGATCGATCCCGGAACCGCCCTCTGTCCACGGACAGCCTAAACGTCCCCCTTGCAGCCTATTTCCCGCCCCCCCGCCCCACGCCATTGGCCGAAGTCGCGGGGTGGGCGGGGCCGTCCACGGAGAGCCTATTTGTCCCCTTGCAGCCTAAATGAAGTCAGGGGGCGGGGATCGATCACGGGCACGCCCCCTGTCCACGGACAGCCTAAACGTCCCCCTTACAGCCTATTTTCCGCCTCACGCCATTGGCCGAAGTCGCGGGGTGGCCGGGGCCGTCCACGGAGAGCCTATTTGTCCCCTTCCAGCCTATAATTCATTCCTTTTTTCCACGAAGTGCCTATGGTGTCCCCTGACAGCCTATTCTTCACCGGTTTGTCCACGAAGCGCCTATGGTGTCCCCTGACAGCCTATTCTTCATCCCTTTGTCCACGAAGTGCCTATGGTGTCCCCTGACAGCCCATTCTTCATCGGTTTGTCCACGAAGTGCCTAGGGTGTCCCCTGACAGCCTATTCTTCATCTCTAGGTCCACGAAGCGCCTATGGTGTCCCCTGACAGCCTATTCTTCATCGGTTTGTCCACGAAGCGCCTAGGGTGTCCCCTGACAGCCTAGTCTTCATCCCTTTGTCCACGAAGCGCCTATGGTGTCCCCTGACAGCCATCCCTTTGAATTTTTTTGTGGTCAAACCTACTGTACACCACTCAGGGGACACAATACAACACACTGATGTACATTTCACCCATTAATTGTGCAAAATTAGCATCAAATTCATACTGTCCACGGACAGCCTACAGGGGCCCTGTCAATTAAGTTGCAGGTGGGATGCTGTTTTTGACTTAGTCATTTTCAGCGGGTGAGTTTTAGGGAAGATGCGGGTGAGTTTTGGGGTAAGTGTCCAACTGTACCTAACTACAGTGCTTTTATGTGGTGAAACCTACTGTACACCGCTCAGGGGACACAATACAACACACTGATGTACATTTCACCCATTAATTGTGCAAAATTTGCATAAATTCACACTGTCCACGGACAGCTCACAGGGGCCGTCAAATAGGTTACAGGTGGGATGCTGTTTTTGACCGGGTGTATCTCCAGAAACGAGCCGACTTGGGGCTCCATACTCTGGGGTCATGGGGGGCCAATGGGTACCTCCCCACACCCGGAGATTGGAGCTCCAAGTCCACTTGGTTTCTGAGATACACCCGGTCAAAGTTCCACAGGAAGTTGCCATATCTTGGGAACGGAGCCGACTTGGGGCTCCATACTCTGGGGTCATGGGGGTCCCACTGGTACCTCCCCATGCCCAGAGTATGGAGCTCTAATTCGGATTGGTTCCCAAGATACACCCGGTCAAAGTCCCATTTTTGACCGGGCATAACTCCAAAACCAAGCCGACTTGGGGCTCCATACTCCCGGCGTGTGGGGGGCCCATGGGTACCTCCCCACACCCGGAGTTTGGAGCTCCAAGTCGGCGTGCTTTCTGAGATACACCCGGTCAAAGCTGGACCGGAAGTGGCCGTATCTCGGAAACTGAAGGTCCCAGGAGCTGGGGCCGGTGGGGTCAGAAGGGGCCCTATGGGCCCCCCTCACGCCCGGAGTTTGGAGCTCCATCTCGGCTTAGCTCCCAAGATACACCCGGTTATACGTAAGGCACTTTTGGACAAAACGGTCGATATCTCGGAAAGGACGAGTCCCAGCGGGTCGTCCTTTGGGGTGGTGAGGGACACCTAGGGGCCCTCTCAGACCCCAGAGTCCTGAGCCCCTGGGACCCTTCCTTCTGAAGTGAGCCCTTTCCTGTTGGCCCCCGTATCTCGGCCTGTGGGGGCGCTAGAAGCACGGGCTAGGGCCCGCTGGAGAGGGCCCCGGGGGACCCTACTTTGACCCGAGTTTGGTGTCGCTAGGCGGCCGGGTCCCCGAGTTATAGCCGTTCAAAGTTCGGAGCCCACCTGTAACTTATTCGACGGAGCCCCTGTACGCTGTCCGTGGACATTGCATTAAAAGGTCATATTTCATAAATGAAGTGGTAATTTGTGGTCAAACCTACTGTACACCGCTCAGGGGACACTGTACAACACACTGATGTACATTTCACCCATTAATTGTGCAAAATTTGCATAAATTCACACTGTCCACGGACAGCCTACAGGCGCCCTGTCAATTAAGTTGCAGGTGGGATGCTGTTTCTGACTTAGTCATTTTCAGCGGGTGAGTTTTAGGGACGAAGCGGGTGAGTTTTGGGGTAAGTGTCCACCTGTACCTAACTACAGTGCTTTTATGTGGTCAAACCTACTGTACACCGCTCAGGGGACACTGTACAACACACTGATGTACATTTCACCCATTAATTGTGCAAAATTTGCATACATTCACACTGTCCACTGACAGCCTACAGGCGCCCTGTCAATTAAGTTGCAGGTGGGATGCTGTTTCTGACTTAGTCATTTTCAGCGGGTGAGTTTTAGGGACGATGCGGGTGAGTTTTGGGGTAAGTGTCCACCTGTACCTAACTACAGTGCTTTTATGTGGTCAGACCTACTGTACACCGCTCAGGGGACACTGTACAACACACTGATGTACATTTCACCCATTAATTGTGCAAAATTTGCATACATTCACACTGTCCACGGACAGCCTGCAGGCGCCCTGTCAATTAAGTTGCAGGTGGGATGCTGTTTCTGACTTAGTCATTTTCAGCGGGTGAGTTTTAGGGACGATGCGGGTGAGTTTTGGGGTAAGTGTCCACCTGTACCTAACTACAGTGCTTTTATGTGGTCAGACCTACTGTACACCGCTCAGGGGACACTGTACAACACACTGATGTACATTTCACCCATTAATTGTGCAAAATTTGCATAAATTCACACTGTCCACGGACAGCCTACAGGCGCCCTGTCAATTAAGTTGCAGGTGGGATGCTGTTTCTGACTTAGTCATTTTCAGCGGGTGAGTTTTAGGGACGATGCGGGTGAGTTTTGGGGTAAGTGTCCACCTGTACCTAACTACAGTGCTTTTATGTGGTCAAACCTACTGTACACCACTCAGGGGACACAATACAACACACTGACGTACATTTCACCCATTAATTGTGCAAAATTTGCATAAATTCATACTGTCCACGGACAGCCTACAGGGGCCCTGTCAATTAAGTTGCAGGTGGGATGCTGTTTTTGACTTAGACATTTTCAGCCGATGAGTTTTAGGGAAGATGCGGGTGAGTTTTTGGGTAAGTGTCCAACTGTACCTAACTACAGTGCTTTTATGTGGTGAAACCTACTGTACACCACTCAGGGGACACAATACAACACACTGATGTACATTTCACCCATTAATTGTGCAAAATGTGCATAAATTCATACTGTCCATAATTCATACTGTCCATAGGCACTTCGTGGACGACTTCCGCACATAAAGGCTGTCAGGGGACACCATAGGCCCTTCGTGGACGAATTCCACTCATATAGGCTGTTAGGGGACACCCTAGGCACTTCGTGGACGACTTCCGCACATATAGGCTGTCAGGGGACACTATAGGCACTTCGTGGACAAAGGGATGAATTATAGGCTGGAAGGGGACAAATAGGCTTTTCGTGGACAGCCCCGCCTACCCCGCGACTTCGGCCAATGGCGTGGTGCGGGTAGGCGGGAAATAGGCTGTAAGGGGGACGTTTAGGCTGTCCGTGGACAGGGGGCGTGTCCGGGATCGATCCCCGCCCCCTGGCTTCATTTAGGCTGGAAGGGGACAAATAGGCTCTCCGTGGACAGCCCCGCCCACCCCGCGACTTCGGCCAATGACGTGGTGCGGGTAGGCGGGAGATAGGCTGTAAGGGGGACGGATAAGCTGTCCATGGACAGGGGGCGTGTCCGGGATCTATCCCCGCCCCCTGGCTTCATATAGGCTGTCAGGGGACACCCTAGGCACTTCGTGGACAAGAGGAAGACTACAGTAGGGATAGGCTGTCAGGGGACACCATAGGCGCTTCGTGGACAAAGGGATGAAGAATAGGCTGTCAGGGGACACCCTAGGCACTTCGTGGACAAGAGGAAGACTACGGTAGGGATAGGCTGTCAGGGGACACCTAACGCACTTCGTGGACGAAATGATGAAGAATAGGCTGTTAGGGGGATGGTATAGGCAGTTCGTGGACATAGGGGCCCCGGGGACTTCGTAGGCCATCTGTGGACACCACCGTGGAGCGAGGTCGCCCCCTAAAGGTCTCCATCAAGGGCCCTATGGGCAATGTCACGCCTTACTACGCATTACCCCTCAAAAACGCAAAGTGTCCATTTCATCATTAACTTAAGCGGCAAATGGGCGTCCATTTGGAGCAGAGATCCCTCCGAGTGCTTACGCGTCCAATGGCAACTTAAATGAATGGGAAAATTTCCACGAACAGCCTAGTTTCCCTTACTCTGGCGTTGACGTCAACAGTGCTGGAGGAACTCAGGGCCTGCGGGGAGGCTCACCTGAGGAAATATTGCACGTATCCCGTCCGTGGAGAGGAGTGGCGAGCAAGTGAAGACACCTGAGCAGAATCTAGTACCGGCTAGTTGAAGCGAGTACATGAGAAGAAACTGGCTGCACTCGGAGATTATAGAATCTCGCGAATGTGTTAGGTGTCGCCCAGCCTGCAGCTCTACAGATGTCTGTTAGCGAGGCGCCATGCGCTAGAGCCCAAGAGGATGCCACACTCCGAGTGGAGTGGGCCGTCACACCAAGGGGGCATGGTCGACCTTGCTGCTGGTATGCCAAAGCAATGGCGTCCACTATCCAGTGGGACAACCTTTGCTTGGAGAGAGCCTTTCCCTTCAGCTTCCCACCATAACAGACAAAGAGCTGGTCTGAGGTCCTGAAACACCGCGTTCTGTCTACGTAAGCACGGAGGGCGCGGGTCTGCCTCCTCCAAGGGCAGCGCTTGCAGGTTCACTACCTGGTCCCGAAAGGGAGTGGTAGGAACCTTGGGCACATATCCAGGCCGGGGTCTCAGGATCACGTGAGAGTTAGCCGGCCCGAATTCCAGGCACGCTTCGTCAACCGAAAATGCCTGCAGGTCCCCTACCCTCTTGATGGAGGCCAATGCAACCAGGAGCGCTGTCTTCATTGACAGGAACTTAAGCTCCACTGATTGCAGAGGCTCAAAGGGAGCACTCTGCAGGGCAGTTAAAACCACTGAGAGGTCCCAAGAGGGTACGAGGGGAGGGCGAGGAGGATTCAGTCTCCTCGCTCCCCTCAAGAACCTGATGATCAGGTCGTGCTTTCCCAGAGACTTACCATCAACTGCGTTGTGATGTGCGGCAATGGCGGCAACATACACTTTCAGGGTGGAGGGAGACAGCCTTCGCTCCAACCCTTCTTGCAGGAAGGAAAGCACGACACTGATCGGGCATTTCGTGGGTTCTTGCTGTTTTGAAGAACACCAGTTGACGAAGAGGTTCCACTTCAACGCATAGGCATGTCTCGTGGACGATGCTACCACCGCTGCTAGGGTACTCAAACCTGCCTCGTCCCGTCTAGGAGCCACACGTGGAGGTTCCAAAGATCGGGACGAGGGTGCCATAGGGTGCCCCGTCCCTGAGAAAGCAGGTCCTTCCTCAGGGGAATTGGCCAGGGAGGTGCTGTCGCGAGGAGTACCAGTTCTGAGAACCAGGTCCGGTTGTGCCAATACGGGGCAACCAAAATGACCTGCTCCTTGTCCTCCCTGATCTTGCGCAAGGTCTGCGCAAGGAGGCTCACTGGGGGAAACGCATACTTGCGTAGGCCCCGCGGCCAGCTGTGCGCCAGTGCATCCGTGCCGAGCGTGCCCTCGGTCAGGGAATAATACAGGTCGCAGTGGGACGAGTCGTGGGAGGCAAACAGGTCTACCTGTGCGTCCCCGAACTGATCCCAAATCAGCTGGACCGACTGGGGATGGAGTCTCCATTCTCCAGCGAGAGGCCGAAGCCGAGACAGCTCGTCGGCCGCCTGGTTCAGGTCTCCCGGGATATAAATGGCTCGAAGCGACCTCAGATGCTTCTGACTCCATATGAGGAGGTGGCGAGCGAGTTGCGACATACGGCGGGAGCGCAGACCACCTTGATGGTTGATGTACGCTACTGTCGCGGTATTGTCTGATCGGACTAGTACGTGCTAACCCTTGAGCAACGCACGGAAGCGGTGCAGGGCGAGACGTACAGCCAGCAACTCGAGCCAATTGAAATGCCAAAGGCGCTGGGGTCCTGTCCAGGAGCCCTGGACAGCATGTCCATTGCACATGGCGCCCCAGCCCGTGGTGGAGGCATCTGTTGATACAACAACATGCCTGGAAACTCGTTCTAAGGGCACTCCAGCCCGTAGAAAACTGAGGTTCGACCACGGGGTGAAGGTCTGACGGCAGGCTGACGGCAAGTCACTGGGACTTGGAGCGTGCCGTGTTGCCATGCCCACCTCAGGACTCGATCGCGAAGCCAAAGCTGAAGCGGTCTCATATGAAGCAATCCGAGCGGCGTTACTGCGGCTGCGGATGCCATATGCCCCAGGAGCCTCTGAAATAGTTTCAGTGGAACCGCACTCTTGTCCTCGAATTGGTAAAGACAAGTCAGCAGTGACTGCGTGCGCTCGCTCGTAAGCTGCGCGCACATGGCGACCGAGTCGATCTCCATACCGAGAAAAGAGATGCTCTGCACGGGGCAGAGTTTACTCTTCTCCCAGTTGACCCGAAGGCCCAGACGAGCTAGGTGCGGGAGCACTAGGTCCCTGTGTTCGCCAACCTGATCTCGAGAGTGAGCTAGGATCAGCCAGTCGTCGAGATAGTTCAGGATGCGAACCCCGTTTTCCCGGAGGGGAACAAGGGCTGCCTCGACGACTTTCGTGAAGACGCCAGGAGACAGGGCTAACCCGAATGGGAGAACCGCGTACTGGTATGCCCGCCCCTCGAAAGCAAACCGTAGGAACGGTCTGTGTCGAGGTAAGATGGAGACATGGAAGTAGGCGTCCTTCAGGTCGATCGCTGCAAACCAATCCTGCGGCCGCACGCACTGGAGGATGCGTTTGGCCGTGAGCATCTTGAACGGCAGCCTGTGAAGGGAGCGGATCAAGACGCGCAGGTCGAGGATTGGCCGTAACCCACCGGATTTCTTCGGTACAATGAAGTAAGGGCTGTAGAAGCCGGACTTTATTTCAGCTGGAGGGACAGCCTCGAACGCACCCTTCGCCAGTAGGGTGGCGACCTCCGCTCTCATGACAGGGGCATTGCCACCGGCCATAGTGAAGCGGACTCCCCTGAAGCGGGGAGGAGACCGCGCGAACTGAATCGCGTAGCCGAGCCTGATGGTTCTCACGACCCAGCGGAACAGTCTGGAAAGCTCTAGCCAGACCTCCAGAAACTGCACGAGCAGGGTCATTCGAACCACAGACGTACCGTCGGTGGTGCAGCGAGGCGGAATGACCGGCCCAGGCGAGGGTGGCATAGCGGCCCTGTGCGGGGGCACGGCCATTAACCGCATCCTGCCAGAGGAGGCCAGGGGAGGACCAGCGTCCCACGGGGGCGTGCTCTGGCAGGGGTCTGGCGACAGAGGGGGATGAGAGGAGCGTGGCTCGTGGGCGGCGCGTGCTGTCATCCACAGCCTCTTGGGGCTCAGAGGAAGAGCATCAGTTCTTTTTGAATGAGATTCTCCCCCAGCCCTCCACCGGGGGAAGGAGTGGTCCTGCTACCAGCTCCTGAAAGAACTGAGCCCTAACTCCAAGCTGCCCGTCTCAGGAGTGCTGCTTAGCCAGGTGTTAGCCGGCTAAGGGGCAGAGACAGGCGGTGCCAGCCTCCAGCGACCTCCTCATGCTCGGGCCGGTGAAGGCGCGAGGGAGGAGCCGCATGGAGGCGGCGTCGGCAGGAAGCAGACTAAGGAGACCACACGGACGGATGACCGTCAGTGCAGAAGCCTCAGTCCGCTTCTGGAGTGATCGAAGACTGTTGGGCGCAGACCACACCGCCGACCAAGCTGCCCGTCTCAAGGGTGCTGCTTAGGCTGGCGTGGCAGTCTAAGGGGCGGAAACGGGCAGCGCCGCCCTCCTGCGACCTCCTCCTGCTCAGGGCCGGTGAAGGCCCGAGGGGAGGAGCCGCATGGAGGTGGCCTTGGCGGGAAGCAGACTAAGGAGACCACACGGATGGATGACCATCAGTGCAGACGGACCTGAGTCTGCTTCTGGTGGCCGAAGCCACCCCGCCGAAGAGCCCAGCCTGGGACATGGGGGAGCTGAGAAAATGAATTCTCAGACTCCCTCACATCAACCTGGCTAAGCCCATGTCTGGACCACTCTAATGGACACCACCTGACCCAGGATCACGCAGGTACCGATGTCGCCCGAGAGCGAGGTCAGTAGTGTGCGCGGCGGAACGACCAGGCCGGGCATGGGAGGCATAGAATGATGATCTTGATGAAACTTCAGCAGTGTGTTCGTGGTAAGAGGCCGATCAGATGGTTGTAACTATTGTGAGTCAAAGTTATAGCGCCACTAACTGGTAGCAGGAAGTGTGTCACTTTCAAAATGTTTTCGACAAAAGTGGGGGGGTTAGTTTTACCCACAATTACAAAAATCAGTATGTATATTGGTCTCATCGAGCCAGACAACTTTCTAATTTACAGTTATTAGCTCTGACCAACAGGAAGTCAGATATTTTGGTTTGAATGTGGATTTATTTGCAAATTCAGCCTCTGCATTTTTACCCACTCCTGCTAAGTGGTTTATTTTATTCACACCAAACTTTTTCAACATGATGAAAATACATTAAAGATGCTAAATTGTGAACGGATATTGAATATCTCAAACAGTTTTGATATGGCGAGGGATTAAAAATAATGTCAAAAAAGGAATCAGAAAACATCTCATATCTTCTAAAAATTTAATTATACACCATTTATTTTTATATAAAATTATACAAATATCAGAACTAAACCGAAACAGAACTAGTTTTGGGTTTATTCAGTTTTTTCAGTTTTTTCAATTCAAGAATTATGTACAAGTTTAAAATCAGCCAGAATGCGCTATTTAGTAAAAAAAAAGTCATACATAGGGCTATAATGCCCTCTTGTGTTCAAAATCAGGTAGGCCCATTGTATATTGTATTTATATATAAATATATTAGCGATGTGACTGAGAATTTTTTCCCACTGGTTAATCGATGTGTGACACCGCGGCGGGGGCATTTAAATCGCTAACTTAAAGGGATACTCCACTTTAAATTGAAAATTCTGTCATCATATACTCACCCTCAAGTTGTTTCAATCCTTTTTGAATTTCTTTCTTCTGCTGAACAGAAAGGAAGATATTTAGAAGAATGTCAGTAACCAGACAGTTTCTGGTCTCATTGACTTCCATAGTATACATTTTTTCCTACTATAGAAGTCAATGGGATCAGAAACTGTCTGGTTACTGACATTCTTCTAAATATCTTCCTTTCTGTTCCCCTTCCTTTCTTGTATCCCTTTAAAAGTGAAAGTGAAATACGGACGTCCAGTAGGAATGAACTAAAAAACATTCACTCTGTTCTGCTCGTTCCTTGCTGTAGACGCTTTATTGCCCGTGCAGCCGTGAGCATTTTAGTTTCATTTAAATAATAGCGCCATTTCGGGGGTGGGATTGCTTGAATGTTTTTTTACAAAAGCACAATGTTGTGTTTTATTGCGAGTGTACATAAATATAAGTAAACACATTGCAGTTTAAATGATGTCCTGTATGAACAAAACGACGGAGTAGCCTATGTTTTTATGTTTCCACTGTTCGATCGCGCCCACGCCTCACACACACACACACACACACACACACACACACACACACACACACACACACACACACACACACACTGTGCATTCCAGCATTGCAATCTTAACATCGCAGCCGGTTCATTACAGCCGTAATAAAATATAATAATAAATATAAATAGTCAACCTATTTGCAGCAAATGATAGTAGATTTTAGATCAATATACAGTATTTGTTTTCCTTACAATTTTAATTAACACTAACTTTATTCTCATCTGAATTATAAATAATTTATTTCTGTATAAAATAATACTACCATTAAAAAATACATTTGATTGTCTTTTTTAATCAATGGAGAATGTGTGACTTAAAAATAAACAGATTAGTGCTCGGTTTGAGGACAAGAAATGAAAACCAATGCAATATGATGAATGTCCAAAAGATGGCACCGACAGACTGTTTTTAAATGGGGTTGGATTTTTTTTTTTTTTTTTTTTTTAAACTGTGTGTGTGTGTGTGTGTGTGAGAGAGAGAGAGAGAGAGAGAGAGAGAGAGAGAGAGATTTTGGTTGGGTGGCAGTTGTAGGTTACAGTTTGACAAGAGTTTATAGTTTGACAAAGCACAATGTTGTTTTATTGCGAGTGTACACAAATATAAGGAAACACTTTGCAGTTTGAATGATATCCTGTATGAACAAAATGACAGAGTATGTTTTTATGTCTCCATTGTTCGACTGAGCCACAGACACACACACACACACACACACACACACACACACACACACACACAACAACAACAACAACATATTGTGCATTCCAGCATTGCAATCTTGACATCGCAGCCTGTTCATTATAGCCTTAATAAAATATAATCATAAAATAGTCAACCTAACATATAAAAATGACACTTGCAATTTTTTGCATTAATATAGCAAAACCGTTTGAGATTTTATTTTAAAAGGATAGGACACACTAAAGGACACACTAAAAGCCAAATTTTTTGCACACAGCAGTGTGTTCGTGGTAATAGGCCGATCAGATGGATGCAACTATTCTGAGTCAAAGTTACAGCGCCACCAACTGGCAGCAGGAAGTGTGTCACTTTCAACATGCTTTTGACAAAAGTGGGGGGGTAAGTTTTAACTACAGTGGGAAAAAAAATAGTTTGTATATTGTTCTCATCGAGCCGGACAACTTTCTAATTTACATTCATTAGCTCCGACGATCAGGAAGTCAGATATTTTGGTCTGAATGTGGATTTTTTTGCAAAATCAGCCTCTGAATTTTTAGCCACTCCTCTAAAGTGATTTATTTTATTCCCACAAAACTTTTTCAACATGATGAAAATACATTAAATATGCTAAATCGTGAACGGATAATAAATATCTCAAACGGTTTTGCTATGGCGAGGGATTAGAGTAATGTCCAAAAAGGAAACACTAAAAGCCTCAAATCTTCTAAAAATGTAATTATATACCATTTATTTCTATATAAAAGTATACAAATATCACAACTAAACCCATTTTATTCTGTTTTTAAAAAGAATTTTATTCTAATTTTATTCTAAATTTAAAAACAGTAAAGTAAAAAAAAAAAGTCAAGTCATACATAGGACTATACTGCCCTCTTGTGTCCAAAAGGACATCAAAATAGTATATAAAACTTTTTACCAGGTAGGCCAATATTGTATTTAAATATACATTTATTAGGTATGTGTCTGAGGATATTTTCCCACCGGTTAATCGACGTGTGACACGAGCGGGTGCTTTTAAATCGCTAATATAAAAGTGAAAGAAAAATACGGACATTGATAATGTTGCACACACAAATCACACACACGTTGGAAAGAATGATGCTTTTAAACAACACTAAACCACCTTTAGGTGTCGCCAGGCATCCATCTTAATAAGCGAGTCATTGATTCATTCGTTCAAACGATTCGTTCGAATGAGTCGATCGTGATTAAGACAGATGTTTATGGATTGATCATTCAATCTTTGAGTCAACCGATTCGTTAAAAATGCTGAATTGTTCAGTTATGAGAAAACACGTGATGCGTGATGGTTCTGCTGTGATCTTTGTTTAACTATTTTCGCTGCTGAAACAGAACAAAAACAGTCAATATTGCATCTAAAATATAAGTGACTTAATTGTAACTGTTTATTAACCTGTTGTATGAAATCAATGTCACAGTTTCAACAGTTGTGAGGTTGCCTGTATCATATGTTATAAAATATATAAAACCTCCATATTTGTAATTTTTATAGTCAGTAGGCCTATGTTGTTAACTGAGTTTATTTTATGTGTGCTGCGCTTGTTTACATTTCTCCTGGAGAAGCTGCACGAGCCTCAGCAGCGCAACGTTGTTACCATTGATCAGTAATACATTTATTATCAACTACTGCAACTTAAAATTAATGAAATAAAATCAGAATAATCTCTCGTAGTGATTCCCAAGTTAAATTTTTTTTTTTTTTTTTTTTTGACGTTCTAATCAGGCTACTCTGGTTGGGCAAGTAAAATTCTCTTTCAGGTCAGCTTATATTTATATAAATATATAAGGAATGTGACTGTGGAATTATTTTCCCATCGACGTCTGACACCGCTGGGAGCTTTTAAATCGCTAACCTAAAGTAAAATACGGACGTCCGCACAGACATTGATAATGGTGCGGAGAGCGAGCGATTTCAATGAATTCCTATGGAAGTAGGAATGAAATAAAAAATGTTCGCTCTTCTGCTCGTTCCTCGCTGTGGGCACGCACCGTTTAGCCATGAGCTTTTAGTTTCATTTTAAAATTAGCGCCATTTCGTGGGGCGGATTGCTTGAATTTATTTTACACAAGCACAATGTTTGTGTTTTATAGCGAGTATACATAATATAAGTAAACACTTTGCAGTTTGAATGATGTCTGAACAAAATAAGGGAGTATGTTTTCATGTGTCTACTGGTCAATCGCGCCCGCGCGACACACACACACACACACACACCGCAGCCTGTTCACTATAGCCTTAATAAAATATAAAAATAAAATCTCAAACGGTTTTGCTATAGTGAGGGATTAATGTAAAAAAAGGACACACTAAAAGCCTCATATCTTCTAAAAATGTAATTATACACCATTTATTTCTATATAAAATGATACAAATATCAGAACTATACCCATTTTATTCTTTTTTTGTTTGTTTTGAATTTAAGAATTATGTTTGAGTTTAAAAACAACCAGAATGTTTTAGTCCAAAAAATAGATAAATCATGTTATGTCATGGATTGCTTAAATGTATTTTTATTTTTTTATTTAGTTTTGGCTTGTTTATAGATATTTTTTTATTCTTGTTCCGTTCTGAATATCGTTACATTTAAAGGATTTGTTGTGGAATATTTTGAGTGTATCATAAAATCAGAATAATTCTCTCGATTTAGTGATTACCTATAGCCTCCTCAGTCCCCGTGTCCACATACGTGGACACCACATTTTTGGCTGTGTGCAGCTTAATACTTAATTCTGTGTAACTGAAACATGTTTTTCACAAACATGGACACTTATACTGCCATCTGGTGGTGTCAGGAGAAAAAAAAATGTAACATAAATAATTTCAAGATGGCGGAGAACAGAGGCGAAATGTCACGCAGCCACATCAGACCAAAACGCCCACAAGGTAAAAAATGTAATAACATTTCATCGTTGATTCTTGTTAAGTTATGCATAATAGTGTTGTATGATTAAAATGGCATGCACATTTGACAAACTTTTGTAACAGGAAAGATTTACTAGGCTGCTAAACTTGATGTCCACATGTGTGGACATTGGGACTTAACTTCGATGAAACTGTATAAGAATTTTAGCAAAAAAAATGACAATTTGTAGTTGCACAACTTGCACTGAGCTTCGTGGCGCGCGTGCACACACACACACACACACACACACACACACACACACACACTCTCTTGATCACTCGCGATCGCACACACAGACACTCTCTCTTGCCCATTCACGATCGCGTGCGCGAACACACACCCAGCAAACACAGAACGTTGGCACAACGTAGCCAACCTTCTAACAACGTTTTAACAACATGGCCAAAAGGTTGCTATAACTACGTTGTGTGGTGAAGTTGTTACAGCGTTGTCACAATGTTGACATTAAACCATCGTTCAGGGCCATTGCTTAAGGTTGTGCCTAGGGTGTCTTGACAACCACTGGACTACATAATGTACTCGTCACTGCCCTGAAGCGGGAAAATCAGCCTTTTAAATTCCAACCACCTGTTGTTGGGCTCATGTGTTCTCATTCATCATCGAGCAAGGATACGTGAGTATTGCGTTTAGCCTAACAGTTACCTCAGCTATCAAACACAACCTACAGCTTTAATTTCTAATGTGATTAATGAAGCATCGCTCGCACTGTTTAGTTTTTCGTTAGATTTTTCCGCTATTTAGTCTCATTCGTTTCTTTGCTCCTCTGGATTTGTGGATATGTTTCCCCGGTGACACCTGCTCGGCTACTGTCTGCCATACAGACCCGGTTTTGTTCATTAAATGTTCTGATCTGCCTTTGCTTTTCATGTTTTATTTATTATACTTAAAATAAATGTGTATTCGTTGATTTTTTTTTTATTTATTTTTTTTTTATCACAAATGTATGACTTTTGGAAGTGCAATTTGATTATATGCAATTTTAATAAAGTTGAATTAACGAAACCTTCTGTCATTTTTACTCTTTAAAGTGTAGGCTACACTTGCAGGTGTTGATAGCCCCATTAAATAATATAGATAAACAATAAATGATAAAAAGTATATAATTATCTAACAAAATACACCATATAAAAATATTGTCAGAACGTCGTCTCTCAGTTGCTGAATGTCGCGCAACAACGTTGCTACAGCCCTGTCACGTCTTACAATTCTACGTTGTTACAATGTTGCGAGCACGTATACAGCGACGTTGCCATAGCAGAAATGCAACGTGCCAGAGACGTTGCCACAACGTAAATGTGTTTGCTGGGCACACACTCTCTTGATCACTCGCGATCGCACACACAAACACTCTCTCTTGCCCATTCACGATCGCGTGCGCGCGCACACACACACACACACACACTCTCTTGATCACTCGCGATCGCACACACAGACACTCTCTCTTGCCCATTCACGATCGCGTGCGCGCACACACACACACACACACACACACACTTATTGATCACTCGCGATCGCACACACAGACACGATCTTGCCCATTCACGATCGCGTGCGCGCGCACACACACACACACACACACACACACACACACACACACACACACACACACACACACATTCTTGCTCACTGCGATCGAGCGTGCACACACACACAAATAAAAATAACATTCCTAGTTTGGAGAAGTTGAAGTTTTGGAGTGTTACAAAAAAGAAAGCAAATTTTCAATTTTTTTTTGGATATGTTTTTTATTTGGATATAAATTTTGTTTTTCCATATCAATGTTCAGAAGTGGTGATCAGTTGACAGCTCCGCCCCTCTCTTCACCGAGTGTCCAAGATATACAGCCAGAGGCCAGATGAAACGTCCACAAAGACACAAAGTCGATCATCGACCTCCGGCCTAGGGTGTCCTGGTGCCACGTGCACTGATGGACACCCTTATGCTTGAACATGGTGTTCGTTATGGACAAACTGTGACTAGCCTGCTCGGGTTCAGATCAGGGGGGCCGTTCCTCCCAATCACGCCCCTCCAGGTGTCACTGTCGCTGCCCACGTGGGCGTTGAAGTCCCCAAGTAGAACGATGGAGTCCCCAGTCAGAGCGCTTTCCAGCACCCCTCCAGGGTCCAGGGATCAGGTCGTCGAAGCCCCCGCCTTCGACTGCCGCCCGATCCTCTAAGCACCGGCCCCTTACAGTCCCACCTACGGGTGGTGAGCCCACGGGAGGGCAGCCCCACGTCGCTTCTTCGGGCTGAGCCCGGCCGGACACCATGGGGGAGGCCTGGCCACCAGGCGCTCTCATACGAGCCCCACCCCGGGCCTGGCTCCAGGGTGGGGCCCCGGATAAATTTTCCAACTCACCTGGGCTGAGCTGTGGGTCATGACCGAAAAGACAAGATCCCGGATACAAGTGGCCGAAATGAGCTTTCTCTGCAGGGTGGCTGGGCGATCCCATAGAGATAGGGTGAGAAGCTCGGTCACTCCGGAGGAGCTCAGAGTAGAGCCGCTGCTCCTCCACATCGAGAGGGGCCAGCTGAGGTGGCTCGGGCATCTGTTCCGGATGCCTCCTGGACGCCTTCCTGGGGAGGTGTTCCGGGCACGTCCCACCGGGAGGAGACCCCGGGGAAGACCTAGGACACGCTGGAGAGACTATGTCTCCCGGCTGGCCTGGGAACGCTTCGGTGTCCCCCTGGAAGAGCCGGACGAAGTGTCTAGAGAGAGGGAAGTCTGGGCATCTCTGCTTAGACTGCTGCCCCCGCGACCCGGCCCCAGATAAGCGGAAGATGTATGTATGTATGTTCAGAAGTTATACAAGAGTAACAACGAAAAATGTTCAGGCACAGGCTGTAAATAAAAGAGATTTGCACTTTGTTACACAATGGTGTATTGATTTTTTTCTGTGAATTCAGACCCAGTGTCCACATATGTGGACATCATTTTTTTCAAAAAGTGCTTCATGTTCAAAGATAATATCTGGTTATTATATATATTGGTCCCCTCCTAACCCCAAAAAGCTAGAAGAAATCTAAAATGCACGCCAAACCAAAGCTCGGGTCTGAGGAGGATAGTTATCTTTTTATTTATTTTCTCGTTGTTCTAATCAGGTCAGGCATGTAAAATTCTCTGTCTTGTCCCTAAAATTTATATATATATATATACACACACACAGTATATATATATATATATATAAATATATATATATATATATATATATATATATATAGTATATAATGTATATATAAATATATATATATAATGTACATATACATATATACAATGTATATACACACACACACACACACATATATATATATATATATATACACTGCTCAAAAAAATTAAAGGAACACTTTGAAAACACATCAGATCTCAATGGGGAAAAATATCATGCTGGATATCTATACTAATATGGACTGGGTAATGTGTTATGAATGAAAAGATGCCACATCGTTTGATGGAAATGAAAATAATCAACCTAGAGAGGATGGAATTCAAAGACACCCCGGAAATCTAAGTGAAAAAATGATGTAGCAGGCTTGTCAATTTTGCTGAAATTTCATTGCAGCAACTCAAAATGGTACTCAGTAGTTTGTATGGCCCCCACGTGCTTGTATGCATGCCTGACAACGTCGGGGCATACTCCTAATGAGACGACGGATGGTGTCCTGGGGTATTTCCTCCCAGATCTGGACCAGCGCATCACTGAGCTCCTGGACAGTCTGAGGTGCAACGAGGTGATGTCAGATGGACCGAAACACAATGTTCGAGAGGTGTTCTATTGGATGTAGGTCAGGTGAGCGTGGTGGCCCTTCAATGGTATCATTCCTTCATCCTCCAGGAACTGCCTGCATGCTCTCGCCACATGAGGCCGGGCATTGTTGTGCACCAGGAGGAACCCAGGACCCACTGCACCAGCATAGGGTCTGACAATGGATCCAAGGATTTCATCCCAATACCTAATGGCAGTCAGGGTGCCATTGTCTAGCCTGCAGAGGTCTGTGCGTCCCTCCATGGATATGCCTCCCCAGACCATCACTGACCCACCACCAAACCGGTCATGCTGAACGATGTTACAGGCAGCATAACATTCTCCACGGCTTCTCCAGACTCTTTCTTGTCTGTCACATGCTCAGGGTGAACCTGCTCTCATTTGTGAAAACCACAGGGCACCAGTGGCGGACCTGCCAATTCTGATGTTCAATGGGAAATGCCAATCGAGCTCTCTGGTGCTGGGCAGTGAGCACGGGGCCCACTAGAAGACGTCGGGCCCTCAGGCCACCCTCATGAAGTATGTTTCTGATTGTTTGGTCAGAGACATTCACACCAGTGGCCTGCTGGAGGTCATTTTGTAGGGCTCTGGCAGTGCTCATCATGTTCCTCCTCGCACAAAGGAGCAGATACCGGTCCTGCTGATGGGTTAAGGACCTTCTACGGCCCTGTCCAGCTCTCCTAGAGTAGCTGTCTGTCTTCCTGGAATCTCCTCCATGCTCTTGAGACTGTGCTGGGAGACACAGCAAACCTTCTGGCAATGGCACGTATTGATGAGCCATCCTGAAGGAGCTGGACTGCCTGCGCAACCTCTGTAGGGTCCAGGTATCGTCTCATGCTACCAGTAGTGACACTGACCCTAGCCAAATGCAAAACTGGTGAAAAACAGTCCGAAAAGATGAAGAGGGAAAAAATGTCAGTGGCCTCCACCTGTAAAACCATTCCTGTTTTGGGGGTTGTCTCACTGTTGCCCATCTAGTGGACCTGCTGTTAATTTCATTAACACTAAAGCAGCTGAATCTGATTACCAACCCCCTCTGTTACTTAACTGACCAGATCAATATCCCAGAAGTTTAACTGACTTGATGATATTCTCTGATTAAAAAGTGTTCCCTTTATTTTTTTGAGCAGTGTATATATATATAAATATAGCTGTGAGCAGCGATGAAGGGCCAAAGCCGGCGGGACCGCCACCCCGGTGCCTTTAGGTAACTAAAGGCACCGGGGTGGCGGTGCCACCGGCTTGGGCCCGTAATCTCTGCTCGCAGCTATATTTAGGGCCCAAGCCCAAAGGGCGAAGGCCCTATTGTTTCCGGTAGGATTATTAGGGCCCAAGCCCTGAAGGGGCGAAGGCCCTATTGTTTTCGTTAGGATTATTAGGGCCCAAGCCCTGAAAGGGCGAAGGCCCTATTGTTTTCGTTAGGATTATTATTAGGGCCCAAGCCCTGAAAGGGCGAAGGCCCTATTGTTTTCGTTAGGATTATTATTAGGGCCCAAGCCCTGAAAGGGCGAAGGCCCTATTGTTTTCGTTAGGATTATTATTATTATTAGGGCCCAAGCCCTGAAAGGGCGAAGGCCCTATTGTTTTCGTTAGGATTATTAGGGCCCAAGCCCTGAAAGGGCGAAGGCCCTATTGTTTTCGTAAGGATTATTAGGGCCCAAGCCCTGAAAGGGCGAAGGCCCTATTGTTTTCGTTAGGATTATTTATTAGGGCCCAAGCCCTGAAAGGAGACAGGGGTAGCTGCAGCTTGGAGTAATGGGCGTGGAGAGAGGTAGGGGCATGGCAAGAGGTTTCTCATTGGTCAAAGGAGTTTCCTCCTGGCAACTGCGTTGGCCAATCAGCAGTAACCATAGTTATACGTCATTCCCTTTAGCTAAAAAAAATCTTCATTTCCTTTAGACGGAAAGAAGATGGCGGGGGTAATACATGTGCGATATATTTTGTGGTTCTCTTTGCTTTACATCTTTCAAGTTGGGTAATTATTTAATTGTTGTTGACAGACACATGTTACAGTGAGAAGAATTAATGAGTCCATATGCATCGAAGACATCAGAGTTGGCGATTTATATCGATGTCCGTTCTGTGCTCTCAGTGTTTTTAGACCATGTGAATATCACAACATACACAGTCATTTGCAAAGCCACAGACTTCGCGCGGTTCGCCATGAACGTAAGTATGAGTTCAGTTGTGATATGCATGCCTGTTATAACTTGTTAAGGTTATAGATAATAACGTGAATGTTGATGTGAACGTATCATAATTGGTAACTTATGACAAACATGTTTTGCTTTATATATGAATTTTCCTATTTTAAATTGTGTTTGATGTTTATGATTCTTTTAGATTTGATCATCTTTGACTGCCACTTGGAATGCAGACAAACCAAGCACTTTCACTGCTTCCACTGCTCAAAAACCCTAATTAAAAAGTCAGATTTTATAAAGCACATAAAAATGTGCAAAGTAGTCAAACAGATGGTGCCTTTGTCTCATCAGAGTAGTGACACATCTCCAAAACCGGTCCAGTGTGCGTCTTTGTCTCCTCCCAGTAGTGACACATCTCCAAAACCGGTCCAGTGTGCGTCTTTGTCTCCTCCCAGTAGTGACACATCTCCAAAACCGGTCCAGTGTGCGTCTTTGTCTCCTCAGAGTAGTGACACAGCTCCAAACATGGTCCAGTGTGCGTCTTTGTCTCCTCCCAGTAGTGACAAAGCTCCAAAACCGGTCCAGTGTGCGTCTTTGTCTCCTCCCAGTAGTGACACAGCTCCAAACATGGTCCAGTGTGCGTCTTTGTCTCCTCCCAGTAGTGACACATCTCCAAAACCGGTCCAGTGTGCGTCTTTGTCTCCTCAGAGTAGTGACACCGCTCCAAAACCGGTCCAGTGTGCGTCTTTGTCTCCTCACAGTAGTGAGACAGCTGCAAAGATGGTCCAGTGTGCGTCTTTGTCTCCTCCCAGTAGTGACACAGCTCCAAAACCGGTCCAGTGTGCGTCTTTGTCTCCTCCCAGTAGTGAGACAGCTGCAAAGATGGTCCAGTGTGTGTCTTTGTCTCCTCCCAGTAGTGACACAGCTCCAGAGATGGTCTAGTGTGCGTCTTTGTCTCCTCTCAGTAGTGACACAGCTCCGAAACTGGTCCAGTGTGCGTCTTTGTCTCCTCAGAGTAGTGACACAGCTCCAAACATGGTCCAGTGTGCGTCTTTGTCTCCTCCCAGTAGTGACACAGCTCCAAAACCGGTCCAGTGTGCGTCTTTGTCTCCTCCCAGTAGTGACACAGCTCCAAAACCGGTCCAGTGTGCGTCTTTGTCTCCTCCCAGTAGTGACACAGCTGCAAAGATGGTCCAGTGTGCGTCTTTGTCTCCTCCCAGTAGTGACACAGCTCCAAAGATGGTCCAGTGTGCATCTTTGTCTCCTCCCAGTAGTGACACAGCTCCAAAGATGGTCCAGTGTGCGTCTTTGTCTCCTCCCAGTAGTGACACAGCTCCGAAACTGGTCCAGTGTGCATCTTTGTCTCCTCCCAGTAGTGACACAGCTCCAAAGATGGTCCAGTGTGCATCTTTGTCTCCTCCCAGTAGTGACACAGCTCCAAAGATGGTCCAGTGTGCGTCTTTGTCTCCTCCCAGTAGTGACACAGCTCCAAAGATGGTCCAGTGTGCGTCTTTGTCTCCTCCCAGTAGTGACACAGCTCCAAAGATGGTCCAGTGTGCGTCTTTGTCTCCTCCCAGTAGTGACACAGCTCCGAAACTGGTCCAGTGTGCATCTTTGTCTCCTCCCAGTAGTGACACAGCTCTAAAGATGGTCCAGTGTGCATCTTTGTCTCCTCCCAGTAGTGACACAGCTCCAAAGATGGTCCAGTGTGCGTCTTTGTCTCCTCCCAGTAGTGACACAGCTCCGAAACTGGTCCAGTGTGCATCTTTGTCTCCTCCCAGTAGTGACACAGCTCCAAAGATGGTCCAGTCAGTTAGTTTTCCTGCTCAAAGTGACGACACCGCTCCGCAAGTGACCAAAACTGTGTCTTTTGCATCTCTTTGTGATGCCACCGATAAAACCCGCTTGAAATATGTTCGTAGAAAACAGGGGCAAAGATTATGTTGTCCCCACTGTAATCTGTGCGTTTTAAAAAAAAAACTCAAGAAACATATACAAAGGGCACACTTGAATATTGAACCTGATATCACTGCACAGTCTCACCTTCAAAGTCAGTGTATTGACCCAAAAAATGCAGTTTTTGCTGTTGCAAAATCGTCTAAAGGCCCTTGTATACCCATTCATGTTATCAAAAAAACATGGGGCATTTCACACAAGGTGACTTGTGAATTTGATGCCTGCAATTCTGTAATGGATTTTAAAAAAAGAAGTGGAATGCGATCTTGTCAGTGTACACACTTAAAATCAGTGGATTACTGCAGATCTGATGCTGGAAATGTTGTCCTGCATGAAGAGGCTTTAAGAGAAATGGTACAGGACAAATGGTTTTCAGAGGAACGCAAAAGACAGTGCTTAAATGCTCAGAAAAAAGCTGAAGAACAAAATGTGTGTTTTGCATCCTATGTGACTCTTGGTGGTCCATCCTATATGCACTATGTGTCAGTTTTTGAGCCAAAAGTTTCATTCTATAACCGATTGGGAAGAATCATGGTTGTTTATAATGCAAAAAACAACACATGGCATTGCCCTTGTACTCGGCCAAGACGCTCCTATATACACAAGACTGTGTGCAAATGGTATCTTTTCCAAACCAACAGAAAAATGTTCCAAAGAGTGAAGAGCACAGAGGTGGAATTGACCTGTAAGACTCCTGTGTCCACTGGCAATGGACTTTCTGATTCAGAAAAAGACTATACTGAGAACATTTTGTACCCTCCAAAAAATTAGGACCTCAAGAAAATGGTGCAGTATATCTTTACAAAGAAAACAATACCTTCTTCCTTACCCATCTCAGCAACCAATTTAGATGAAAAGGAATTCCCAAAAATTTTGGTTCCAGATGAAATGCACTGTTCATCGTGTTCGGAACCCCTTAGTGATCCTTTGCTCATCTCTAATAAAGCTAAAATTGTCACAACAGTTGGAATAATTGAAGGTTGGTATTTATTTGTTAGTAGTAAATTCTTACTTCAATAATGTGTGTTAAGATTAGCTGCTTATTTTGTTTGTTTTTGTTTTTAGGTGTTGAAACCTATTGCAAGACATGCCCAGTGTGTGGACTTGCATATCGCTATCAAGAATGGAGTACTGGTGTGCATAACTATGATGACCACATCATACTCAGTTTGAAATTTTGTCTTATGCTTTGGAGTTTTTTGCAGGTATTGTGGATTGCTTTATTTATTGCAGGTTGTCCAAACTCAGTCCTGAAGGGCTGCTGTCCTGCAGTTTAGCTCCAACTTTTCTTAACACACTTGCCAGGAAGTGCTTTGTATTCCTAGTAAGAACCTGATCAGCTGGACCAGACTTTATTAATTAGGTTTGGAGCTAAACTCTGCAGGACAGTGGCCGTTCAGGAGCAGGATTGGACACCCCTGCTTTACAGTATTTAATGTTATTGTCACAACAATGTCAATACCTAATTTTTTCTCTTTAGTCTCACACCGCTGTTGAAAGAGTCTGTAAAGCACTTTCCATATCCAATGGAGTGGCTTACCCAAGTAAAACGGTGCTTTGTGCTTATTTGCACTTTGAAGCATTAACTGATCACAACTACCAGTTTTCCTGCTTAAAGTGTGGATTCCATCCCTCTGTTGTTATCATGGATGCTCATCGAAAAGCAGCTTTTAGCATGCCAGGTATGATACAGATCTAATTAGAATTTGAAATATCCTGACTTGCATGTAACTTATTAGAATCAATCATCAATTGAAGTTTTGAGTTGAGCTGTCTTTTATTCATCTTTTATTCAAATAATCCTGAAAAAGTATTACAGGTTATAAAAAATATTTCCCATTCTGTCATAATAAATTACATTTAGATCATGTGACACTGATGACTAACACTGAAATAATAATGAAATAAAAATAAATGACTGACACCGAAATCATTTTTGATGGTATATTAAAATAGAATGCCATAATTTTAAATTGGAATTTCTGCTCCAATAAATGCAGACTTGATGATCATAAGGGACTTCCTTCAAATCATTAAAAATAGTGATGTTTTATAAGTTTTGACTTGGCACTGTATTTGTAATTTTATTTTGTTAGTCAGTGAAATAGAAGAACCACCAGCAAACTTTGATGGACAGGTGGATGTGGAGGCTTTTTGGAATTCACTGCGATTGGAGATTATTGCAAGAGGTCTTGTGGAGAGTAAGTTATTTTATTCATTTGGATCAAAGTACAACACAGACACAGGTATTTGTTTTATCTGGTATTATGCCTAAACTTTTACACTGGGAGACATTACACATGGATGCAACATGCACACACACAAATTAGAAAAAACATCCCAGAAACACCTGCTATGAGTGTACCCCATGACATGATCTATTATTACATATTAATTAATTTATATTTATGTATAACTTTATTTTGTTGTTAAACTTTAGAAATAAAAGTGGAGTTATCACTGGCAACAACATTATGACTTGTTTTTTTGTTTTGTTTTGTTTTGTTTTTGCAGCTGGAAACCCCAATCCTTTTGCAGTCAAACCAAGTTATCACCTTTGGGCGCCCTGGATTGGACCGAATACTAGGAAGTCTGGCTCTGTCTTGAATACAGAATGGGAGAAAGTACATTCATCAAATCCTAATCCTGCATCTGAAGTTCCAGTAACTGAGGAAAGGCTTATTGATGAGCTGATGTCACTGAAGGTGTAGTGTTGTTTTGTTTACCTTTTTGTAACAGTATTCTATTGTCATTGTTTATTTCTAATAAATTCTGAGTTTTTTTGTTGTTTTAATTCATAGGTGGCTGCTGTCCGACAGTTATGTGCATCATGTGGGTTAGATAACAAGGGATCAAAGATGGACCTCATAATGAGACTGAGGAGTGAAATGCAAAACAGATCATCATATGACAAATTTTTTCAAAAGGTTTGGGGTGCATCAGGTTTGTATGCACAGATATATCTTAATTTATAATAGAAAACACACATTTCTTAATTTGTTTTACTTATTTTATTACTTTAAGTGCTGCAATCATTAATTTGAAACAATCTATCACTTAGGTGGCTGGGCAGTTGTTATGTGCCCCTGCGGTGTCGTTAACAGCATTAAAGTCCTGGTAAGAGCTGAAAGTCCAAGGGACTTCGCTGACATGTTGCTGTCCTGGAAACACCTTCCCAACATATCCATTTATGACTTTGCAAGAGGACTTTCCACTCATGCAAATCTCCGCAATCCAAACATGATTCCCTTCAGCCCACACGAGGGTCGGCTTTTGGAGCCAAATGATGCCAATATTGCAGCAGCAGAAGAGGGAAGACTTAAGATTTCATTGGAATGGCTCAAAGAGAAGAAAATGCCTGCTGATGTGAATGGGCATCCATTAACTGGCTCATCTGATCACTATGTACTTTCTGACAGATTCCATGAAAACAACACAAAGGATCCCCGTGATAAACTTCGTAAAATACAGCTTGTGCCTGAGTTGGCTGGAAGAGTTAATTCTCAGTGTGCGGAGCAGTTGTTTTCTCAAATGAGAAAAAACAATTACTTCCTAAATGTTATTGTAACCCTCTTCGTCTGTGTGCTCCCCCAAATGTCTCTGCGTTGTGTTTGGATGATGGTTGAATGAGGAGGACACAAATATCGTTGTCGTCACAGCAGTGAAGCTTATTTATTGGGCTCTTCTGCATCAGCCACTTTTCACAAGGAAAATAGAACTGTTAGTTACTAATATCAAAAATAAAAATGCATACAATATCACAAAACAATACAATACAGTTCTAGCAGCAGTTATATTAAGCCTTCAATAACAGGGGTTCTCAAAGACTGGAAAAATAACTTTCCACATATGACAATTAATGTTAAATGTCACATGCATCCAAAATACAAAGACTATAACCCAAAATACTCAGATAAATGTTAAACACAATACAATATACAGAAAAATATACCCCATCACATGGAAGGTAAAACCCATTAAATAATATCAGAAATACAAAACCATCCGTCGCAAATAACTGTGCAAATATGTTAGTTAACATCTTTAACAGCAATATATTTATTCATATATATTTATATGTACAAATAACATGGATGGCCAATATAATTAAAGAAATGTAATAGATGTAACAGAGAACATCTTACCTTTTCACAAGGAAAATAGAACTGAATTAACAACAGCTCCACCCATGTGAAGAAGGGCTCACTCACACAGTGAAACACTCATAGAACACAGTGCTCCCCCTAAGGCTGGGAGAAACATATTACATCTTCCCTACATCCACCCCCTCTTTAAATGATGCCGTCCCAGTCATCACTAAACAAAATTAAATCAGTTTAAATCTTAAGATTCTCTTTGAAGTGTCTGTGTGGGGTGTGTGTGTGTATAGGCATTGCTAAAGTAGAGCTGCTTCTTCGCTTTAGCCTTTTCCCACACTTTCCTTCCTCTCTCTACCTTCTCCTTGTCAATCTCGCTTTGGAGGACATGTATCTCCAAGGAGAGTCTATTTGGTGGGCGCCTTTTCCGCTCAGGATATCTCCTCTCTGGCCTCTCAGGATTGGAGACTTCCAATGGCGTCTACTCCCCATTCTCCTCCTTTTCACTCACAGTCTCTTTCAATTGAATTCCATCCTGTCCATGCTCTTCGTCTACAACATCTGGCCATTCCACACTTGTACACTGTGTAACACTGTCTCCACTTTCAATTGTCTCCACTACTTCCTCTTCTTCCTCGAAAACACTTGAGTCCATTCCAGACACTTCCTCCATGTCAGACTCTTCTTGGGCAAGGTACTTGGAACTCACTGGGAAAAACATGCACTGGGACAGAAGATTTCGGTGGATGACTCTTTCCCTGTCACCATCTTCTGGACGAACCACATACACTGGAATTCCTGGCTGTTTCTTCACCACAACATATGGATGTGGTTCCCACCTATCAGCCAGCTTCTGTTTTCCCTCGACATAACACACTTTCACCATCACTCTGTCACCAGGTTGGAACATGTGGCTTTTGGCTTTCTTGTCATAGTGCTTTTTCTGAAGATCCTTAGCATGCCTCGACATTCGGTCTGCCTCATCATAAGCATAGTTCAAGCACTCACGCAGAGTCTGGACATATTCACTGTACTCACATGGCTCTTTTGCTGTTGACAGGCCAAACATGAGATCAAAAGGCAGTCGTGGATGTCTGCCATACATCAAGAAGTATGGGGAGAAACCAGTCGAATCATGTTGAGTGCAGTTGTAAGCATGTGTCAGTGCGTCAATGTATTCATGCCACCTGGGTTTTTTATCAGGATCAAGAGTGCCCAACATATTCATAAGAGTTCTGTTAAATCTCTCTGTGGTCCCATTTCCCTGCGGATGGTAGGGGCTAGTATGAGTCCTTGTAATTCCAGTCAGCTTACACAACTCCTTCACAACTGTACTCTCAAAATTTCTGCCTTGATCTGCATGGAGTCTTGCTGGGAAACCAAATCGACAGAAGAAATTCTTCCACAGCACCCTTGCCACAGTGACAGCCTTCTGGTCTTTTGTGGGGTAAGCCTGGGCGAATCTTGAGAAATGATCGGTGACAACCAGGACATTCTCTATTCCTCCCTTAGACTTCTCCAGGACAAGGAAATCCATGCAGATGAGTTCTATAGGGGCATTAGTGTGAATGCTCACCAGCGGAGCCCTATTTCCAGTGGGAGTTTTCCTCAGACAACATCTTTCACATTGCTCACACCATGACTTTATTTCACACTGCATTCTCGGCCAAAAGAATCGTTCTCGGAACAGATTAAAAGTACGCTCAAATCCCAAATGACCAGAGTCGTCATGAAGACTTGTTTTAGCCAAGAGTCGCATTTTCTCTGGCAAGACCAGCTGAGCAGTGGACCGTCCCTGAACATCCTTAACTTGCCTGTAAAGAATTCCATCTTTGACCACCAGCCTCCTCCACTCTTTTAAGAGAAGTCGTGCATCTTTCCCCTTTTCCAATCTTTCTCCACGTCTTGGCTTTTTGTTTAGTGTCTTGTAATGTAGGACTGGCCCAATGACAGGGTCCTCCTTTTGACATCCTCTGATCTCCAGCTTTGTCATTGCAGGCAGCACATCAGTACCCGCTCCATCAAATGGATTGGCTAGCTCGTCAACCCGGCCCAGAAACTCTCCCTCTTTGCGTACAACAGTTCTTTTCGCTTGCTCCCTAACGTCTTCCTTCCTCCCTGACTCATCTCCACAGGACTGGTCTTGCTGCGTAGAGGAAATGCACTGTGGGCAGGACTGAAGAGTTTCTATGACCTCTTGATTAGACATCCTCGATAATGCGTCGGCATTAGAGTTGGACTTCCCTTGCCTGTACTCAATGCCAAAGTCAAACATGGCAAGCTGTGACACCCAACGCTGACCTGTGGCGTCCAACTTCGCTGTACTCATCACATATTTAAGTGGGTTGTTGTCAGTCAGCACAGAAAACTTATGCCCATAAAGGTGATCATAAAACTTGTCTGTAACAGCCCACTTTAGAGCCAAAAACTCTAACTTATGTGCAGGGTAGCGGGTTTCAGGTGGTCTCAAACCTCGGCTTGCATAAGCAATTACTTTTTCCACACCATCTTGAACTTGAGCAAGGACCGCCCCAAGACCCTCACCAGAAGCATCCGTTTGCAGAACAAATGGTAAGCTGAAGTCGGGGTAGCCCAGAACAGGTGCTGTAGTCAGTCTCTCTTTCAGTGCTTCAAATGCTCTCTCACATTCATCTGTCCACTCAAACGGTTTAACAGTTCCTGAAGTTCCTTTTACCCCTTTTTTCTTCTTCTTTGGGTCTCCAGAGGTAAGTCTATACAGAGGTGCCGCCAATGTTGCATATCCCTTGATGAACCGTCTGTAGTACCCAGCAAAACCAACGAACCCCAGCACTTCCTTCACACTTGACGGCCGCTTCCAGTCTCTGACTCTGCTTATCTTCTCAGGATCTGTATGAATACCCTCCGCAGACACCACATGGCCCAGGTACTGAACTTCTTTCCTCAGTAGACTACACTTTTGAGGCTTCAGCTTCAAACCATGTTTGCGGAGCCGGCTGAACACTACTTCCAACCGCTCAAGATGCTCTTCAAAAGTCCTAGAGAAGATAATTAAGTCGTCAAGGTAGATAAGGAGGCTCTCAAAGTTCAGATCACCAAAGCAGCAGGTCATCAATCTTTGGAAGGTTGAGGGGGCATTCTGCAGACCAAACGGCATTCTGTTAGCCTCATATAACCCCATGGGGGTGCTGAAAGCAGTTTTGAGCTTGTCGTGTTCAGCCACCGCAACTTGCCAGTAACCAGATGTAAGATCAAGAGTCGAGAAGAACCTTGCCTGTCCCAGTGCTTCCAATGCCTCCTCTATTCTTGGTAGCGGAAAAGCGTCTCTGGTACTGCAGGAATTCAGTTTCCTGTAGTCCACGCAGATCCTCAGGGAGCCATCTTTTTTAGAAACAACAACGATGGGGGATGCATATGGGCTTTTGCTTGGCCGAATGACTCCAGCTTCTTCCATCTCTGATATGGCCTTCCGCACTTCCTGGTACTGAGACGGGGGTATTTTGCGATAAGGTAGGCGGAAAGGTTTTGAGTCTACAAGAGGTATCTCATGTTGCACAGTGGTGGTATGTCCATAGTCCATAGAGTGTTTGGAGAAGACATCAGCATTTCTCCTCAGCAAATCCTGAAGCAACGCCAACTGCTCCTCACCTTCTACTGCTGCAGCACTAAGATCAACACCACATGTTATACCATCAACAGACTCAACACTGGTTGTCTGCTGTTGACTTTGACAAGACGTTGTCACTGAATTCTCACACTGACTCTGACACATGAACTGGTTTTGGCACAGCATTTGGCACTTTTCTTCCTCTTCAACGACATTTTGAACCAGGAAAGCATCTGCAAGCAGGGTCCTTGGGTTGACAATAACATCCTTTCCAGACAGATTTAAGAGCCGGATGGGAACACAACCTTTTTCAACATTAGCAAGCAGCCTGGCAACCATAAGGCCTTCTGGAACACTTTTGGAGGACTGGCTCTCCACTAGAACTGTATAGTGTGCTCTCTTCGGTCCACCCATAACTCTGCCAATAACATCCTGCTCCTTACCAGCTGGTATCCTTATTCTGTGACCAGCATACTGTACTTGACCAACTTTACCCGTAGCTCCACCAGGTTCACTTTTACTCACAGCAACCATTGCAGAGTGCCACTCAGGATTGGTCAACTTCAATTTGGCGAGATATTTTCTGCCATATGACGCTTGAAGGTCATTTCTGGAAACCCTTATTACATTAGTCCCAATGAGCAATGGAACACTGGATCGGTACTCAGTCACAGGGACAACAAAAGCAGGAACATTTGAGTAGACCCTTCCCAAAAACTTAAGGTTGATACAAAGCACACCAACATAAGATACGGGTTGACCAGCGGCACCTTCAATGGGGATGTCTGATGGCTGCAATTCCTGAAAACTTAACACAGGATGTCGGCGCCAGAACTCATCAGTAATTGTGGTTACCTGAGAGCCAGAGTCAATGAGAGCTTTACACATTTCTCCATTTACTCCAACCACCCCTTCATTACAGGGACCTACCAATGGGGTATCAGCTGGTTTTGACCTGCCCGTTTCATGTTGCTGGGGACTCTGTTGCATGCCTGTGGTTGCCCCGGTAACCACAGGCCCTAAGCATTTAAATCCTGCCTGGACTCTGCTCCAATTTCAGCTTGGGCTGCCTCATCAGTCATCACTGTCCGACACAGACGTGCAATGTGTCCCGGTTTTCCACAACGATAGCACACTATGCCCCTTACTGCAGTGTCACTACTCTCTTGAGGTCTCTGGGTGTGAGGAAACACAGTCTGTGGTGATGCTCCAACTTTAGCCTCCAGCTGCGTCAATCTGTTAAGCTGATCCTCTTGACTGCTCACCAGTTTCTTCACCATGGCTGTGAGTTCAGTAAGATCTGTGTTCTGCCTATTTCCTTTTTCTGTTCTCGGCTTTTCGCCACTCTGGTTACCACTCACTGTCGTAAACTGAGCTTGTGCGTACGTCTTTTTGGCCTTTGGCTGCGTCTGAAACTTCCTTGTCTCCCAAGCAAGGTTACGAAGTTCCGTTTGAAGTTCACGAAAACTTAGAAGTCTAGGCTTCATCGGTGCTATCCTGTGAAAAACCTCTTCGTCACTCAATCCTCTCATGAACTGACGAGTCAGTTTGCCGTCCCGGTCTGGAAAAGGCTGGCCTCCATACTGAGCATCTTCTACTGAACGTAAAGTGGCCTCCAGAGCAATGGCGTATGAACACACTGATTCGCCCGGGCGCTGGTATCGCTCATAGAAATCAGCTAATGGGTCCAGGGATGTCTGCATATCACTATACTCGGCTCGTAGTTCTTCAAAAGCTCTGCCGGCAGTCTGCTCATTAGGAGGGAGATTCAGAACTAGCCTCCTGGCTTCACCACTCAAATGTCGCACTACAGTAGCAAAGGACAGATTTTCTGGCATTCCTCCAGCATCAAGGAGGTACTGCATATCTCTTATCCAGTCTTCAATAAGTATCCTGCAATCAGGACCACCGCTGAACACTTGCACATTTCGAACTTGATGTGTCTGTGTAAAGCTGGGCTGTGGCGTGGTCATTCCAGAGGCAGGGATGTATGCAACTTGCTGATGAGCCACATGCGGAGGTGCAGTCTGAGGTCTTTGCACTGAAATGGGTTGTTGTGCATACATATGTGAACCATGAGACACCGGCACTGTCATAGGAGCATACACAGAAGGTGAGGAGGATGACACAACAGCACAATGCGAATGTAAGGTGCGCTGTCGATCATTGGAATTTCTGTGTGTTTGAACAGAGTCCGTTTTCTGCAAAAAGTTGGTTCTTGACAAGACAGGAGGTGCAGGTGTGTCAGGTGGTTTTGAGTACATGGCATTTGGCACACCACAACAGAAAAGAGGAGGAACCTGAGCGGCCGTTGGATGACCTGGCAAGTTGGTTTGGGGTGAAACAGCCATTGCAGCAGGAGAGTGCAGGTCATATGGAGAAGTGTACATATTGGGTGCCTGGTTCATACCTGGATAAGTAGAAATGTAAGTTTTAGGCGGCACAGTCAACGTTGGGGGCAGGTATGGGTCGTTTGGAGAAGGGGACATGTCAGTTGGCATTTTGTTGGCCACGTTTGGTGAAGCCTGAATGGTAGTGACATTGTCATGCATGTTAGTTTGCGACAAAACAGTCGGCACATTAGATGGATGTGGGTTAACTAAAGACATGTGCATGGTGGTTGGAAGTCCATATAATGGGTTATCTGGGCCTTGGTTATGAGCCGAGGATTGATGTTGCACAAAAGTGCTGGGGCAGGTGCCCAACTGGTGCCAGCTCACTGCCGCGGTGGGCAGATTCTCCGTATGTGCAGCTAGCTGCCTTGTCTTTGGGCGGACAGACTGTTGGGGGTTATCATTTGGCTGGGATACAGTTTCAATACTCACATCGACGGGCATGCTTATTTCATACTGTTGGATTTTGTCCTGCTTTACTGGTAACCATGGGGTGGCCTGAAAGGGCTGCCTTAGTGGTACTTGGGGACGAGGAGGTGGTCGATGAGGGGTGGTTTCATGGAGCCCCTGCATTTTTCTTCCACTTCTTTCAACTTTCTCGTCTGTGCAATACACAATGTGTATGTAGTGTGCAATACACTGTGTGTAGTGTTTGAAAATGTAAAAATATGAAAAATGTAGTAAAGTGCAAATTAATGCTGTTAGTGAATGTGTTGTGTATATCTTATGTTTCCTGTAATCACAAAGCAAATCATAAATTAAGGTAAATGAAAAAAATAAATTAAAAAAAATACCCACTTCAAAAGATTTAAATACACCCGAATGCACAAAAAAAAAAACCCACAGCAACTCACTAATTTGTCACTCAAAACAACAAATTAACACTCTTATAGCACAATATCAAAAGTTCAGACACAGAAAAAAAAAAAAAACTTTCTTAAATAAAACTCAGTTCAGTCCAACAATATATTTAACACTGTCACTTTAAGACAAAAGAAAGTAGGTGAAATAATGTTGTTGTTTTTTTTTTTTCTGCTTTTTTTTTTTTGCTTCTTTTTTTCTCTTTTGATTATTTTTTGGGTTTTTTTTTCTTTTCTTTTGCTTCTTTTTTTTTTCTCTCTAGATTTTTTTCTTTTTTTTTTCTTCACTCTACTCACACTTCTTATTTGTCAGATTGCTTCTGTTGACGTAGAAACCAACGATCCGGGTCACGGCACCAAAGATGTAACCCTCTTCGTCTGTGTGCTCCCCCAAATGTCTCTGCGTTGTGTTTGGATGATGGTTGAATGAGGAGGACACAAATATCGTTGTCGTCACAGCAGTGAAGCTTATTTATTGGGCTCTTCTGCATCAGCCACTTTTCACAAGGAAAATAGAACTGTTAGTTACTAATATCAAAAATAAAAATGCATACAATATCACAAAACAATACAATACAGTTCTAGCAGCAGTTATATTAAGCCTTCAATAACAGGGGTTCTCAAAGACTGGAAAAATAACTTTCCACATATGACAATTAATGTTAAATGTCACATGCATCCAAAATACAAAGACTATAACCCAAAATACTCAGATAAATGTTAAACACAATACAATATACAGAAAAATATACCCCATCACATGGAAGGTAAAACCCATTAAATAATATCAGAAATACAAAACCATCCGTCGCAAATAACTGTGCAAATATGTTAGTTAACATCTTTAACAGCAATATATTTATTCAAATAACATGGATGGCCAATATAATTAAAGAAATGTAATAGATGTAACAGAGAACATCTTACCTTTTCACAAGGAAAATAGAACTGAATTAACAACAGCTCCACCCATGTGAAGAAGGGCTCACTCACACAGTGAAACACTCATAGAACACAGCGCCCCCCCTAAGGCTGGGAGAAACATATTACATCTTCCCTACATTATGAAGCCAACAAATCACTTGTTTCTTATGCGAAACCTGCTGCACCACTACAACGTTGCGATTAACACTAGGTTTACAGAACAGCTTACCAAGGCTGTTGGTTGCAGTCAGGTTGTCCTGGATAAGCATGGCCAAGCACTTGCAGGTAAACTTAATTTTTCATAATGCAATTTAATGTCATTATTTGTCTTCTCCAGAAATGTTATTTGACACTGGGGTTAATTGACACTCGCATGCTTTATTGCTAGGGACTTTAAGTAAAAGCACAGTCGAAATGGATGGTAAGCCAAGTACAGACAAGGCGTCTGTGACAGGGCTGAAGGATGTAATGTTTAAGACCAGCTGGGAGCAACCATTCAGCGAAGAAAAGGTGATTGCTCTATGAAGGTTGAAATCTTAAAAGCTGAAGAATGAGTAGCCTGAAACATTTTGTAATGTTTGTTGATAATGTTTTTAGCTCACACGTGTTTTGGACACAAAGCAAAATGGGAGTGAACATGTGTCACGTGTTTGTTCTACAACCCTGATGCGAGAAGTTGGTTGCACTCAGGTTGTCCTGGAAGAGCATGGCCAAGCACTTGCAGGTAAACTTAATTTTTCATAATGCAATTTAATGTCATTATTTGTCTTCTCCAGAAATGTTATTTGACACTGGGGTTAGATGACACTCGCATGCTTTATTGCTAGGGACTTTAAGTAAAAGCACAGTCGAAATGGATGATGAGCCAAGTACAGACAAGGCGTCTGTGACAGGGCTGAAGGATGTAATGCCCAACAAGACTGGCTGGAAGCAACCATTCAGCGAAGAAAAGGTGATTTGCTCTGAAATCTTTTAAAGGGATACTTCACCTTTTTTCATATTAAACTTATTCCCTTAACTAAGACGAGTTGATGCATACCTCTCTCGTCTCAGTGCGTGCACTTAAAGGGATAGTTCACCCAAAAATGAAAATGCTGTCATTTACTCTCCCTCAAGTTGTTCCAAACCTGTATGACTTTCTTTCTTCTGCTGAACACAAAAGAAGACATTTTGAAGAAAGTCAGTAACCAAACGACTGATGGACCCCATTGACTTCCATAGCAGGAAAAAAAAAAAAATACTATGGAAGTCAATGGGGACCAGCAACTGTTTAATTACCAAACTTCTTTAAAATATCATCTTTTGTGTTCAGGAGAAGAAAGTCATACAGGTTTGGAACAACTTGAGGGTGAGTAAATGATGACAATTTTCATTTTTGGGTGAACTATCCCTTTAATCGCTCTGGCGCACGGCGACACTTTGATAGCACTTCGACTCGGCGCAGTAAAAAGTCACGCTTGTAAAATCCTCTCCCTCTCACTTCTGTCATTAGAACCAACGTGACTTTTTACTGCGCAGAGTCAAAGTGCTTCCAACTTCAAGTGCTATTCCGCCATACATTATAGTTATCCTTTTTACCCGCTTAGAAAAGCGCCACGTTTTATTTTGTCACCATACTTGGTCGTGTAACTACTCGTGTAACTGTATTTAAATAGGGAAAATGCTTATGTGTTTGGTCACTTCTAACTTCATCTCTGTTTGGTCCCTAATGAATGAACTGGGCTAAGTTAAGTGCTATCGAAATGTCACCGCGCGCCTGAGTGATTGAGTGCACGCACAGAGACGAGAGGTATGCATCAACTCGTCTTAGTTAAGGGAATAACATAGTTTAATATGAAAAAACGGTGAAGTATCCCTTTAAGCTGATGAAGGCTCAAGTAGCCTCAAACATTTTGTAATGTATGTTGATAATGTCCCCCCCCCCCAAATAGCTCACACATATTTTAGACACAAAGCAAAATGGGAGAGAACATGTGGCACGTGTATATTCTACAACCCTGATGCGAGAAGATTTTCAGACCTTGGGATTGGAACGCAATGTGGAGGCAACAGTTAGGATCATCTTAAATTTCTTTGATCCAATTTACTTTTCAAAAATGTTCCTGTTTTTAAGTGAAGCTGTGATATCTTAACAGATTCTGAATTGCTGTTTCAAGAAAATTGAAGACCTCAGCAAATTGCAGGTAAAATGTCATTGCTTGTAGCATGAATAAAATGCAAAAAGCTATTATGAAGAAATGTGTATGTTTCTGTAATTAGGGCATCCAAGTCTGGACGTCTAACAGCTATGTGAATTCAACACTGATTCCCCCACTTTGTGCAGATCCCATGTTACATATCCCTGTAAGCAATTATATATTTTTTTCCAACAGTAATATTGTAGTTAGGATTTGTTATTTTAGCATACATACTTTGGATTTCATTGACTGTTTCTATGTGTTATTGCTATTGACATTTTATGTGGCATATATGTTGTAAGCATTCTTTCAAAGTGTCCAAAAAGATTTCACAGAGCAAAATAAACAATGTGCATCATTTTGTATTATATTTATTTTTGATAGGTTGATGCTTCTACAAAAGACTGCATTCTATTTCCATCTTGGATCAAGTCACACTGGATGCTTTGTGTAAGTCATGAAGACATTTTTATCCATGTCAAATTGATTTCTGTATTTTGTGTTTTTTTAACAACCATTTTCAGATTTTGCGCCCAAAGCTGAAACAGGTGTTTTTTCTTGATTCACTCTGCGCGAGTGGTCTGAGTGATGGAAGATACAGTCAAGTGTACAGGTCTTTTACATAGCTCAGTAGTTCATGTTCAGAAGTTCCAGTTGAACAGTTCTTGTTCAAATGTTCTCAGCTGCTGTATGGTGGTTCAGTTCTAAATCATACAGCATTTTTCTTTTTTTCTTCATTTGTGACGTTCTTGTGTTAATGTCTGATGTGAATTATATGAGGTCATTTAAGTTTATTAACGTTGAAAGTACCAAAACACTAATAACCAATCAACAGTAAGGGGCGTACACAATCAAAATGGGGGACTGTTGTATAGTGTGTTCATAAGTTTAGCAGCAGTGTTATAAAGATAGGGGTGAGATACCTTTTGAATAGGGGCGTGTTTTGTTGATTTTGAATTTCAACATAATTTCTCGATTTCTAAAAATCACTTAATAGGAGGGTTGCTCAGACTGTCATTCCTGGCCATTGGACTGAGATCTCCTGTAAGGATCTTCCAGTAAGTTTTTGAATCATCACTTATTCTTCTAGCACAATTAAATTAATTGCTTTCTTGCTTACTTGCTTTTTTCCATTTCTTGATTTGCTTGCAAACCTTATCCAGGAGATTCCAATGCAGCATTTCTCCAATAATTGTGGAGTCTTTGTGCTCATGGTGAGTTTTTATATGACAGTAACATCAGTTTAATTTAGAAACCAAATAAAAAAAGGTCTAAACAAGTAGCCTTTGAATTTCAGTATGGCCTGTACATTTCTCTGGGGGTGGCTTTTGACTTTTCTGAGGTGAGTCTTCAGATCTTTGTTCTACACTTTTTTTTTGCAAGCCAGTATAAAAACAGAATTTTAAACATTGTAGTAATGTTTGTTTTTTTAAGGCTAATATGTCAAGAATAAGGAAATGGTGGTGTGTACTGCTACTTGAAGACTCGGGGTAAATTCTAATTCTAATAAATTTAAAGTAATGACATTTTAGCATTTTGTAATCTCTCTCTCTCTCTCTCTCTCTCTCTCTCTCTCTCTCTCTCTCTCTCTCTCTCTCTCTCTCTCTCTCTCTCTCTCTAGGTCTCCTACAGATCGAAAAAGGCACAGAAAAGATGCTGAGGTTGAAGGCTCATGTGAAGTCAAAACTGGTATGGTAAACAGTTTGAAATATAACACATGTAAAAAAAAAAAAAAAAAAGGCCAGTGAAAATTCCTTTTTTTTTTTCTTTTCTTTTTTTTTTCAGCCATGGACCCAACAGGAGGCCTTGCTGATGTACTGTTGAATATTATTTCTCTAAAAAAAAAATTCTAAAAAAAGTCATGTAATATTTTAAAATAGTTTTTCCATATTTTTTTTTCCAGCTACCACCAGAGGTGCTCAGTCACATTCTTCTTGATGTTGTTTATGAAGAAGGAGACAAAGCCTTTCACACTCTGTCACTAGTGTGCAAAAAGTTAAATGAAACTGTCCACCATCCAGGTTTTCTTAAAAAAGCTCACTTTGCCTGGCTGGACAGTATGTATAAGTATTACTTTATGAAATGAACAAGTTAAGCTAATATATTAAATTCATTTTTTTGCATTACAAATTCATTTTTTCTTTTGTCTTGTAGGTATCGTTGACTGGAAGTCAGTCAATCCAGATGTGAGGAAAGAATACAGGGTGGAGTTTAAGCTCACCAGATGTGATGCCTGTGGATTCCTCTACAAAAACACCACTGGATATTGCGGCAGTGGAAAGAAGGGGGTCTTCACTGCGTTCTATTCAGATAGAGAGTTTGATGGCTTCTGTTCTATGGACTGCTACTACAGTATGAATCAGTAAAGGAATGAGTTTTTCAGTTATATAGACTGCTATTACAGTATGAATCAGTAAAGGAATGAGTTTTGCAGTTCTATAGACTGCTATTACAGTATGAATCAGTAAAGGAATGAGTTTTTCAGTTCTATAGACTGCTACTACAGTATGAATCAGTAAAGGAATGAGTTCAGTTCTATAGACTGCTACTACAGTATGAGTCAGTAAAGGAATGAGTTCAGTTCTATAGACTGCTATTACAGTATGAATCAGTAAAGGAATGAGTTCAGTTCTATAGACTGCTATTACAGTATGAATCAGTAAAGGAATGAGTTTTTCAGTTCTATAGACTGCTACTACAGTATGAATCAGTAAAGGAATGAGTTTTTCAGTTCTATAGACTGCTATTACAGTATGAATCAGTAAAGGAATGAGTTTTCCAGTTCTATAGACTGCTATTACAGTATGAATCAGTAAAGGAATGAGTTTTTCAGTTCTATAGACTGCTATTACAGTATGAATCAGTAAAGGAATGAGTTTTTCAGTTCTATAGACTGCTACTACAGTATGAGTCAGTAAAGGAATGAGTTTTTCAGTTCTATAGACTGCTATTACAGTATGAATTAGTAAAGGAATGAGTTTTTCAGTTCTATAGACTGCTATTACAGTATGAATCAGTAAAGGAATGAGTTTTTCAGTTCTATAGACTGCTATTACAGTATGAATCAGTAAAGGAATGAGTTTTTCAGTTCTATAGACTGCTATTACAGTATGAGTCAGTAAAGGAATGAGTTCAGTTCTAAAGACTGCTATTACAGTATGAGTCAGTAAAGGAATGAGTTCAGTTCTATAGACTGCTATTACAGTATGAATCAGTAAAGGAATGAGTTCAGTTCTATAGACTGCTATTACAGTATGAATCAGTAAAGGAATGAGTTTTTCAGTTCTATAGACTGCTATTACAGTATGAATCAGTAAAGGAATGAGTTCTATAGACTGCTATTACAGTATGAATCAGTAAAGGAATGAGTTTTTCAGTTCTATAGACTGCTACTACAGTATGAATCAGTAAAGGAATGAGTTTTTCAGTTCTATAGACTGCTACTACAGTATGAATCAGTAAAGGAATGAGTTTTTCAGTTCTATAGACTGCTATTACAGTATGAATCAGTAAAGGAATGAGTTTTTCAGTTCTATAGACTGCTATTACAGTATGAATCAGTAAAGGAATGAGTTTTTCAGTTCTATAGACTGCTATTACAGTATGAATCAGTAAAGGAATGAGTTTTTCAGTTCTATAGACTGCTACTACAGTATGAGTCAGTAAAGGAATGAGTTTTTCAGTTCTATAGACTGCTATTACAGTATGAATTAGTAAAGGAATGAGTTTTTCAGTTCTATAGACTGCTATTACAGTATGAATCAGTAAAGGAATGAGTTTTTCAGTTCTATAGACTGCTATTACAGTATGAATCAGTAAAGGAATGAGTTTTTCAGTTCTATAGACTGCTATTACAGTATGAGTCAGTAAAGGAATGAGTTCAGTTCTAAAGACTGCTATTACAGTATGAGTCAGTAAAGGAATGAGTTCAGTTCTATAGACTGCTATTACAGTATGAATCAGTAAAGGAATGAGTTCAGTTCTATAGACTGCTATTACAGTATGAATCAGTAAAGGAATGAGTTTTTCAGTTCTATAGACTGCTATTACAGTATGAATCAGTAAAGGAATGAGTTTTTCAGTTCTATAGACTGCTATTACAGTATGAGTCAGTAAAGGAATGAGTTTTTCAGTTCTATAGACTGCTATTACAGTATGAATCAGTAAAGGAATGAGTTTTTCAGTTCTATAGACTGCTATTACAGTATGAATCAGTAAAGGAATGAGTTTTTCAGTTCTATAGACTGCTATTACAGTATGAGTCAGTAAAGGAATGAGTTCAGTTCTATAGACTGCTATTACAGTATGAATCAGTAAAGGAATGAGTTCAGTTCTATAGACTGCTATTACAGTATGAATCAGTAAAGGAATGAGTTTTTCAGTTCTATAGACTGCTACTACAGTATGAATCAGTAAAGGAATGAGTTTTTCAGTTCTATAGACTGCTATTACAGTATGAATCAGTAAAGGAATGAGTTTTTCAGTTCTATAGACTGCTATTACAGTATGAATCAGTAAAGGAATGAGTTTTTCAGTTCTATAGACTGCTATTACAGTATGAGTCAGTAAAGGAATGAGTTTTTCAGTTCTATAGACTGCTATTACAGTATGAATCAGTAAAGGAATGAGTTTTTCAGTTCTATAGACTGCTATTACAGTATGAATCAGTAAAGGAATGAGTTTTTCAGTTCTATAGCCTGCTATTACAGTATGAGTCAGTAAAGGAATGAGTTCAGTTCTATAGACTGCTATTACAGTATGAATCAGTAAAGGAATGAGTTTTTCAGTTCTATAGACTGCTATTACAGTATGAATCAGTAAAGGAATGAGTTTTTCAGTTCTATAGACTGCTACTACAGTATGAATCAGTAAAGGAATGAGTTTTTCAGTTCTATAGACTGCTATTACAGTATGAATCAGTAAAGGAATGAGTTTTTCAGTTCTATAGACTGCTATTACAGTATGAATCAGTAAAGGAATGAGTTTTTCAGTTCTATAGACTGCTATTACAGTATGAATCAGTAAAGGAATGAGTTTTTCAGTTCTATAGACTGCTACTACAGTATGAGTCAGTAAAGGAATGAGTTCAGTTCTGTAGACTGCTACTACTGTACCTTTAATGACATTCTATTGACGTTTCAAAAAATGAATTGTAAAAATGACAATTGAATAAATGTATTTTGTATAAAATGGTGTTTGTTTTGCTTAATTGATTAATGTCACTTACAAGTTTATTAAACTGTTTTTACTTCATTTTATAATTATATGGTGAGTGTTTGATCAAACATGTATATATGCCTTTATACAGCAAAAACACTTGCTGTACCATTATTATAAAAATAACATTACTTTTAGTTTGTATGTACTTTAAATGAAAGTTCAAACTAGTATGACTTTAATAGTGTCAGGAGACAATTTTATCTTTAAAATAATAATTTAATTTGTTTTTTAATTATATTTTTATTTTATTAGTTCAAGTACAGACATTTCAAGTATAATGCAATAAAAAAAAAAAAAAGATTAACACAAGGCATTGTAAATACAGCTCAAAATGTGTAAACCAGAGAATAACAGTAAGTATAAAATGCACATAATACAAATAAATGCAAAAATAAACGTTTATAATATCAAGGTAGTTATAGATATTTTCAAAAACTTTGTTTTGTGATCTCATGTTTGAAAGGCTTTCAAAGTACTGTATACTGTGAGATCAGTGTTATAAAAGGTAATATATTAGGGTTTCTTTTATTTTTGTCTTATGAATATAAAACTTCGCCAAAATAATTGAATTATATAATTTTGTTTTCAGAAAAATATGGGTTTTGGAAACAAAGTAAAATGTCATGAGGTTCTAAATTAAGACAAATGTTCCTCATATCTATTTTAAAGTCAGTCCAAAAAGAAATAGAAAAAGGGCATTACAAAAATAAATGTTCAATATCTTCAAGTGATGTGTTACAAAAAGTGCATTTATCACAAACAATGTTTTTTAATAATTGATCCTATAAAAAGTCGCGGTGGTGATGACGTCATGTAACCCACGCCATACAGAAGCAAGGTAACGTTTATTCTTAATATCATCATTGCTATTTTTACAGTGAAAGAAATGTATTTGGTCTTGTATAATTATTTGTGTAATTATAGTGATTAAGGTTATGGCTCGCTTTCATAGACCGTAAGCATGCTTCGACCTCGTGGCACGCCCATTGCTCCAGTCTGCAGTTACCTCTACTTGCCTGAAAGGGCGAAGGCCCTATTGTTTTCGGTAGGATTATTGTTTATTAGGGCCCAAGCCCTGAAGGGGCGAAGGCCCTATTGTTTTCGTTAGGATTATTAGGGCCCAAGCCCTGAAAGGGCGAAGGCCCTATTGTTTTCGTTAGGATTATTAGGGCCCAAGCCCTGAAAGGGCGAAGGCCCTATTGTTTCCGGTAGGATTATTAGGGCCCAAGCCCTGAAGGGGCGAAGGCCCTATTGTTTTCGTTAGGATTATTATTATTATTAGGGCCCAAGCCCTGAAAGGGCGCAGAGCCCTATTGTTCTTCTAAGGATTATTAGGGCCCAAGCCCTGAAAGGGCGAAGGCCCTATTGTTTCCGGTAGGATTATTTATTATTAGGGCCCAAGCCCTGAAAGGGCGAAGGCCCTATTGTTTCCGGTAGGATTATTTATTAGGGCCCAAGCCCTGAAAGGGCGAAGGCCCTATTGTTTTCGGTAGGATTATTATTAGGGCCCAAGCCCTGAAAGGGCGAAGGCCCTATTGTTTTCGTTAGGATTATTATTAGGGCCCAAGCCCTGAAAGGGCGCAGAGCCCTATTGTTTTCGTTAGGATTATTATTATTATTATTATTATTATTATTATTATTATTATTATTATTGTTGTTCAAGGGTTCGGGGGCTTTTGGGGCCTTTAACGTGCTCAAAAACTCATGAAACTTTGCACACAGGTCAGAACCTGCGGCCATTAGGGCCGGGCTGAAGCTGGTACCCGGGCGTGGCAGGGGGGCTCAACAGCGCCCCCTGGAACGGAATCCGAACACTTGTCCATAAATCAAACACACTTGCATATAATAATATGAAACTCGGAACAGATATAGATCTCATCGGGCCGAACAACTTTCGTGCTCTAAGTTTTACGCCAGCCCAACAGGAAGTCGGCTATTATGGGTTGTTTGGAAACGCATGCTGTGGAATTTAATGTACTCCTCCTAGGGAATTCATCCAATCGGCTCCAAACTCGGTCAGCATGAAGTCAAGACATTGAGGATGCTAAATTGCGGACGGATTTTTGATATCTCGAACGGTTTGGCCGTGGCGAGGAAACGAATTTATGGCGAATAATGGAAACAGGAAGTGTGTTATAACTTCTGCATACATTAACTGATCTTGATTAAACTTCAGCAGTGTGTTCGTTGTAAGAGGCCGATCACATGGATGTGACTATTGTGAGTCAAAGTTATAGCGCCACCAACTGGCAGCAGGAAGTGTGTCCCTTTCGAAATGCTTTGAAATCACCCTCTTATTTTTACCCGATTTGCTTCAAACTTTATGTGTATAATGTAAACACACGGCAGATGTAGACCTGTGAAAGGATTTTTGATATCTTTAATACTGTTGCCATGGCAACGCTTCAAACTTTAATATTCTTTTTTGATGCTTTTGAGACTCTTAACATACTTGAAATTGGATGAAACTCGACAGACACATCACATTTATTAGCCCGTAGACATGTGCAAAGTTTCAGAAACGGGCGTGGTGAGGGGCTCAGTAGCGCCACCTTTAGTCATAAGTGGGGGGGTTAGTTTTATCAACAGCAACAAAACTTGGTATGTGTATTGTTCTCATCAAGACGGACAACTTTCTAATTTACATGAACTTTCTCCAACCAACAGGAAGAGAGATATTTTGGTTTGAATGTGGATTTTCTGAAGAATTTTCTCTCCCTCTCTCTGTGTCTCTGTGTGTGTGAGGGGAGGGGGGGATTTGTTTATTGCTTTTATTGAGTTTTTCAAGGTTTCAGGGGCTTTTGGGGTCCTTAACGTGCTCAAAAACTCTTGAAACTTTGCACACAGGTCAGAACCTGCGGCCATCAGGGCCGGGCTGAAGCTGGTACCCGGGCGTGGCAGGGGGGGTCAACAGCGCCCCCTTGAATTGGGTCCGAAAACTTGGTCCATAGATCAAACACGCTTGCATGAATTAATATGAAACTCGGTACACATATAGATCTCATCGGGCCGAACAACCCTCCCCTGGTCAAGTTTTACGCCAGCCCAACAGGAAGTCGGCTATTATGGGTTGTTTGGAAAACGCTTGCTGTGGAATGCGAAGTACTCCTCCTAGAGAATTCATCCAATCCCCACCAAACTCGGTGTGCATGAAGTCAAGACATTGAGGATTCTAAATTGCGGACGGATTTTTGATATCTCGAACGGTTTGGCCGTGGCGAGGAAACGAATTTATGGCGAGAAAAGAGAAACACGAAGTGGAATAACTTCTGCATACATTAACTGATCTTGATGAAACTTCAGCAGTGTGTTCGTGGTAAGAGGCCGATCAGATGGATGTAACTATTGTGAGTCAAAGTTATAGCGCCACCAACTGGCAGCAGGAAGTGTGTCACTTTCAAAATGCTTTTGACAAAAGTGGGGGGGTTAGTTTTACCCACAGTTACAAAAATCAGTACGTACATTGGTCTCATCGAGCCGGACAACTTTCTAATATACAGTTATTAGCTTCGACCAATAGGAAGTCAGATATTTTGGTTTGAATGTGGATTTATTCGCAAATTCAGCCTCTGCTTTTTACCCACTCCTGCTAAGTGTTTTTTTTTTTTATTCACACCAAACTTTTTTAACACGATGAAAATACATTAAAGATGCTAAATTGTGAACGGATATTAAATATTTCAAACGGTTTTGACATGGCGAGGGATTAAAATAATGTCAAAAAAGGAATCAGAAAACATCTCATATCTTCTTAAAATTTAATTATACACCATTTATTAGGGCCCAAGCCCTGAAAGGGCGAAGGCCCTATTGTTTCCGGTAGGATTATTTATTAGGGCCCAAGCCCTGAAAGGGCGAAGGCCCTATTGTTTTCGGTAGGATTATTATTATTATTATTAGGGCCCAAGCCCTGAAAGGGCGAAGGCCCTATTGTTTTCGTTAGGATTATTATTATTAGGGCCCAAGCCCTGAAAGGGCGCAGAGCCCTATTGTTCTTCTAAGGATTATTAGGGCCCAAGCCCTGAAAGGGCGAAGGCCCTATTGTTTTCGGTAGGATTATTATTATTATTTTTCTTACGACTATTCAGGCATTTTTGGGGCTCTTAACATGCTCAAAAACTCTTGAAACTTTGCACACGAGTCAGAACCCGCGGCCATCAGGGCCGGGCTGAAGCTGGTACCCGGGCGTGGCAGGGGGTCTCGACAGCGCCCCCTGGAACGGGGTCCGAAAACTTGGTCCATAAATCAAACACGCTTGCATGTAATAATATGAAACTCGGAACACATATAGATCTCATCGGGCCGCACAACTTTCATGCTCTAAGTTTTACGCCAGCCCAACAGGAAGTCGACTATTTAGGGTTGTTTGGAAACGCATGCTTAGGAATTTGAAACACTTCTCTTAGGGAATTCACCCGGTCAGCACCAAACGCGGTGTGCATGAAGTCAAGACATTGAGGATGAAAAATTGCCAGGGGATTTTTGATATCTCGAACAGTTTGGCTGTGGCGAGGAAACGAATTTATGGCGAATAATGGGACACAGGAAGTGTATTATAACTTCTGCATACATTGACTGATCTTGATAAAACTTCAGCAGTGTGTTCTTGCTCAGAGGCTGATCACATTGATGTGACTATTGTGAGTCAAAGTTATAGCGCCACCAACTGGCAGCAGGAAGTGTGTCACTTTCAAAATGCTTTGAAATCACCCTCTTATTTTTACCCGATTTGCTTCAAACTTTATGTGAATAATGTAGACACACGGCAGATGTAGACCTGTGAAAGGTTTATTGATATCTTAGATACTGTTGCCGTGGCAACGCATCAAACTTTAATATTCTTTTTTGATGCTTTTGAGACTCTTAACATACTTGAAATTGCATGAAACTCGACAGACGCATCACATTTATTAGCCAGTAGACATGTGCAAAGTTTCAGAAACGGGCGTGGTGAGGGGCTCAGTAGCGCCACCTTTAGTCAAAAATGGGGGCTTAGTTTTACATAGAGTCACTAAACTCGCTATGTATATTGTTCTCATTAAATCGGACAACTTTCTAATTCACACTTATTAGCTGAGAGCAACAGGAAGTCAGATATTTTGGTTTGAATGTGATTTTTTGGAGAATTTTCTCTCTCTCTCTCTCTGTCTCTGTGTGTGTGAGGGGTGGGAGGGAATTTCCAATTGATTTCAGTGTGTTTCAAGGTTTCAGGGGCTTTTGGGGCCCTTAACGTGCTCGAAAACTCTTGAAACTTTGCACACAGGTCAGAACCTGCGGCCATCAGGGCCGGGCTGAAGCTGGTACCCGGGCGTGGCAGGGGGGCTCAACAGCGCCCCCTGGAACGGGATCCGAACACTTGTCCATAAATCAAACACACTTGCATGTAATGATATGAAACTCGGTACACATATAGATCTCATCGGGCCGAACAACTTTCGTGCTCTAAGTTTTACACCAGCCCAACAGGAAGTCGGCAATTATGGGTTGTTTGGAGAACGCTTGCTGTGGAATTTGAAACACTTCTCCTAGAGAATTAATTAAATCGCCACCAAACTCGGTGTGCATGAAGTCAAGACATTGAGGATGCTAAATTGCGGACGGATTTTTGATATCTCAAACGGTTTGGCCGTGGCGAGGACACGAATTTATGGCGAGAAAAGAGAAACACGAAGTGTTATAACTTCTGCACACATTAACTGATCTTGATAAAACTTCAGCAGTGTGTTCGTGGTAAGAGGCCGATCAGATGGATGTGACTATTGTGATTCAAAGTTATAGCGCCACCAACTGGCAGCAGGAAGTGTGTCACTTTCAAAATGTTTTTGACAAAAGTGGGGGGGTTAGTTTTACCCACAATTACAAAAATCAGTACGTATATTGGTCTCATCGAGCCGGACAACTTTCTAATTTACAGGCATTAGCTGCAACCAACAGGAAGTCAGATATTTTGGTCTGAATATGGATTTATTTGCAAATTCAGCCTCTGCATTTTTACCCACTCCTGCTAAGTGGTTTATTTTATTCACACCAAACTTTTTCAACATGATGAAAATACATTAAAGATGCTAAATTGTGAACGGTTATTGAATATCTCAAACGGTTTTGACATGGCGAGGGATTAAAATAATGTCAAAAAAGGAATCAGAAAACATCTCAAATCTTTTACAAATTTTATTATACACCATTTATTTTTATATAAAATTATACAAATATCAGAACTAAGCCGAAACAGAACTGAACAGAAAAAAAAAAAGTCATACATAGGGCTATACTGCCCTCTTGTGTTCAAAATCAGGTAGGCCCATTGTATTTATATATAAATATATTAGCGATGTGACTGAGAATTTTTTCCCACTGGTTAATTGATGTGTGACACCGCGGCGGGGGCTTTTAAATCGCTAACTTAAAGGGATACTCCACTTTAAATAGAAAATTCTGTCATCATATACTCACCCTCATGTTGTTTCAATCCTTTATTCATTTCTTTCTTCTGCTGAACAGAAAGGAAGATATTTAGAAGAATGTCAGTAACCAGACAGTTTCTAGTCTCACTGACTTCCATAGTATACATTTTTTCCTACTATGGAAGTCAATGGGCTCAGAAACTGTCTGGTTACTGACATTCTCCTAAATATCTTCCTTTCTGTTAAGCAGAAGAAAGAAATTCATAAAGGATTAAAACAACATGAGGGTGAGTATATGATGACAGAATTTTAATTTTAAAGTGGAGTATCCCTTTAAAAGCGAAAGTGAAATACGGAGGTCCAGTAGGAATGAACTAAAAACATTCACTCTGTTCTGCTCGTTCCTCGCTGTAGACGCGTTATTGCCCGTGCAGCCGTGAGCATTTTAGTTTAATTTAAAAAATAGCGCCATTTCGGGGGTGGGATTGCTTGAATGTTTTTTTACAAAAGCACAATGTTGTGTTTTATTGCGAGTGTACATAAATATAAGTAAACACAGTGCAGTTTAAATGATGTCCTGTATGAACAAACCGACGGAGTAGCCTATGTTTTTATGTTTCCACTGTTCGATCGTGCCCACGCCTCACACACACACACACACACACACACACACACACACACACACACACACACACACACACACACACACACACACACACACACACACACACACACACACACACACACAACAACAACAACATATTGTGCATTCCAGCATTGCAATCTTGACATCGCAGCTGGTTCATTACAGCCGTAATAAAATATAATAATAAATATAAATAGTCAACCTATTTGCAGCAAATGATAGTAGATTTTAGATCAATATATTTGTTTTCCTTACAATTTTAATTAACACTAACTTTATTCTCATCTGAATTATAAATAATTTATTTCTGTATAAAATAATATTACCATTAAAAAATACATTTGATTGTCTTTTTTAATCAATGGAGAATGTGTGACTTAAAAATAAACAGATTAGTGCTCGGTTTGTGGACAAGAAATGAAAACCAATGCAATATGATGAATGTCCAAAAAAGTTCGCTCTTCTCTGCCCGTTCCTCGCCTCGCCATATATATATATATATATATATATATTTTTTTTTTTTACATATATATATATATACATATATATATATATATATATATATATATATATATATATAAATATAGCTGCGAGCAGCGATGGAGGGCCCAAGCCGGTGACACCGCCACCCCGGTGGCTTTAGTGTAACTAAAGGCACCAGGATGGCGGTGCCACCGGCTTGGGCCCGCAATCGCTGCTCGCAGCTATATTTATTATTATTATTATTATTTTGTCAACCTTTCGGGCACTTTTGGGGCTCTTAACATGCTCGAAAACTCTTGAAATTTTGCACACACGTCAGAACCCGCGGCCATCAGGGCCGGACTGAAGCTGGTACCCGGGCGTGGCAGGGGGGCTCGACAGCGCCCCCTGGAACGGGATCCTAACACGTGTCCATAAATCAAACACGCTTGCATGTAATAATATGAAACTCGGTACACATATAGATCTCATCCGGCCGAACAACTTTCGTGCTCTAAGTTTTACGCCAGCCAAACAGGAAGTTGGCTATTTAGCGTTGTTTGGAAACGCATGCTGTGGAATTTAATGTACTCCTCCTAGGGAATTCATCGATTCGCCTCCAAACTCGGTGTGCATGAAGTCAAGACATTGAGGATGCTAAATTGCGGACGGATTTTTGATATCTCAAACGGTTTGGCCGTGGCGAGGAAACAAATTTATGGCGAAAAAATGAAACAGGAAGTGTGTTATAACTTCTGCATACATTAACTGATCTTGATGAAACTTCAGCAGTGTGTTTGTTGTAAGAGGCCGATCGCACAGATGTGACTATTGTGAGTCAAAGTTATAGCGCCACCAACAGGCAGCAGGAAGTACATCATTTTCAAAATGCTTTGAAATCAGTGTCTTATTTTTACCCGATTTGCTTCAAACTTTATGTGTACAATGTAGACACACTGCAGATGTAAACCTGTGAAAGGATTATTGATATCTTAGATACTGTTGCCGTGGCAACGCATCAAACTTTAATATTCTTTTTTGATGCTTTTGAGACTCTTAACATACTTGAAATTGCATGAAACTCAACAGACACATCACATTTATTAGCCAGTAGACATGTGCAAAGTTTCAGAAACGGGCATGGTGGAATGGCTCAGTAGCGCCACCTTTAGTCAAAAATGGGGGCTTAGTTTTTCCTAGAATCACAAAACTTGGTATGTGTATTGTTCTCATCAAGACGGACAACTTTCTAATTTACATGAACCATCTCCGACCAACAGGAAGAGAGATATTTTGGTTTGAATGTGGATTTTCTGAAGAATTTTCTCTCCCTCTCTCTGTGTCTGTGTGTGTGTGAGGGGAGGGGGGGATTTGACTATTGCTTTTATATTGTTAATCAAGGTTTCAGGGGCTTTTGGGGTCCTTAACATGCTCAAAAACTCTTGAAACTTTGCACACAGGTCAGAAACAACGGCCATCAGGGCCGGGCTGAAGCTGGTACCCGGGCGTGGCTGGGGGGCTCAACAGCGCCCCCTTGAACGGGGTTCTAAAACTTGATCCATATATCAAACACGCTCGCATGAATTAATATGAAACTCGGTACACATATAGATCTCATCGGGCCGAACAACTTTACCCCGGTCAAGTTTTACGCCAGCCCAACAGGAAGTCGGCTATTATGGGTTGTTTGGAAAATGCTTGCTGTGGAATGTGAAATACTCCTCCTAGAAAATTCACCGTGTCCCCTTCAAACTCGGTGTGCATGTAGTCAAGACTTTGAGGATGCTAAATTGCGGACGGATTTTTGATATCTCGAACGGTTTGGCCGTGGCGAGGAATCGAATTTATGGCGAGAAAAGAGAAACACGGAAGTGGAATAACTTCTGCATACATTAACTGATCTTGATGAAACTTCAGCAGTGTGTTCGTGGTAAGAGGCCGATCAGATGGATGTAGCTATTGTGAGTCAAAGTTATAGCGCCACCAACTGGCAGCAGGAAGTGTGTCACTTTCAACATGCTTTTGACAAAAGTGGGGGGGTTAGTTTTAACTACAGTAAAGAAAAAATAGTTTGTATATTGTTCTCATCAAGCCGGACAACTTTCTAATTTACATTCAATAGCTCTGGCCATCAGGAAGTCAGATATTTTGGTCTGAATGTGAATTTTTTTGCAAAATCAGCCTCTGAATTTTTTGCCACTCCTCTTAAACTATTTTTTAACATTACTTTTTCAACATGATGAAACTACATTAAATATGCTAAATTGTGAATGGATAATAAATATCTCAAACGGTTTTGCTATGGCGAGGGATTAAAGTAATGTCCAAAAAGGAAACACAAAAAATCTTCTAAAAATGTAATTATATACCATTTATTTCTATATAAAAGTATACAAATATCACAACTAAACCCATTTTATTCTGTTTTTGCAATTCAAGAAGAATGAAAAAGTTAAAAACAGGCTATTTAGTGCTATTTGGTTCAACAAAAAAGCAAACATAGGGCTATACTGCCCTCTTGTGTCCAAAAGGACATCAAAATAGTATATAAAACTTTTTACTAGGTAAGCCTATTGTATTTAAATATACATTTATTAGGTATATGACTGTGAGGATATTTTCCCATCGGTTAATCGACGTGTGACACGAGCGGGTGCTTTTAAATCGCTAATATAAAAGTGAAAGTAAAAAAACGGACGTCCGCACGGACATTGATAATGGTGCACGTTGGAAAGAATGATACTTTTAAACATAACACTAAACCGCCATTAGGTGTCGCCAGGCGACCATCTTAATGAGCGAGTCATTGATTCATTCGTTCAAACGATTCGTTCCAATGACTGAGTCATTCATGATTGAGACAGATGTTTATGGATTGACCATTGAATCTTTGAGTCAAGCGATTCGTTTCAAAATGCTGAATCATTCAGTAATGAGAAAACAAGTTGCTGTGATCTTTGTTTAACTATTTTTGCTGCTGAAACAGAACAAAAACAGTCAATATTGCATCTAAAATGTAAGTGACTTAATTGTAACTGTTTATTAACCTGTTGTATGAAATCAATGTCACAGTTTCAATCGTGATTGTATTCAGGAAATAGTTGCCTACTCGTCAAGTGAGGTTGCTTAACTCTATCATATGTTATAAAATATATAAAAACTCCATATTTGTAATTTTTATAGTCAGTATGTTGTTAACTGGGTTGCTTTTTTGTGTGCTGATCTCATTTGTTTACAATTCTCCTGGAGAAGCAGCATGAGCCTCAGCAGTGCAACCTTGTTACCATTGATCAGTAATACATTTATTATTAACTGATGATTGCAACTTAAAATGAATGTAATGAAATTAGAATAATCTCTCGTTTTAGTGATTCCCAAGTTATTTTTTTGTTATTGACGTTCTAATCAGGCTATACTCTGGTCGGGCAAGTAAAATTCTCTTTCAGGTAGCCCTATTGTATTTATATATAAATATATTAGGGATGTGACTGTGATAAAATTTTCCCACCGGTTAATCGATGTGTGACACCGCTGAGCGCTTTTAAATCGCTAACTATAGTATACTATATACTAGTAAAATACAGACGTCCGCACAGACATTGATAATGGTGCGGAGTAGAGCGAGCATTTTCAATTTATTCCTATGGATGTAGGAATTAACTAAAACATTTTATTTATGTTTTTGTGTCCACTGTTCAACCGCAACCGCGTCACACACACACACACACATTCCAGAATTGCAATCTTGACATCGCAGCCTGTTCATTATAGCCCTAATACAATATAATAATAAAAATAGTCAACCTAACATAAACGAATTACACTGCTCTGTTTAAATAGTCAGTAGTACAATCTGTACCATTCACAGTAAGCAGAGCTCCACTGTGATGTTTCCAAGAACATTTTTGCGCGTGTGAAGAGGATGATTTTTTCCATCGATATTGGAACACGAGTGAAGTACAAAGCCTATAATAAAGAATAGTTTAGCATCCAAATACATCGCAAATATTGAAACATTTTGATTCTAATGAGAGGGTTACGTGAGACCAACACTGCTTACTTTCGTTTTTATTTTTACATTAAATTTAAAGGATTTGTTGTGGAATATTTTGGGTGTATCATAAAATCAGAATAAGGTAAGACAAGTAAAATTTTCTGTCTTATATTTATATATATACGTATATATATATATATATATATGTGTGTGTGTGTATATATATATATATATATATATATATATATATATAAATATAGCTGCGAGCAGCGATGGAGGGCCAAAGCCGGTGGCACCGCCATCCCCGGTGCCTTTAGGTAACTAAAGGCACCGGGGTGGCGGTGCCACCGGCTTGGGCCCGCAATCGCTGCTCGCAGCTATATTTTATTATTATTTTTTTTCCAACCTTTCGGGCACTTTTGGGGCCCTTAACGTGCTCGAAAACTCTTGAAACTTTGCACACGGGTCAGAACCCGCGGCCATTAGGGCCGGGCTGAAGCTGGGACACAGGCTTGGCAGGGAGGCTCGACAGCGCCCCCTGGAACGGGGTCCGAAAACTTGGTCCATAAATCAAACACGCTTGCATGTAATAATATGAAACTCGGTACACATATAGATCTCATCGGGCCAAACAACTTTCGTACTTCTACTTTTTACGCCAGCCCAACAGGAAGTCGGCTATTATGGGTTGTTTGGAAACGCATGCTGTGGAATTTAATGTACTCCTCCTAGGGAATTCATCCATTCGCCTCCAAACTCAGTCAGCATGAAGTCAAGACATTGAGGATGCTAAATTGCGGACGGATTTTTGATATCTCGAACGGTTTGGCTGTGGCGAGGACACGAATTTATGGCGAATAATGGAAACAGGAAGTGTGTTATAACTTCTGCATACATTAACTGATCTTGATTAAACTTCAGCAGTGTGTTCGTTGTAAGAGGCCGATCACATGGATGTGACTATTGTGAGTCAAAGTTATAGCGCCACCAACTGGCAGCAGGAAGTGTGTCCCTTTCAAAATGCTTTGAAATCACCCTCTTATTTTTACCCGATTTGCTTCAAACTTTATGTGTATAATGTAAACACACGGCAGATGTAGACCTGTGAAAGGATTTTTGATATCTTTAATACTGTTGCCATGGCAACGCTTCAAACTTTAATATTCTTTTTTGATGCTTTTGAGACTCTTAACATACTTGAAATTGGATGAAACTCGACAGACACATCACATTTATTAGCCAGTAGACATGTGCAAAGTTTCAGAAACGGGCGTGGTGAGGGGCTCAGTAGCGCCACCTTTAGTCATAAGTGGGGGGGTTAGTTTTATCAACAGCAACAAAACTTGGTATGTGTATTGTTCTCATCAAGACGGACAACTTTCTAATTTACATGAACTATCTCTGACCAACAGGAAGAGAGATATTTTGGTTTGAATGTGGATTTTCTGAAGAATTTTCTCTCCCTCTCTCTGTGTCTCTGTGTGTATGAGGGGAGGGGGGGATTTGACTATTGCTTTTATATTGTTAATCAAGGTTTCAGGGGCTTTTGGGGTCCTTAATGTGCTCAAAAACTCTTGTAACTTTGCACACAAGTCAGAACCCCCTGCCATCAGGGACGGGCTGAAGCTGGGACCCGGGCGTGGCAGGGGGGCTCAACAGCGCCCCCTTGAACGGGGGTCCCAAAACTTGGTCCATAGATCAAACACGCTTGCATTAATTAATATGAAACTCGGTACACATATAGATCTCATCGGGCCGAACAACTTTCCCCTGGTCAAGTTTTACGCCAGTCCAACAGGAAGTTGGCTATTATGGGTTGTTTGGAAAACGCTTGCTGTGGAATGCGAAGTACTCCTCCTAGAGAATTCATCCAATCCCCACCAAACTCGGTGTGCATGAAGTCAAGACATTGAGGATTCTAAATTGCGGACGGATTTTTGATATCTCGAACGGTTTGGCCGTGGCGAGGAAACGAATTTATGGCGAGAAAAGAGAAACACGAAGTGGTATAACTTCTGCATACATTAACTGATCTTGATGAAACTTCACCAGTGTGTTCGTGGTAAGAGGCCGATCAGATGGATGTAACTATTGTGAGTCAAAGTTATAGCGCCACCAACTGGCAGCAGGAAGTGTGTCACTTTCAAAATGCTTTTGACAAAAGTGGGGGGGTTAGTTTTACCCACATTTACAAAAATCAGTACGTACATTGGTCTCATCGAGCCGGACAACTTTCTAATATACAGTTATTAGCTTCAACCAATAGGAAGTCAGATATTTTGGTTTGAATGTGGATTTATTTGCAAATTCAGCCTCTGCTTTTTACCCACTCCTGCTAAGTGTTTTTTTTTTTTATTCACACCAAACTTTTTTTACACGATGAAAATACATTAAAGATGCTAAATTGTGAACGGATATTAAATATTTCAAACGGTTTTGACATGGCGAGGGATTAAAATAATGTCAAAAAAGGAATCAGAAAATATCTCATATCTTCTTAAAATTTAATTATACACCATTTATTTTTATATAAAATTATACAAATATCAGAACTAAACCGAAACAGAACTAGTTTTGGGTTTATTCAGTTTTTTTCAATTCAAGAATTATGTACAAGTTTAAAATCAGCCAGAATGCGCTATTTAGTAAAAAAAAAGTCATACATAGGTCTATACTGCCCTCTTGTGTTCAAAATCAGGTAGGCCCATTGTATATTGTATTTATATATAAATATATTAGCGATGTGACTGAGAATTTTTTCCCACTGGTTAATCGATATGTGACACCGCGGTGGGGGCTTTTAAATCGCTAACTTAAAGGGATACTCCACTTTAAATTGAAAATTCTGTCATCATATACTCACCCTCATGTTGTTTCAATCCTTTATGAATTTCTTTCTTCTGCTGAACAGAAAGGAAGATATTTAGAAGAATGTCAGTAACCGGACAGTTTCTGGTCTCATTGACTTCCATAGTATACATTTTTTCCTACTATGGAAGTCAATGGGATCAGAAACTGTCTGGTTACTGACATTCTTCTAAATATCTTCCTTTCTGTTCAGCAGAAGAAAGAAATTCATAAAGGATTAAAACAACATGAGGGTGAGTATATGATGACAGAATTTTCATTTTAAAGTGGCGCACACACACACACACACTGTGCATTCCAGCATTGCAATCTTGACATCGCAGCCGGTTCATTACAGCCGTAATAAAATATAATAATAAATATAAATAGTCAACCTATTTGCAGCAAATGATAGTAGATTTTAGATCAATATATTTGTTTTAATTACAATTTTAATTAACACTAACTTTATTCTCATCTGAATTATAAATAATTTATTTCTGTATAAAATAATACTACCATTAAAAAATACATTTGATTGTCTTTTTTAATCAATGGAGAATGTGTGACTTAAAAATAAACAGATTAGTGCTCGGTTTGAGGACAAGAAATGAAAACCAATGCAATATGATGAATGTCCAAAAACGTTCGCTCTTCTCTGCCCATTCCTCGCCTCGCCATATATATATATATATATATTTATATTTATTTATTTTTTCTTACATATATATAATGTATATATATATATTTTTTGTTACATTTTTATATATATATATATATATATATATATATATATAAATATAGTTGCGAGCAGCGATGGAGGGCCCAAGCCGGTGACACCGCCACCCCGGTGGCTTTAGTGTAACTAAAGGCACCAGGGTGGCGGTGCCACCGGCTTGGGCCCGCCATCGCTGCTCGCAGCTATATTTATTATTATTATTATTATTATTATTGTTCAAGGGTTCGGGGGCTTTTGGGGCCTTTAACGTGCTCAAAAACTCATGAAACTTTGCACACAAGTCAGAAGCTGCGGCCATTAGGGCCGGGCTGAAGATGGTACCTGGGCGTGGCAGGGGGGCTCGACAGCGCCCCCTTGAATGGGGTCCGAGTGCGGTCCGAAAACTTGGTCCATATACCAAACACTCTTGCATGAATTAATATGAAACTCGGTACACATATAGATCTTATTGGGCTGAACAACTTTCGTGCTCTAAGTTTTACGCCAGCCCAACAGGAAGTCGGCTATTATGGGTTGTTTGGAAAACGCATGCTGTGGAATTTGATGTACTCCTCCTAGGAAATTCATCCATTCGCCTCAAAACTCGGTGTGCATGAAGTCAAGACATTGAGGATGATAAATTGCGGACGGATTTTTGATATCTCGAACGGTTTGGCCAAGGCGAGGAAACGAATTTATGGCGAATAATGGGACACAGGAAGTGTATTATAACTTCTGCATACATTGACTGATCTTGATAAAACTTCAGCAGTGTGTTCATGGTCAGAGGCCGATCACATTGATGTGACTATTGTGAGTCAAAGTTATAGCGCCACCAACTGGCAGCAGGAAGTGTGTCACTTTCAAAATGCTTTGAAATCACCCTCTTATTTTTACCCGATTTGCTTCAAACTTTATGTGTATAATGTAAACACTGGGCAGATGTAGACCTGTGAAAGGATTTTTGATATCTTTAATACTGTTGCCATGGCAAAGCTTCAAACTTTAATATTCTTTTTTGATGCTTTTGAGACTCTTAACATACTTGAAATTGGATGAAACTCGACAGACACATCACATTTATTAGCCCGTAGACATGTGCAAAGTTTCAGAAACGGGCGTGGTGAGGGGCTCAGTAGCGCCACCTTTAGTCATAAATGGGGCGGTTAGTTTTATCAACAGCAACAAAACTTGGTATGTGTATTGTTCTCATCAAGACGGACAACTTTCTAATTTACATTAACCATCTCCGACCAACAGGAAGAGAGATATTTTGGTTTGAATGTGGATTTTCTGAAGAATTTTCTCTCCCTCTCTCTGTGTCTGTGTGTGTGTGAGGGGAGGGGGGATTTGACTATTGCTTTTATATTGTTAATCAAGGTTTCAGGGGCTTTTGGGGTCCTTAACGTGCTCAAAAACTCTTGAAACTTTGCACACAGGTCAGAACCCACGGCCATCAGGGCCGGGCTGAAGCTGGTACCCGGGCGTGGCTGGGGGGCTCAACAGCGCCCCCTTGAACGGGGTTCTAAAACTTGATCCATATATCAAACACGCTCGCATGAATTAATATGAAACTCGGTACACATATAGATCTCATCGGGCCGAACAACTTTACCCCGGTCAAGTTTTACGCCAGCCCAACAGGAAGTTAGCTATTATGGGTTGTTTGGAAAACGCTTGCTGTGGAATGTGAAATACTCCTCCTAGAAAATTCACCGTGTCCCCTTCAAACTCGGTGTGCATGTAGTCAAGACTTTGAGGATGCTAAATTGCGGACAGATTTTTGATATCTCGAACGGTTTGGCTGTGGCGAGGAATCGAATTTATGGCGAGAAAAGAGAAACACGGAAGTGGAATAACTTCTGCATACATTAACTGATCTTGATGAAACTTCAGTAGTGTGTTCGTGGTAAGAGGCCGATCAGATGGATGTAGTTATTGTGAGTCAAAGTTATAGCGCCACCAACTGGCAGCAGGAAGTGTGTCACTTTCAACATGCTTTTGACAAAAGTGGGGGGGTTACTTTTAACTACAGTAAAGAAAAAATAGTTTGTATATTGTTCTCATCAAGCCGGACAACTTTCTTATTTACATTCAATAGCTCTGGCCATCAGGAAGTCAGATATTTTGGTCTGAATGTGAATTTTTTTGCAAAATCAGCCTCTGAATTTTTAGCCACTCCTCTTAAACTATTTATTTTATTCGTACCAAACTTTTTCAACATGATGAAAATACATTAAATATGCTAAATTGTGAATGGATAATAAATATCTCAAACGGTTTTGCTATGGCGAGGGATTAAAGTAAAAATCTTCTAAAAATGTAATTATATACCATTTATTTCTATATAAAAGTATACAAATATCACAACTAAACCCATTTTATTCTGTTTTTGCAATTCAAGAAGAATGAAAAAGTTAAAAACAGGCTATTTAGTGCTATTTGGTTCAACAAAAAAGCAAACATAGGGCTATACTGCCCTCTTGTGTCCAAAAGGACATCAAAATAGTATATAAAACTTTTTACCAGGTAGGCCAATATTGTATTTAAATATACATTTATTAGGTATGTGTCTGAGGATATTTTCCCACCGGTTAATCGACGTGTGACACGAGTGGGTGCTTTTAAATCGCTAATATAATAGTGAAAGAAAAATAATGATAATGTTGCACACACAAATCACACACATGTGGGAAAGAATGATGCTTTTAAACAACACTAAACCGCCATTAGGTGTCGCCAGGCATCCATCTTAATAAGCGAGTCATTGATTCATTCGTTCAAACGATTCGTTCGAATGAGTCGATCATGATTAAGACAGATGTTTATGGATTGATCATTCAATCTTTGAGTCAACCGATTCGTTAAAAATGCTGAATCGTTCAGTTATGAGAAAACACGTGATGCGTGATGGTTCTGCCGTGATCTTTGTTTAACTATTTTCGCTGCTGAAACAGAACAAAAACAGTCAACATTGCATCTAAAATGTAAGTGACTTAATTGTAACTGTTTATTAACCTGTTGTATGAAATCTAGGGGTGGGAGAAAAAATTGATTCTTAGATGCATCGCGATGCGGACGTGGACGATTCTGAATCGATTCACAAATGTCAAAAAATCGATTCTCTAAAAAAATATTTTTCTAATAACGTAATATTGACGGAAGGCAAAAGGCGGAACTCTAAGCGGACGTGCGTGCAGTCTGTGGCGCGCACATAACAGAGAAGTTTCTTCTGCTCACCAAGGCTGCATTTATTTGATTAAAAATACAAACAAAAACAGTAATATTGTAAAATAGTATTCCAATTTAAAACAGCTGCTTTCTATTTTAATATATTTTAAACTGTTATTTATTCCTGTGATCAAAGCTGAGTTTTCAGCATCATTACTCCAGTCGTCACTGTCACATGATCCTTCAGAAATTATTCTAATATGATGATTGATGCTCAAGAAACATTCATTATTATTTTAAATGTCGAAAACAGTTGTGTACAGTCTTTGATGAATAGAAAGTTCAAAAGAACAGCATTTATCTGAAATCTAAAGCTTTTGTAACATTAAACACTACCGTTCAGAAGTTTGGGGTCAATAATAATTTTAATTTTAATTTTGGGGGAAAGAAATAAAATAAATCAATACTTTTATTCATCGAGAATGAGTTAAACTGATCAAAAGTTACAGTACAGACATTTATAATGTTAAAAAATATATATATTTGAAATAAATGCTGTTCTTTTGAACTTTACATTCATCAACACATTTTGAAAAAAAATCTGTACACAACTGTTTTCAACATTGAAAATAATAATTAATATTTATTGACCATCAATCATCATATTATAATGATTTCTGAAGGATCATGTGACACTGAAGACGGGAGTAATGATTCTGAAAACTCAGCTTTGATCACATAAATTAATTACAGTGTAAAATATTTTAAAATAGAAAACAGCTGTTTTAAATTGGAATAATATTTCACAATATTACTGTTTTTGTTTGTATTTTTAATCAAATAAATGCAGCCTTGGTGAGCAGAAGAGACTTCTCCTAAAAACATTAAAAATCTTCCTGACCCCAAACTTTTGAACGGTATATATATATATATATATATATATATATATATATATATATATATATATATATATATATATATACACACATATATAAATACATATATATATATATATATATATATATATATATATATATATGTTTGTATAATATATATATATATATATATATATATATAAATATAGCTGCGAGCAGCGATGGAGGGCCAAAGCCGGCGGTACCGCCACCCCGGTGCCTACACTAAGGCACCAGGGTGGCGGTGCCACCGGCTTGGGCCCGCAATCGCTGCTCGCAGCTATATTTATTATTATTATTATTATTATTATTTTGTCAACCTTTCGGGCACTTTTGGGGCCCTTAACATGCTCGAAAACTCTTGAAACTTTGCACACAGGTCAGAACCCGCGGCCATCAGGGCCGGGCTGAAGCTGGTACCCGGGCGTGGCAGGGGGGCTCGACAGCGCCCCCTGGAACGGGATCCGAACACGTGTCCATAAATCAAACACGCTTGCATGTAATAATATGAAACTCGGTACACATGTAGATCTCATCTGGCCGAACAACTTTCGTGCTCTAAGTTTTACGCCAGCCCAACAGGAAGTCGGCTATTATGGGTTGTTTGGAAACGCATGGTCTGGTATTTGAAACACTTCTCCTAGGGAATTCACCCGATCGCCACTAAACTCGGTGGGAATGAAGTCAAGACATTGAGGATGCTAAATTGCGGACGGATTTTTGATATCTCAAACGGTTTGGCCGTGGCGAGGAAACGAATTTATGGCGAATAATGGAAACAGGAAGTGTGTTATAACTTCTGCATACATTAACTGATCTTGATGAAACTTCAGCAGTGTGTTCGTGGTAAGAGGCCGATCACATGGATGTGACTACTGTGAGTCAAAGTTATAGCGCCACCAACTGGCAGCAGGAATATGTCACTTTCAAAATGCTTTGAAATCACCCTCTTATTTTTACCCGATTTGCTTCAAACTTTATGTGTATAATGTAAACACACGGCAGATGTAGACCTGTGAAAGGATTTTTGATATCTTTAATACTGTTGCCGTGGCAACGCTTCAAACTTTAATATTCTTTTTTGATGCTTTTGAAACTCTTAACATACTTGAAATTGGATGAAACTCGACAGACACATCACATTTATTAGCCAGTAGACATGTGCAAAGTTTCAGAAACGGGCGTGGTGAGGGGCTCAGTAGCGCCACCTTTAGTCATAAGTGGGGGGGTTAGTTTTATCAACAGCAACAAAACTTGGTATGTGTATTGTTCTCATCAAGACGGACAACTTTCTAATTGACATTAACTACCTCCGACCAACAGGAAGAGAGATATTTTGGTTTGAATGTGGATTTTCTGAAGAATTTTCTCTCCCTCTCTCTGTGTCTGTGTGTGTGTGAGGGGAGGGGGGAATTTGACTATTGCTTTTATATTGTTAATCAAGGTTTCAGGGGCTTTTGGGGTCCTTAACATGCTCAAAAACTCTTGAAACTTTGCACACAAGTCAGAACCCCCTGCCATCAGGGACAGGCTGAAGCTGGTACCCGGGCGTGGCAGGGGGGCTCAACAGCGCCCCCTTGAACGGGGTCCCAAAACTTGGTCCATAGATCAAACACGCTTGCATGAATTAATATGAAACTCGGTACACATATAGATCTCATGGGGCCGAACAACTTTCCCCCGGTCAAGTTTTACGCCAGCCCAACAGGAAGTCGGCTATTATTGGTTGTTTGGAAAACGCTTCCTGTGGAATGCGAAGTACTCTTCCTAGAAAATTCACCGTGTCCCCTCCAAAATCGGTGTGCATGTAGTCAAGACTTTAAGCATGCTAAATTGCGGACGGATTTTTGATATCTCGAACGGTTTGGCCGTGGCGAGGAATCGAATTTATGGCGAGAAAAGAGAAACACGAAGTGGAATAACTTCTGCATACATTAACTGATCTTGATGAAACTTCAGCAGTGTGTTCGTGGTAAGAGGCCGATCAGATGGATGTAACTATTGTGATTCAAAGTTATAGCGCCACCAACTGGCAGCAGGAAGTGTGTCACTTTCAACATGCTTTTGACAAAAGTGGGGGGGTTAGTTTTAACTCCAGTAAAAAAAACTCAGTTCATATATTGATCTCATCGACCCGGACAACTTTCTAATTTAAAGTCATTAGCTCTGACCATCAGGAAGTCAGATATTTTGGTCTGAATGTGGATTTTTTTGCAAAATCAGCCTCTGAATTTTTAGCCACCTTTATCTAAGTGGTTATTTTATTCCCACCAAACTTTTTCAACATGATAAAAATATATTAATGATGCTAAATTGTGAACGGATAATAAATATCTCAAACGGTTTTGCTATGGCGAGGGATTAAAGTAATGTCAAAAAAGTAAACACTAAAAGGCTCATATATTCTAAAAATGTAATTATACACCATTTATTACTACATAAAAGTATACAAATATCAGAACTTAACTCATTTTATTCTTTTTTTTTCAATTTAAGAATGAAGTTTAAGTTTAAAAACTGCCAGAATGGTTGTTTAGTCTAAACAATAAATAAATAAAGTCAAACATAGTGCTATACTGCCCTCTTGTGTTCAAAATAAGGTAGGCCTATTATATCTATATAAAAATATACTAGGTATGTGACGGTGAGAATATTTTACCACCGGTTAACTGACGTGTGACACTGCTGGGGGCTTTTTAATCGCTAACTTAAAAACGAAAGTAAAATATGTTCGTCCGCACGGACATTGATAATGGTGCGGAGCAGAGCGAGCATTTTCAATAAATTCCTATGGAAGGAGGAATGACCTAAGAAACGTTGACTCTGTTCTGCTCGTTCCTCGCTGAGGACGTGCACCATTATGAATGCCTGTGCAGCCGTGAGCATTTTAGTTTCATTTTCGGGGCGGATTGCTTGAATGTATTTAAAAAAAGCACAATGTTGTGTTTTATTGCTACTGTAAAAAAATATAAGTTAACACTTTGCAGTTTGAATGATGTTCTGAACAAAATGACAGAGTATGTTTTTATGTGTCCACTGTTCAATCGCGCCCTCGTTTTAGTGATTCCCAAGTTATTTTTTCATTTAAGTTTTTTTCATTGTTCTAATCAGGTCAGGCAAGTAAAATGATCTGTCTTATCCCTTACATTTTTATATAATTATATAAATATATAATACACTACTGTTCAAAAATTTGGCGTCAGTAAGATTTTTAAGCTAAGTTTCTTCTGCTCACCAAGGCTGCATTTGTTTGATTAAAAATACAAACAAAAACAGTAATATTGTAAAATAGTATTCCAATTTAAAACAGCTGCTTTCTATTTTAATATATTTTAAACTGTTATTTATTCCTGTGATCAAAGCTGAGTTTTCAGCATCATTACTCTAGTCGTCACTGTCACATGATCCTTCAGAAATTATTCTAATATGATGATTGATGCTCAAGAAACATTCATTATTATTTTAAATGTCGAAAACAGTTATGTACAGTCTTTGATGAATAGAAAGTTCAAAAGAACAGCATTTATCTGAAATCTAAAGCTTTTGTAACATTAAACACTACCGTTCAGAAGTTTGGGGTCAGTAATAATTTTAATTTTATTTTTGGGGGAAAGAAATAAATAAATCAATACTTTTATTCATCGAGAATGAGTTAAACTGATAAAAAGTTACAGTACAGACATTTATAATGTTAAAAAAAATTATATTTGAAATAAATGCTGTTCTTTTGAACTTTACATTCATCAACGCATTTTGAAAAAAAATCTGTACACAACTGTTTTCAACATTGAAAATAATAATTAATATTTATTGACCATCAATCATCATATTAGAATGGTTTCTGAAGGATCATGTGACACTGAAGACGGGAGTAATGATGCTGAAAACTCAGCTTTGATCACATAAATTAATTACAGTGTAAAATATTTTAAAATAGAAAACAGCTGTTTTAAATTGGAATAATATTTCACAATATTACTGTTTTTGTTTGTATTTTTAATCAAATAAATGCAGCCTTGGTGAGCAGAAGAGACTTCTCCTAAAAACATTAAAAATCTTCCTTACCCCAAACTTTTGAACGGTATATATATATATATATATATATATATATAAAAATATAGCTGCGAGCAGCGATTACGGGCCCAAGCCGGCGGTACCGCCACCCCGGTGCCTTTAGGTAACTAAAGGCACCGGGGTTGCGGTGCCACCGGCTTGGGCCCGTAATCGCTGCTCGCAGCTATATTTATTATTATTCTTATTATTTTGTCAACCTTTCGGGCACTTTTGGGGCTCTTAACATGCTCGAAAACTCTTGAAATTTTGCACACACGTCAGAACCCGCGGCCATCAGGGCCGGACTGAAGCTGGTACCCGGGCGTGGCAGGGGGGCTCGACAGCGCCCCCTGGAACGGGATCCGAACACGTGTCCATAAATCAAACACGCTTGCATGTAATAATATGAAACTCGGTACACATATAGATCTCATCCGGCCGAACAACTTTCGTGCTCTAAGTTTTACGCCAGCCAAACAGGAAGTTGGCTATTTAGCGTTGTTTGGAAACGCATGCTGTGGAATTTAATGTACTCCTCCTAGGGAATTCATCGATTCGCCTCCAAACTCGGTGTGCATGAAGTCAAGACATTGAGGATGCTAAATTGCGGACGGATTTTTGATATCTCGAACGGTTTGGCCGTGGCGAGGAAACAAATTTATGGCGAAAAAATGAAACAGGAAGTGTGTTATAACTTCTGCATACATTAACTGATCTTGATGAAACTTCAGCAGTGTGTTCGTTGTAAGAGGCCGATCGCACAGATGTGACTATTGTGAGTCAAAGTTATAGCGCCACCAACAGGCAGCAGGAAGTACATCACTTTCAAAATGCTTTGAAATCAGTGTCTTATTTTTACCCGATTTGCTTCAAACTTTATGTGTACAATGTAGACACACGGCAGATGTAAACCTGTGAAAGGATTATTGATATCTTAGATACTGTTGCCGTGGCAACGCATCAAACTTTAATATTCTTTTTTGATGCTTTTGAGACTATTAACATACTTGAAATTGCATGAAACTCAACAGACACATCACATTTATTAGCCAGTAGACATGTGCAAAGTTTCAGAAACGGGGGTGGTGGAATGGCTCAGTAGCGCCACCTTTAGTCAAAAATGGGGGTTTAGTTTTTCCTAGAATCACAAAACTTGGTATGTGTATTGTTCTCATCAAGACGGACAACTTTCTAATTTACATGAACCATCTCTGACCAACAGGAAGAGAGATATTTTGGTTTGAATGTGGATTTTCTGAAGAATTTTCTCTCCCTCTCTCTGTGTCTGTGTGTGTGTGAGGGGAGGGGGGGATTTGACTATTGCTTTTATATTGTTAATCAAGGTTTCAGGGGCTTTTGGGGTCCTTAACGTGCTCAAAAACTCTTGAAACTTTGCACACAGGTCAGAACCCATGGCCATCAGGGCCGGGCTGAAGCTGGTACCCGGGCGTGGCTGGGGGGCTCAACAGCGCCCCCTTGAACGGGGTTCTAAAACTTGATCCATATATCAAACACGCTCGCATGAATTAATATGAAACTCGGTACACATATAGATCTCATCGGGCCGAACAACTTTACCCCGGTCAAGTTTTACGCCAGCCCAACAGGAAGTCGGCTATTATGGGTTGTTTGGAAAACGCTTGCTGTGGAATGTGAAATACTCCTCCTAGAAAATTCACCGTGTCCCCTTCAAACTCGGTGTGCATGTAGTCAAGACTTTGAGGATGCTAAATTGCGGACGGATTTTTGATATCTCGAACGGTTTGGCTGTGGCGAGGAATCGAATTTATGGCGAGAAAAGAGAAACACGGAAGTGGAATAACTTCTGCATACATTAACTGATCTTGATGAAACTTCAGCAGTGTGTTCGTGGTAAGAGGCCGATCAGATGGATGTAGCTATTGTGAGTCAAAGTTATAGCGCCACCAACTGGCTGCAGGAAGTGTGTCACTTTCAACATGCTTTTGACAAAAGTGGTGGGGTTACTTTTAACTACAGTAAAGAAAAAATAGTTTCTATATTGATCTCATCAAGCCGGACAACTTTCTAATTTACATTCAATAGCTCTGGCCATCAGGAAGTCAGATATTTTGGTCTGAATGTGAATTTTTTTGCAAAATCAGCCTCTGAATTTTTAGCCACTCCTCTTAAACTATTTATTTTATTCGTACCAAACTTTTTCAACATGATGAAACTACATTAAATATGCTAAATTGTGAATGGATAATAAATATCTCAAACGGTTTTGCTATGGCGAGGGATTAAAGTAAAAATCTTCTAAAAATATAATTATATACCATTTATTTCTATATAAAAGTATACAAATATCACAACTAAACCCATTTTATTCTGTTTTTGCAATTCAAGAAGAATGAAAAAGTTAAAAACAGGCTATTTAGTGCTATTTGGTTCAACAAAAAAGCAAACATAGGGCTATACTGCCCTCTTGTGTCCAAAAGTACATCAAAATAGTATATAAAACTTTTTACCAGGTAGGCCAATATTGTATTTAAATATACATTTATTAGGTATGTGTCTGAGGATATTTTCCCACCGGTTAATCGACGTGTGACACGAGTGGGTGCTTTTAAATCGCTAATATAATAGTGAAAGAAAAATAATGATAATGTTGCACACACAAATCACACACATGTGGGAAAGAATGATGCTTTTAAACAACACTAAACCGCCATTAGGTGTCGCCAGGCATCCATCTTAATAAGCGAGTCATTGATTCATTCGTTCAAACGATTCGTTCGAATGAGTCGATCATGATTAAGACAGATGTTTATGGATTGATCATTCAATCTTTGAGTCAACCGATTCGTTAAAAATGCTGAATCGTTCAGTTATGAGAAAACATGTGATGCGTGATGGTTCTGCCGTGATCTTTGTTTAACTATTTTCGCTGCTGAAACAGAACAAAAACAGTCAACATTGCATCTAAAATGTAAGTGACTTAATTGTAACTGTTTATTAACCTGTTGTATGAAATCTAGGGGTGGGAGAAAAAACTGATTCTTAGATGCATCGCGATGCGGACGTGGACGATTCTGAATCGATTCACAAATGTCAAAAAATCGATTCTCTAAAAAAATATTTTTCTAATAACGTAATATTGACGGAAGGCAAAAGGCGGAACTCTAAGCGGACGTGCGTGCAGTCTGTGGCGCGCACATAACAGAGAAGTTTCTTCTGCTCACCAAGGCTGCATTTATTTGATTAAAAATACAAACAAAAACAGTAATATTGTAAAATATTATTCCAATTTAAAACAGCTGCTTTCTATTTTAATATATTTTAAACTGTTATTTATTCCTGTGATCAAAGCTGAGTTTTCAGCATCATTACTCCAGTCGTCACTGTCACATGATCCTTTAGAAATTATTCTAATATGATGATTGATACCTAAGAAACATTCATTATTATTTTAAATGTCGAAAACAGTTGTGTACAGTCTTTGATGAATAGAAAGTTCAAAAGAACAGCATTTATCTGAAATCTAAAGCTTTTGTAACGTTAAACACTACCGCTCAAAAGTTTGTGGTTAGTAATAATTAAAATTTTATTTTTGGGGGAAAGAAATAAAATAAATCAGTACTTTCATTTATGAAGGATGAGTTAAACTGATCAACAGTTACAGTAAAGACATTTATAATGTTAAAAATATATATATTTGAAATATATGCTGTTCTTTTGAACTTTACATTCATCAAAGCATTTTGAAAAAAAAAAAATCTGTACACAACTGTTTTCAACATTGAAAATAATAATGAATATTTATTGAGCATCAATCATCATATTAGTATGATTTCTGAAGGATCATGTGACACTGAAGACTGGAGTAATGATGCTGAAAACTCAACTTTGATCACAGAAAAGAATTACTATGTAAAATATTTTAAAATTGAAAACAGCTGTTTTAAATTGGAATAATATTTCACAATATTACTGTTTTTGTTTGTATTTTTAATCAATAAATGCAGCCTTGGTGAGCAGAAGAGACTTCTCCTAAAAACATAAAAAATCTTACTGACCCCAAACTTTTGAACAATAATATATATATATATTAGATAGATCCAAGATGGCGGCGCGAGTACATCGCGAGGCTCGCGGTCTCTCCAGATTCTGTAATTTAGCAGTATTTTTCTTGCTCATTTCGGGTCTGTTCGTCCAGAACAGTTGTGCCTTAACATCGTACACCCAAGGTGAGCTTTTGGATATTGGTTTGCGAATTTCCGACAGTTTTATGGACAACCTTCGACTCCTTCCTGAGATCGCCAGATCACCCGAGGCTATGCACTCTGCCCGGCCGGGCGGAAGTGCTCGCAGGCGCCGGCGAGATCGTAAACAAAGGCGGGGGAAGCGCGGAGGACTAAGAGCTAAGCTAAAGCTAACACCACACCGGCTCTCTTTACCCAGCATTTTCCTTGCCAATGTACGGTCGCTGTTGAACAAAATGGAGGAGATTCGACTCAACATCACATACAGCAAGAGACTTTTGAACTGTAATGTTCTAATTTTCACGGAAACATGGTTAAACAGCGGAATACCGGACAACGCTATTGAGCTAGCGGGACGCCATACATTCCGGGCGGATAGAACATTAGATGGCTCCGGTAAGACCAGAGGTGGTGGATTGTGCATTTACATTAACAAAGCTTGGTGCACAAACTCTGCTATTGTTGGGAGACATTGTTCAGCTAACCTTGAGTTTCTCATGGTTAAATGTAGACCGTTTTATCTACCGCGGGAGTTCACTTCCACTATTATAACTGCAGCCTATATTCCCCCGGATGCTGATGCCAAGTTTGCTATGAAAGAACTTCACGCAGCCATCAGTAAACAACAGACCGTTCACCCGGAAGCTGCGTTTATTGTTGCGGGTGATTTTAATCATTCAAACTTAAAGTCAGTGCTACCGAAATTTCACCAGCATGTTTCCTGTCACACCAGAGGAAACAAAACCTTAGACCATGTTTACACAAACATGGCTGAAGCTTACGTCGCGACACCCCTCCCCCACTTGGGACAGTCAGATCACCTTTCTTTGTTCCTCACCCCCAAATATGCACCTCTGATCAATCGCGTGAAGCCATCAGTGAAGACCATCAAGGTGTGGCCTGCGGGGGCAGATTTCTCACTCCAGGAAAGGTTTCTACACACAGACTGGAGTATGTTTGCTTCTCAAGCCACCAGTGGCTCTCACACGGACATTGACTGCTACACCTCCTCTGTACTGGATTATATTAATACCACCATTGACAGTGTTACAACCCAGAAGCAGATCACCACATACCCAAATCAGAAGCCATGGATGAACAGGGAAGTGCGACTCCTATTGAAGACACGCAATACTGCCTTCAGATCAGGAGATGCACAAGCCTATAGCACATCCAGAGCAAATCTGAAAAGGGGCATCAAAGAGGCCAAGCACTGCTACAAGCTTAAGATAGAGGGACACTTTTCCAACGCTGACCCTCGGCGCATGTGGCAGGGCATTCAGGCCATCAGTGACTACAAACCCTCTCACTCCACCCCCGCAGCCACTGATGTCAACTTCCTGAACGAGCTAAATGACTTTTATGCTCGCTTTGAAAGAGACAACAGAGAAACTGCCACCAAGCTCAAATCCTCAGCTGACCACCCACCGATCACACTCTCCTCCACAGATGTCTGCAATGCACTGAGCAGGATCAGCGCGCACAAGGCTGCTGGACCAGACAACATCCCTGGACGCGTACTCAGGGCATGTGCGGAGCAGCTCGCTGGGGTTTTTACAGACATTTTCAACCTGTCTCTTGCCCAAGCAGCTGTACCAACATGCTTTAAATGCACTTCCATTGTGCCAGTGCCAAAACACTCCAGCCCGAAGTGCCTTAATGACTACCGCCCTGTAGCACTCACACCCATCGTAATGAAGTGCTTTGAGCGGCTGGTCCTGGCACACCTAAAAGACTCTCTACCATCCACATTGGACTCACACCAGTTTGCCTACCGTAGCAATAGGAGCACAGAGGATGCAGTCTCCATGGCACTGCACTCTGTGCTCACACATCTGGACAATAAGAACACTTATGCACGCATGCTGTTTGTTGACTTCAGCTCAGCATTCAACACTGTCATCCCAACTAAGTTAATAGCCAAACTTGGAGACCTGGGCTTCAACACCTCCATGTGCAACTGGATTTTGGACTTCTTGACCAACAGACCCCAGAATGTTCGATCAGGCTCCAACTGCTCCACATCCATCACACTCAACACTGGTGTACCACAGGGCTGTGTGCTAAGCCCGTTCCTCTACTCCCTCTTCACCTCCGACTGCAAGCCTGTGTACGGATCTAATTCCATCGTCAAGTTTGCGGACGACACTACGGTGATTGGTCTCATCAGCAACAACGATGAGACTGCCTATAGGGAGGAGATCAAGCACCTGGCCACATGGTGCACCGAAAATAACCAGCTCCTCAACACCACCAAAACGAAGGAGCTCATCGTGGACTTCAGGAAAGTGTCAAGAGGCACACACGACACCATCCACATCAATGGAATGGCTGTTGAGCGTGTCTCCAGTTTCAAGTTCCTGGGGATCCACATCTCGGCGGACATGACCTGGACAACCAACACCTCCAGCCTGGTCAAGAAGGCTCACCAGCGCCTTTTCTTCCTGAGGACACTGAGGAAGAATCAGCTTTCCTCCACTATCCTGGTGAACTTCTATCGCTGTGCAATAGAAAGCATCCTGACCAACTGTGCTACAGTGTGGTATGGGAGCTGTTCTGTTGCAGAGCGCAAGGCACTGCAGCGGGTGGTGAAAACCGCCCAGCGCATCACTGGGACTCCACTACCTGCCATCGAGCACATCCAGAGGAAACGCTGTCTGCATCGAGCTCGCAGCATCCTTAAGGACTCCTCTCACCCAGCCCACAGACTGTTTTCTCTCCTGCCCTCCGGCAGGCGTTTCAGGTGCCTCCGGACCAGGACCAGCAGACTAAAGAACAGTTTTTTCCCCAGAGCTGTCTCTTTATTAAACTCTAACCCTCATTGATCCCACTCCCCTCATATACTGATTGACTCTCCTCTCCCTCCTCACACCTGCCTCCATTTTGTTATTTGCAATACTATAATGTTCATTTGCACTGCTGACTGTTATTACAGTAACAACTGTTTACATATGCATCTTGCACTACTACCTTGACTGGAATATGCTCAATTTGCACTGCCGACTGTTTATCTACAGTACCGACTGTTTATATATACATTGCAATATCGTACCTTAACTGTAATATGCAATTACTTCCACTGCACTTTCACTCGGATAGCTTCTGTCCAAACTTTATTTGCACTACTTTAAATCCATTGTTATACTGCTCATTAGCCTAACTTATACATATATCTATTTGTTAAATTCTGTTTATAGTAATAGCCATCTGTATATTATGCTCACATTCTGTTTATAGTAACAGCCATCTGTATATATATTCATAGTACATATCTATCTGTAAAATTCTGTTTATAGTAACAGCCATCTGTATATTATATTCAGTACATATCTATCTGTAAACATTCTGTTTATAGTAATAGCCATCTGTATATTATTATATTCAGTACATATCTAGCTGTAAACTCTGTTCACAGTAATAGTTATCTGTATATTATATTCATAGGACAATCTATCTGTAAATTTTTGTTTATAATAGTATTCAACTCTATATTTATTCAGTACATATCCATGTTCTGCACTTATGGAACCACTGTATATCCTGCACTTGCTGCTATTGCACTTCTGGTTAGACCTAAACTGCATTTCGTTGCCTTGTACCTGTACTTGTGTAATGACAATAAAGTTGAATCTAATCTAATCTAATCTAATATATATATATATATATATATATACACATATATATGTATGTGTGTGTATGTATGTATGTATGTATGTATGTATATATATATATATATATATATATATATATATACAGTATATATATATATATAAATATAGCTGCGAGCAGCGATGGAGGGCCAAAGCCGGCGGTACCGCCACCCCGGTGCCTTTAGGTAACTAAAGGCACCGGGGTTGCGGTGCCACCGGCTTGGGCCCGTAATCGCTGCTCGCAGCTATATTTATATATATATATATACTGTATATATATATATATATATATATTTAGGGCCCAAGCCCTGAAAGGGCGCAGAGCCCTATTGTTCTTCTAAGGATTATTTATTATTATTTATCAACCTTTCGGGCACTTTTGGGGCCCTTAACGTGCTCGAAAACTCTTGAAACTTTGCACACGGGTCAGAACCCGCGGCCATTAGGGCCGGGCTGAAGCTGGGACACGGGCGTGGCAGGGAGGCTCGACAGCGCCCCCTGGAACGGGGTCCGAAAACTTGGTCCATAAATCAAACACGCTAGCATGTAATAATATGAAACTCGGTACACATATAGATCTCATCGGGCCGAACAACTTTCGTACTTTTACTTTTTACGCCAGCCCAACAGGAAGTCGGCTATTATGGGTTGTTTGGAAACGCATGCTGTGGAATTTAATGTACTCCTCCTAGGGAATTCATCCATTCGCCTCCAAACTCAGTCAGCATGAAGTCAAGACATTGAGGATGCTAAATTGCGGACGGATTTTTGATATCTCGAACGGTTTGGCTGTGGCGAGGACATGAATTTATGGCGAATAATGGAAACAGGAAGTGTGTTATAACTTCTGCATACATTAACTGATCTTGATTAAACTTCAGCAGTGTGTTCGTTGTAAGAGGCCGATCACATGGATGTGACTATTGTGAGTCAAAGTTATAGCGCCACCAACTGGCAGCAGGAAGTGTGTCACTTTCAAAATGCTTTGAAATCACCCTCTTATTTTTACCCGATTTGCTTCAAACTTTATGTGTATAATGTAAACACACGGCAGATGTAGACCTGTGAAAGGATTTTTGATATCTTTAATACTGTTGCCATGGCAACGCTTCAAACTTTAATATTCTTTTTTGATGCTTTTGAGACTCTTAACATACTTGAAATTGGATGAAACTCGACAGACACATCACATTTATTAGCCCGTAGACATGTGCAAAGTTTCAGAAACGGGCGTGGTGAGGGGCTCAGTAGCGCCACCTTTAGTCATAAGTGGGGGGGTTAGTTTTATCAACAGCAACAAAACTTGGTATGTGTATTGTTCTCATCAAGACGGACAACTTTCTAATTTACATGAACTATCTCTGACCAACAGGAAGAGAGATATTTTGGTTTGAATGTGGATTTTCTGAAGAATTTTCTCTCCCTCTCTCTGTGTCTCTGTGTGTGTGAGGGGAGGGGGGGATTTGACTATTGCTTTTATATTGTTAATCAAGGTTTCAGGGGCTTTTGGGGTCCTTAACGTGCTCAAAAACTCTTGAAACTTTGCACACAAGTCAGAACCCCCTGCCATCAGGGACGGGCTGAAGCTGGTACCCGGGCATGGCAGGGGGGCTCAACAGCGCCCCCTTGAACGGGGTCCCAAAACTTGGTCCATAGATCAAACACGCTTGCATTAATTAATATGAAACTCGGTACACATATAGATCTCATCGGGCCGAACAACTTTTCCCCGGTCAAGTTTTACGCCAGCCCAACAGGAAGTCGGCTATTATGGGTTGTTTGGAAAACGCTTGCTGTGGAATGCGAAGTACTCCTCCTAGAGAATTCATCCAATCCCCAACAAACTCGGTGTGCATGAAGTCAAGACATTGAGGATTCTAAATTGCGGACGGATTTTTGATATCTCGAACGGTTTGGCCGTGGCGAGGAAACGAATTTATGGCGAGAAAAGAGAAACACGAAGTGGAATAACTTCTGCATACATTAACTGATCTTGATGAAACTTCACCAGTGTGTTCGTGGTAAGAGGCCGATCAGATGGATGTAACTATTGTGAGTCAAAGTTATAGCGCCACCAACTGGCAGCAGGAAGTGTGTCACTTTCAAAATGCTTTTGACAAAAGTGGGGGGGTTAGTTTTACCCACAGTTACAAAAATCAGTACGTACATTGGTCTCATCGAGCCGGACAACTTTCTAATATACAGTTATTAGCTTCGACCAATAGGAAGTCAGATATTTTGGTTTGAATGTGGATTTATTTGCAAATTCAGCCTCTGCTTTTTACCCACTCCTGCTAAGTGTTTTTTTTTTTATTCACACCAAACTTTTTTAACACGATGAAAATACATTAAAGATGCTAAATTGTGAACGGATATTAAATATTTCAAACGGTTTTGACATGGCGAGGGATTAAAATAATGTCAAAAAAGGAATCAGAAAACATCTCATATCTTCTTAAAATTTAATTATACACCATTTATTTTTATAGAAAATTATACAAATATCAGAACTAAACCGAAACAGAACTAGTTTTGGGTTTATTCAGTTTTTTTCAATTCAAGAATTATGTACAAGTTTAAAATCAGCCAGAATGCGCTATTTAGTAAAAAAAAAAAGTCATACATAGGGCTATACTGCCCTCTTGTGTTCAAAATCTGGTAGGCCCATTGTATATTGTATTTATATATAAATATAATAGCGATGTGACTGAGAATTTTTTCCCACTGGTTAATCGATGTGTGACACCGCGGCGGGGGCTTTTAAATCGCTAACTTAAAGGGATACTCCACTTTAAATTGAAAATTCTGTCATCATATACTCACCCTCATGTTGTTTCAATCCTTTATTAATTTCTTTCTTCTGCTGAACAGAAATGAAGATATTTAGAAGAATGTCAGTAACCAGACAGTTTCTGGTCTCATTGACTTCCATAGTATACATTTTTTTCCTACTATGGAAGTCAATGGGATCAGAAACTGTCTGGTTACTGACATTCTCCTAAATATCTTCCTTTCTGTTCAGCAGAAGAAAGAAATTCATAAAGGATTAAAACAACATGAGGGTGAGTATATGATGAGCGAAAGTGAAATACGGACGTCCAGTAGGAATTAACTAAAAAACATTCACTCTGTTTTGCTCATTCCTCGCTGTAGACGTGTTATTGCCCATGCAGCCGTGAGCATTTTAGTTTCATTTAAAAAATAGCGCCATTTCGGGGGTGGGATTGCTTGAATGTTTTTTTACAAAAGCACAATGTTGTGTTTTATTGCGAGTGTACATAAATATAAGTAAACACAGTGCAGTTTAAATGATGTCCTGTATGAACAAACCGACGGAGTAGCCTATGTTTTTATGTTTCCACTGTTCGATCGCGCCCACGCCTCACACACACACACACACACACACACACACACACACACACACACACACACACACTGTGCATTCCAGCATTGCAATCTTGACATCGCAGCCGGTTCATTACAGCCGTAATAAAATATAATAATAAATATAAATAGTCAACCTATTTGCAGCAAATGATAGTAGATTTTAGATCAATATATTTGTTTTCCTTACAATTTTAATTAACACTAACTTTATTCTCATCTGAATTATAAATAATTTATTTCTGTATAAAATAATACTACCATTAAAAAATACATTTGATTGTCTTTTTTAATCAATGGAGAATGTGTGACTTAAAAATAAACAGATTAGTGCTTGGTTTGAAGACAAGAAATGAAAACCAATGCAATATGATGAATGTCCAAAAACGAATGTCCAAATATATATATATATATATATATATATATATATATATATATATATATATATATATATATATATATTATTTATTTATTTATTTATTTTTTGTTACATATATAATGTATATATAATATTTTTTTTGTTACATATACACACATATATATATATATATATATAAATATAGCTGCGAGCAGCGATGGAGGGCCCAAGCCGGTGACACCGCCACCCCGGTGGCTTTAGTGTAACTAAAGGCACCAGGGTGGCGGTGCCACCGGCTTGGGCCCGCCATCGCTGCTCGCAGCTATATTTAGGGCCCGAGCACCGATGGTGTGAGGACCCTCTTGGAATTGCTCTGTTTATTATTATTATTAGGGCCCGAGCACCGATGGTGTGAGGACCCTCTTGGAATTGCTCTGTTTATTATTATTAGGGCCCGAGCACCGATGGTGTGAGGACCCTCTTGGAATTGCTCTGTTTATTATTATTATTATTATTATTATTCTTCTCCGCATTTAATTGCATTTTTGAGGGCCTAAACATGCTCGAAAACTCACAAAACTTTGCACACGCGTCAGAACTGGCGAAAATTTACATCTGATATAGGTTTCAGAATTGGACGGGGCAAAATGGCTCGATAGCGCCACCTATAAAAGTTCAACGGAGTGCGCCTCCCGCAACGTTCCACGTACGTGCACGAAATTCGGTACATACATGTAATGACCTAATACCTACAAAAAAGTCTCTTGGAGCATAGCCCTAAACACAACAGGAAGTCAGCCATTTTCAACTTCCTCTCAGATTTTTGTGCAGTTTTTGCCATTTTCAGGCCTTGTACTTTAACGAACTCCTCCTACAGTTTTAATCTGATCATCTTCAAATTTGGTGAGTGTAATCTTAAGGCCTTTGCGACGTTAAATTGCGAAGATCTTGAGTTTTCGTCGAAGGGCGGGTCCTCGGCGGCCTGACAAATTTCGATGTTTCGCCATGAAACAGGAAGTTGCTGTAACTCAGGCATGGAATGTCCAATCTGCCCCAAACTTCACACGTTTGATAAGAGTTCTGTCCTGAACACATGACCATGCTCATATTCAGTTATAGTCATAGCGCCACCTGCTGGCAACAGGAAGTGACATGTTTAACACTGTTATGGACTCCTAATAACATATAAAAAAGTGCCAGCAAGTGCTAAACATGCTAACAACATACTAGAAGCATGCTAAAACATGCTAGCAAACTCTTAGCTAAGTGCTAAAGCATGCTATTGCTGCAATTAAATAGGAATTTGCTGTAACTCAGGCATGGAATGTCCAATCTGCCCCAAACTTCACACTTTTGAAAAGCGTTCTGTCCTGAACACATCTACATGAGAATATTCAGTTATAGTAATAGCGCCACCTACTGGTAACAGGAAGTGTCATGTTTAACACGTTGATGCCATTCTAGCAACATGTTAAAAATGCCATTGACTTCTAAACATGCTAGAAACATGTTAAAACATGCTAGCAATACTTAGCTAAGTGCTAAAGCATGCTAATTCAATGAAACAGGATGTCGTTGTTACGCAAGAAGGCAATGTCCATTCTGCACCAAACTTCACACTTTTAATAAACGTTCTGTCCGGAACACATGACCATGCTCATATTCAGTTACAGTCATAGTGCCACCTGCTGGCAACAGGAAGTGACATGTTAAGCACTGTTGTGGACATATAAAAACATATAAAAAAAGTGCCATCAAATGCTAAACATGCTAACAACATACTAGAGACATGTTAAAACATACTAGCAAACACTTAGCTAAGTGCTAAAAAATGATATTACTGCAATTAAATATGAATTTGCTGTAACTCAGGCATGGAATGTCCAATCTGCGTCAAACTTCACACGTTTGATAAGCGTTCTGTCCTGAACACATGACCATGCTTATATTCAGTTACAGTCATAGCGCCACCTGCTGGCAACAGGAAGTGACATGTTTAACACTGTTATGGACTCCTAATAACATATAAAAAAGTGCCAGCAAGTGTTAAACATGTTAACAACATACTAGAAACATGCTAAAACATGCTAGCAAACTCTTAGCTAAGTGCTAAAGCATGCTTTTATTGCAATTAAAAAGGAATTTGCTGTAACTCAGGCATGGAATGTCCAATCTGCCCCAAACTTCACACTTTTGATAAGAGTCATGGCCTGAACACATCTACATGAGAATGTTCAGTTATAGTAATAGCGCCACCTACTGGCAACAGGAAGTGACATGTTTAACACGTTGATGCCGTTCTAGCAACATGTTAAAAATGCCATTGAGTTCTAAACATGCTAGAAACATGTTAAAACATGCTAACAATGCATAGCTAAGTGCTAAAGAATGCTAATTCAATGAAACATGACTTTGTTGTTACTCAAGAAGGCAATGTCCAATTTGCACCAAACTTCACACGTTTGATAAGAGTTCTGTCCTGAACACACATCCATGCTCATATTCAGTTATAGTCATTACGCCACCTACTGGCAACAGAAACTGACATGGTTAACACAGTAATGCAGTACTAACCACATAATTATTGTGTACTGAGCATGCTAGAAACATAGTCATGAAGCATGCTATTATCACCATTATACAAAACATTTTGTAACTGACTTTGACATACTATTACTATATATACCTCCTTAAATGTACATTTCCCAACCATGCTCTGTCTTCCTAAAACCACCGAGTGTTGATGGCACGGGTGCGAGGGCCCTTTCATCGCTGCTTGCAGCTTTAATTATTATTATTATTATTATTATTATTATTATTCTTCTCCGCATTTAATTGCATTTTTGAGGGCCTAAACATGCTCGAAAACTCACAAAACTTTGCACACGCGTCAGAACTGGCGAAAATTTACATCTGATATAGGTTTCAGAATTGGACGGGGCAAAATGGCTCGATAGCGCCACCTATAAAAGTTCAACGGAGTGCGCCTCCCGCAACGTTCCACGTACGTGCACGAAATTCGGTACATACATGTAATGACCTAATACCTACAAAAAAGTCTCTTGGAGCATAGCCCTAAACACAACAGGAAGTCAGCCATTTTGAACTTCCTCTCAGATTTTTGTGCAGTTTTTGCCATTTTCAGGCCTCATACTTTAACGAACTCCTCCTACAGTTTTAATCTGATCATCTTCAAATTTGGTGAGTGTAATCTTAAGGCCTTTGCGACGTTAAATTGCGAAGATCTTGAGTTTTCGTCGAAGGGCGGGTCCTCGGCGGCCTGACAAATTTCGATGTTTCGCCATGAAACAGGAAGTTGCTGTAACTCAGGCATGGAATGTCCAATCTGCCCCAAACTTCACACGTTTGATAAGAGTTCTGTCCTGAACACATGACCATGCTCATATTCAGTTATAGTCATAGCGCCACCTGCTGGCAACAGGAAGTGACATGTTTAACACTGTTATGGACTCCTAATAACATATAAAAAAGTGCCAGCAAGTGCTAAACATGCTAACAACATACTAGAAGCATGCTAAAACATGCTAGCAAACTCTTAGCTAAGTGCTAAAGCATGCTATTATTGCAATTAAATAGGAATTTGCTGTAACTCAGGCATGGAATGTCCAATCTTCCCCAAACTTCACACTTTTGATAAGCGTTCTGTCCTGAACACATCTACATGAGAATATTCAGTTATAGTAATAGCGCCACCTACTGGTAACAGGAAGTGTCATATTTAACACGTTGATGCCATTCTAGCAACATGTTAAAAATGCCATTGACTTCTAAACATGCTAGAAACATGTTAAAACATGCTAGCAATACTTAGCTAAGTGCTAAAGCATGCTAATTCAATGAAACAGGATGTTGTTGTTACGCAAGAAGGCAATGTCCATTCTGCACCAAACTTCACACTTTTAATAAACGTTCTGTCCTGAACACATGACCATGCTCATATTCAGTTACAGTCATAGTGCCACCTGCTGGTAACAGGAAGTGACATGTTAAACACTGTTGTGGACATATAAAAACATATAAAAAAAGTGCCATCAAGTGCTAAACATGCTAACAACATACTAGAAACATGCTAAAACATGCTAGCAAACACTTAGCTAAGTGCTAAAGCATGCTATTGCTGCAATTAAATAGGAATTTGCTGTAACACAGGCATGGAATGTCCAATCTGCCCCAAACGTCACACGTTTGATAAGAGTCATGGCCTGAACACATCTACATGAGAATATTCAGTTATAGTAATAGCGCCACCTACTGGTAACAGGAAGTGTCATGTTTAACACGTTGATGCCGTTCTAGCAAGATGTTAAAAATGCCATTGACTTCTAAACATGCTAGAAACATGTTAAAACATACTAGCAAAACTTAGCTGAGTGCTAAAGCATGCTAATTCAATGAAACAGGATGTTGTTGTTACTCAAGAAGGCAATGTCCAATCTGCCCCAAACTTCACACTTTTGATAAGCGTTCTGTCCTGAACACATGACCATGCTCATATTCAGTTACAGTCATAGCGCCACCTGCTGGCAACAGGAAGTGACATGTTAAACACTGTTGTGGACTCCTAATAACATATAAAAAAGTGCCAGCATGTGCTAAACATGCTAACAACATACTAGAAACATGCTAAAACATGCTATCAATCACTTAGATAAGTGCTAAATCATGATATTACTGCAATTAAATGGGAATTTGTTGTAACACAGGCATGGGATGTTCAATCTACCCCAAACTTAATATGTAACATGCAAGAAACATGCTAGCAACACTTAGCTAAGTTCTAAAGCATGCTATAAAAGCTCAAGGAAGTTGTTGTAACTTAAGCATAAAATGTCCAATCTACCCCAAACTTCACACGTTTGATAAGAGTTATCTTTTGAACACATGTCCATGCTCATATTCAGTTATAGTCATAGCGCCGCCTGCTGGCAAAAGGAAGTGACGTTTAACACTGTTCTGGACTCCTAATAACATATAAAAAAATGCCAGTAGGTGCTAAACATCCTACCAACATACTAGAGACATGCTAAAACATACTAGCAAACACTTAGCTAAGTGCTAAAGCATGATATAACTGCAATTAAATATGAATTTGCTGTAACTCAGGCATGCAATGTCCAATCTACCCCAAAATTAATATGTAAAATGCTAGAAACATCATAAAACATGCTAGAAATGCTAAAGGAAGTTGTTGTAACTCAAGCATACAATGTCCAATCTCCCCCAAACTTCACATGTTTGATAAAAGTCCTGCACTGAACACATCTACATAGCGATATTCAGATATAGACATAGCCCCAACTACTGGCAACATAAAATGACATGGTTAACACAGTAATGCAGTACTAACCACATAATTATTGTGTACTAAGCATGCTAGAAACATACTAAACATGCTAGCAACACTTAGCTGAGTCATGAAGCATGCTATTAACACCATTATACGAAACATTTTGTAACTGACTTTGACATACTCTTACTATATATACCTCCTTAAATGTGCATTGCCCAACCATGCTCTGTCTTCCTAAAGCCACCGAGTGTTGATGGCACGGGTGCGAGGGCCCTTTCATCGCTGCTTGCAGCTTTAATTAGGGCCCGAGCACCGATGGTGTGAGGACCCTCTTGGAATTGCTCTGTTTATTATTAGGGGCCAAGCACCGAAGGTGCGGAGGCACCTATTGTATCTGTTCCGTTTCTTATTATTATTAGGGGCCAAGCACCGAAGGTGCGGAGGCACCTATTGTATCTGTTCCCGTTCTTATTAGGGGCCAAGCACCGAAGGTGCGGAGGCACCTATTGTGTTTGTTCCGGTTCTTATTATTATTATTCTTCTTCCGACTGGGCGTCTATGGCAGCCCATAGAACCGATTGCGGGAAAGTTGTTTTGGTTTGACATTCTGATAGAGGACAGTCCCAACATTAAATACACCAATTTTTGTGTTTCTAAGTCATTCCCTCTAGCGCCACCACCTGTCCAAAGTTTCACTTTTATTTTGCTAATAACTTTTGAACCGTAAGGCCAATCAACAAAATTCTTTTTTCCTCTTATTTCTGAGCTCATGCCGATTCGATTGCACCCTATGACGTCATTTTCCGTCATATAAATATGGCCGCCATTTTTAATTTTCTGAAAAAGCTACTTTTTCGAACTCGTCCTAGACGGTTTGTCCGATTTGCACGAAAATTGAACCAGATCATCTTCAGGCAGTGCTGACCAAAAGTTATGGAATTCAAATTGATTCGTCAAACCGTTTTCAATAAACGCACGAACAAATTTTACGTAGCGCCTGCAAAAACAGTCGTAAGGCTGTATCTCTGCAACGGTTTATCGTATTCAGACCAAACTTGGTACATGTCATCACAAGCATGACCTGAGGCTACATGCTGCGTTTCGGCGCAGCGCCACCTACTGGTCCGGAGATATGAAAAATGGCTATTTTTGCTTATAACTTCTGAACAGTTTGTCCAAAAATCATAAAATTGGTCTCGTTAGATTCAGGGCGACATGCCGAGTCGACTGATATCCAATTTTACCATATCGGCCATTTTGACTGTCGGCCATTTTGAATTATGTGCTAAAATGCTGTATTTTATGAACGCATGAACGGATTGTTACGAAACTTGGCATGGGTCATCAGCACGATGTCCTGAAGGAGTGTGAGAAGTTTCGAAACAGCGCCACCTAGTGGGGAATTTTTTTTTTCAAATGCTTATAACTTTGGGTGCGGTCGACTTATTTTCACGAGACTCATCTAATTAGACTCCTGAAACCTTGCCGAGTCCTACGATACCAAACATGCTAGGTTTCGCCTTACGGTTTGTGTAGCGTTGTGATTTAGCGCTTAAAAAACATTAGGCTATATCTTCGAAACCGCTTGTCCGATCGAGACGAAACCACCGTCAGAAGTTTGGAAACATAGGTCGATAGCTATACGCCAATGCCCAAATGCGAAAATATTGATGTTTAGGGGTAGTAAAATTCAAACAAAGTCATGTGTCAGTCATTTTTTACGTGTTTTTTCATATAAATGTTTATAACTCTAAAGCAAATTGAGATATTTTCACCAAAACTGACACACATATGTATGGGCTCACTCTGAGGACACGTAAAAAAAATTGTGGGACTGAGCCTCTTGGTGGCGCTATAATAGAACAAAACATGAAATTCCCATTGACTTCAATACAGTTTTGTGAGATAAAATGCTATTTTCATTCAAAACCTACTTTTTCGAACTCCTCCCACACCGTTTGTCCGATTTTCACCAAAATCGAATCGTATCATCCCCAGACTGTGCCGACTAAAAGTTATGGATTTCGTGTCAATTGACGAAACCGTTTTCGTATAGCGCAGCAGCAAATTTGAGGCATGATGCTAATAGCACTATTCAGGCTTTATCTCTGCAATGCCTTGACATATTGACACCAAACTTTGTATGTGTCATTGTCTCCTCACTCTGACCACATCACATCAGTTTTGTAACTGCGCCACCTATTTGTCGAAAGTGATAATCCATTAAATCATATTTTTAATTACTGTTTCTATGATTTTTCAGCCATTTCGTCTAAAATCCTCTTTAAATGTCTTTAATTGCTCATTGTTGCAATTGGTCTGACACTTTCAGACATGTCGGCATGTCTTGTCGTCTTATTCTGCTTGGCCCCGGTAATTGCTGCTTGCAGCTATATTTATTAGGGGCCAAGCACCGAAGGTGCGGAGGCACCTATTGTATCTGTTCCCGTTCTTATTATTCTTCTTCTTCCGCCATGGGAGTCTATGGCAGCCCATAGAACCGATTGCGGGAAAGTTGTTTTGGTTTGACATTCTGATAGAGGACAGTCCCAACATTAAGTACACCAATTTTTGTGTTTCTAAGTCATTCCCTCTAGCGCCACCACCTGTCCAAAGTTTCACTTTTACTTTGCTAATAACTTTTGAACCGTAAGGCCAATCAGCAAAATCCTTTTTTCCTCTGATTCCTGAGCTCATGACGATTCGATTGCACCCTATATCGTCATTTTCCGTCATAAAAACATGGCCGCCATTTTGAATTTTCCTAAAAAGGTACTTTTTCGAACTCGTCCTAGACGGTTTGTCCGATTTGCACGAAAATTGAATCGGATCATCTTCAGGCAGGGGTGACAAAAAGTTATTAAAATCTTGTTGATTCGTCAAACCGTTTTCGATAAACGCTCGAACAAATTTTACGTAGCGCTTGCAAAAACAGTCGTAAGGCCGTATCTCCGCAACGGTTTATCGTATTCAGACCAAACTTGGTACATGTACTCACAAGCATGACCTGAGGCTACATGCTGCGTTTCGGCACAGCGCCACCTACAGGTCCGGAGATATGAAAAATGGCTATTTTTGCTTATAACTTCTGAACAGTTTGTCCAAAAATCATAAAATTGGTCTTGATAGATTCAGGGCGTCATGCCGAGTCGACTGATATCCAATTTTGCCATATCGGCCAATTTGACTGTCGGCCATTTTGAAATTTGTGCTAAAATGCTGTATTTTAACAACGCATGAACTGATTGTTACGAAACTTGGTATGGGTCATCAGCACGATGTCCTGAAGGAGTGTGAGAAGTTTCGAAACAGCGCCACCTAGTGGTGAATTTTTTTTTTCAAATGCTTATAACTTTGGGTGTGATCGACTTATTTTCACGAAACTCATCTTTTTAGACTCCTGAATCGTTGCCGAGTCCTACGATACCAAACATGCTAGGTTTCGCCTTACGGTTTGTGTAGCGTTGTGATTTAGCGCTTAAAAAACATTTGGCTATATCTTTGAAACCGCTAGTCCGATCGAGACGAAACCACCGTCAGAAGTTTGGAAACATAGGTCGATAGCCATACGCCAATGCCCAAATGCGAAAATATTGATGTTTAGGGGTACTAATTTCCAATCAAAGTCATGTGTCAGTCATTTTTTTCGTGTTTTTTCATATAAATGTCTATAACTCCGAAGTGAATTGAGATATTTTCACCAAAATTGAGACACATATGTATGGGCTCACTCTGAGGACACGTAAAAAAAATTGTGGGACTGAGCCTCTTGGTGGCGCTATAATTGAACAAAACATGAAATTCCCATTGACTTCAATACAGTTTTGTGAAATAAAATGCTATACTAAACAAATGCATTGGTGTAATATTACGAAACTCAGATTGTGTCATCAGCACCATCCCCTGAAGGCAACCAAAATATTTCAAGACAGCGCCACCTAGTGGTCAAAAGTTATAACAAAATTTCCAAAAAGGCTAATAACTTTTGAATAAATCTGGCTATTGAAATGCCACGGGTCTTAATAGATTCCTTGGGTCAAGCCGAGAACATAGATACCAAGTTTTCCTTATTTGGCCAAACTTCCTGTCCGCCATCTTGATTTTCAGTCAAAACCTACTTTTTCGAACTCCTCCTAGACCGTTAGTCCGATTTTCACCAAAATCGAATAGTACCATCTCCAGACCGTGCCGACTAAAAGTTATGGATTTCGTGTCGATAGACGAAACCGTTTTCGTATAGCGCAGCAGCAAAGTTGAGGCATGATGCTAATAGCAATAATTAAGGCTTTATATCTGCAATGCCTTGATATATTGACACCAATCTTTGTATGTGTCATTGTCACTTCACTCTGACCACATCACATCAGTTTTGTAACTGCGCCACCTATTGGTCGAAAGTGATAATCCATCAAATCATATTTTTAATTATTGTTTCTATGATTTTTCAGGCATTTTGCCTAAAATCCTCTTTAAATGTCTTTAATTGCTCATTGTTGCAGTTGGTCTGACACTTTCAGACATGTTGGCATGTCTTGTCGTCTTATTCTGCTTGGCCCCGGTAATGGCTGCTTGCAGCTATATTTATTATTATTATTCTTCTTCCGCCATGGGAGTCTATGGCAGCCCATAGAACCGATTGCGGGAAAGTTATGAAATTTGGCACAATGATAGAGGACAGTCCGAAAAGTCACCATACCAAATTTGGTGTCTTAAAACCAATCCCTCTAGCGCCACCACCTGTCCAAAATTTCACTTTTATTTTGCTAATAACTTTTGAACCGTTTGGCCAATCAACAAAATTCTTTTTTCCTCTGATTCCCGAGCTCATGCCGATTCGATTGCACCCTATGACGTCATTTTCCGGCTTATAAATATGGCCGCCATTTTGAATGGGCTGAAAAAGCTACTTTTTCGAACTCGTCCTAGACGGTTTGTCCGATTTGCACGAAAATTGAACCAGATCATCTTCAGGCAGTGCTGACAAAAAGTTATGGAATTCAAATTGATTCGTCAAACCGTTTTCGAATAACGCTCGAACACATTTTACGTAGCGCTTGCGAAAACAGTCGTAGGGCTGTATCTCCGCAACGCTTTATCGGATTCAGACCAAAATTGGTACATGTCATCACAAGCATGACCTGAGGCTACATGCTGCGTTTCGGCGCAGCGCCACCTAGTGGTCCGGAGATATGAAAAATGGCTATTTTTGCTTATAACTTCTGAACATTTTGTCCAAAAATCATAAAATTGGTCTCGTTAGATTCAGGGCAACATGCCGAGTCGACTGATATAAAATTTTACCATATCGGCCATTTTGACTTTCGGCCATTTTGAATTTTGTGCTAAAATGCTGTATTTTAAGAACGCATGAATGGATTGTTACGAAACTCGGTATGGGTCATCAGCACGATGTTCTGAAGGAGCGTGAGAAGTTTCGAAACAGCGCCACCTAGTGGTGAATTTTATTTTTCAAATGCTTATAACTTTGGGTGTGGTCGACTTATTTTCACCAAACTCATCTCATTAGACTCCTGAATCCTTGCCGAGTCCAACGATACCAAATATGCTAGGTTTCGCCTTACGGTTTGTGTAGCGTTGTGATTTAGCACTTAAAAAACATTAGGCGATATCTTCGAAACCGTTTGTCCGATCGAGACGAAACCACCGTCAGAAGTTTGGAATCATAGCTTGTTAACTAAACGTTAAAGCCCAAATGCGAAAATATTGATGTCTAGAGGTAGTAAATTCCAATTAAAGTCATGTGTCAGTCATTTTTTACGTGTTTTTTCATATAAATGTCTATAACTCCGAAGATAATTGAGATATTTTCACCAAAATCGACACACATATGTATGGGCTCACTCTGAGGACACATACAAAAAATGGTGGGACTGAGCCTCTTGGTGGCGCTATAATAGAACAAAACATGAAATTCCCATTGACTTCCATACAATTTTGTGAAATAAAATGCTATACTAAACAAATGCATTGGTTTAATATTACGAAACTCAGATTGTGTCATCAGCACCATCCCCTGAAGGTACCCAAAATATTTCGAGACAGCGCCACCTAGTGGTCAAAAGTTCTAACAATTTCCAAAAAGGCTAATAACTTTTGAATAAATCTGGCTATTGAAATGCTTAATAGATTCCTTGGGTCAAGCCGAGAACATAGATACCAAGTTTTCCTTATTTGGCCAAACTTCCTGTCCGCCATCTTGATTTTCAGTCAAAACCTACTTTTTCAAACTCCTCCTAGACCGTTTGTCCGATTTTCACCAAAATCTAATCGTATCATCTCCAGACCGTGCCGACTAAAAGTTATGGATTTCTTGTCGATAGACGAAACCATTTTCGTATAGCGCAGCAGCAAAGTTGAGGCATGATGCCAATAGCACTATTCAGGCTTTATCTCTGCAATGCCTTGACATATTGACAACAAACTTTGTATGTGACAGTGTCACTTCACTCTGACCACATCAGTTTTGTAACTGCGCCACCTACTTGTCGAAAGTGATAATCAATTAAATTATATTTTTAATTACTGTTTCTATGATTTTTCAGCCATTTCGTCTAAAATCCTCTTTAAATGTCTGTAATTGCTCATTGTTGCAGTTGATCTGACACCTTCAGCCATGTCTTGTCGTCTTATTCTGCTTGGCCCCGGTAATGGCTGCTTGCAGCTATATTTATTATTATTATTATTATTATTCTTCCGCCATGGGAGTCTATGGCAGCCCATAGAACCGATTGCGGGAAAGTTGTTTTGGTTTGACATTCTGATAGAGGACCGTCTCAACATTAAATACACCAATTTTGGTGTTTCTAAGTCATTCCCTCTAGCGCCACCACCTGTCCAAAGTTTCACTTTTATTTTGCTAATAACTTTTGAACCGTAAGGCCAATCAGCGAAATTCTTTTTTCCTCTGATTCCTGAGCTCATGGCGATTCGATTGCACCCTATGACGTCATTTGACGTCATAAAAATATGGCCGCCATCTTGAATTTTCAAAAAAAGCTACTTTTTCGAACTCGTCCTAGACGGTTTGTCCGATTTGCACGAAAATTGAACCAGATCATCTTCAGGTAGTGCTGACAAAAAGTTATGGAATTCAAATGGATTCGTCAAACCGTTTTCAATAAACGCACAAATACATTTTACGTAGCGCTAGCAAAAACAGTCGTAAGGCCGTATCTCCGCAACGGTTTATCGTATTCAGACCAAACTTGGTACTTGTACTCACAAGCATGACCTGAGGCTACATGCTGTGTTTCGGCGCAGCGCCACCTACTGGTCCGGAGTTATGAAAAATGGCTATTTTTGCTTATAACTTCTGAACAGTTTGTCCAAAAATCATACAATTGGTCTCGTTAGATTCAGGGCAACATGCCGAGTCGACTGATATCCAATTTGACCATATCGGTCATTTTGGCTGTCGGCCATTTTGAATTTTGTGCTAAAATTCTGTATTTTATGAACGCATGAACAGATTGTTACGAAACGTGGTATGGGTCATCAGCACAATGCCCTGAATGAGCCTGAGAAGTTTCGAAACAGCGCCACCTAGTGGTGAATTTTTTTTTTCAAACGCTTATAACTTTGGGTGTGGTCGACTTATTTTCACGAGACTCATCTAATTAGTATCCTGAAACCTTGCCGAGTCCTACGATACCAAACATGCTAGGTTTCGCCTTACGGTTTGTGTAGCGTTGTGATTTAGCGCTTAAAAAACATTTGGCTATATCTTCGAAACCGATTGTCCGATCGAGACGAAACCTCCGTCAGAAGTTTGGAAACATAGGTCGATAGCTATACGCCAATGCCCAAATGCGAAAATATTGATGTTTAGGGGTAGTAAAATTCAAACAAAGTCTTGTGTCAGTCATTTTTTACGTGTTTTTTCATATAAATGTCTATAACTCTAAAGCAAATTGAGATATTTTCACCAAAACTGACACACATATGTATGGGCTCACTCTGAGGACACGTAAAAAAAATTGTGGGACTGAGCCTCTTGGTGGCGCTATAATAGAACAAAACATGAAATTCCCATTGACTTCAATACAGTTTTGTGATATAAAATGCTATTTTCATTCAAAATCTACTTTTTCGAACTCCTCCCACACCGTTTGTCCGATTTTCACCAAAATCGAATTGTATCATCTCCAGACTGTGCCGACTAAAAGTTATGGATTTCGTGTCAATTGACGAAACCGTTTTCGTATAGCGCAGCAGCAAATTTGAGGCATGATGCTAAAAGCATTATTCAGGCTTTATGTCTGCAATGCCTTGACATATTGACACCAAACTTTGCATGTGTCATTGTCACTTCACTCTGACCACATCACATCAGTTTTGAAACTGCACCACCTATTGGTTGAAAGTGATAATCCATTACAAATTATTTTTAATTATTGTTTCTATGATTTTTCAGCCATTTTGCCTAAAATCCTCTTTAAATGTCTTTAATTGCTCATTGTTGCAGTTGGTCTGACACTTTCAAACATGTCGAAATGTCTTGTCGTCTTATTCTGCTTGGCCCCGGTAATTGCTGCTTGCAGCTATATTTATTATTATTATTATTCTTCTCCGCATTTAATTGCATTTTTGAGGGCCTAAACATGCTCGAAAACTCACAAAACTTTGCACACGCGTCAGAACTGGCGAAAATTTACATCTGATATAGGTTTCAGAATTGGGCGGGGCAAAATGGCTCGATAGCGCCACCTATAAAAGTTCAACGGAGTGCGCCTCCCGCTGTGTTCCACGTACGTGTACGAAATTCGGTACATATGTGTAAGGACCTAATACCTACAAAAAAGTCTCTTGGAGCATAGCTCTAAACACAACAGGAAGTCAGCCATTTTCAACTTCCTCTCTGATTTTTGTGCACTTTTTGCCATTTTCAGGCCTCGTACTTTAACGAACTCCTCCTACAGTTTTAATCTGATCATCTTCAAATTTGGTGAGTGTAATCTTAAGGCCTTTGCGACGTTAAATTGCGAAGATCTTGAGTTTTCGTCGAAGGGCGGGCCCTCGGCGGCCTGACAAATTTTTATGTTTCGCCATGAAACAGGAAGTTGCTGTAACTCAGGCATGGAATGTCCAATCTGCCCCAAACTTCACACTTTTGATAAGCGTTCTGTCCTGAACACATGACCATGCTCATATTCAGTTACAGTCATAGCGCCACCTGCTGGCAACAGGAAGTGACATGTTTAACACTCTTGTGGACTCCTGATAACATATAAAAAAGTGCCAGCAAGTGCTAAACATGCTAACAACTTACTAGAAACATGCTAAAACATGCTAGCAAACACTTAGCTAAGTGCTAAAGCATGCTATTACTGCAATTAAATAGGAATTTGCTGTAACTCAGGCACGGAATGTCCAATCTGCCCCAAACTTCACACGTTTGATAAGAGTCATGGCCTGAACACATCTACATGAGAATATTCAGTTATAGTAATAGCGCCACCTACTGGTAACAGGAAGTGTCATGTTTAACACGTTGATGCCGTTCTAGCAACATGTTAAAAATGCCATTGACTTCTAAAAATGCTAGAAACATGTTAAAACATGCTAGCAATACTTAGCTAAGTGCTAAAGCATGCTAATTTAATGAAACAGGATGTTGTTGTTACTCAAGAAGGCAATGTCCAATCTGCGCCAAACTTCACACTTTTGATAAGCGTTCTGTCCTGAACACATGACCATGTTAATATTCAGTTACAGTCATAGCGCCACCTGCTGGCAACAGGAAGTGACATGTTAAACACTGTTGTGGACTCCTGATAACATATAAAAAAGTGCCAGCAAGTGCTAAACATGCTAACAACATGCTAGAAACATGTTAGCAAACACTTAGCTAAGTGCTAAAGCATGCTATTGCTGCAAATAAATAGGAAGTTGCTGTAACTAAGGCATGGAATGTCCAATCTGCCCCAAACTTCACACTTTTGATAAGCGTTCTGTCCTGAACACATGACCATGCTCATATTCAGTTATAGTTATAGCGCCACCTGCTGGCAACAGGAAGTGACATGTTTAACACTCTTGTGGACTCCTGATAACATATAAAAAAGTGCCAGCAAGTGCTAAACATGCTAACAACATACTAGAAACATGCTAAAACATGCTAGCAAACACTTAGCTAAGTGCTAAAGCATGCTATTACTGCAATTAAATCGAAATTTGTTGTAACTCAGGCACAGAATGTCCAATCTGCCCCAGACTTCACACGTTTGATAAGAGTCATGGCCTGAACACATCTACATGAGAATATTCAGTTATAGTAATAGCGCCACCTACTGGTAACAGGAAGTGTCATGTTTAACACGTTGATGCCGTTCTAGCAACATGTTAAAAATGCCATTGACTTCTAAAAATGCTAGAAACATGTTAAAACATGCTAGCAATACTTAGCTAATTCAATGAAACAGGATGTTGTTGTTACTCAAGAAGGCAATGTCCAATCTGCGCCAAACTTCACACTTTTGATAAGCGTTCTGTCCTGAACACATGACCATGCTCATTCAGTTACAGTCATAGCACCGCCTGCTGGCAACAGGAAGTGACATGTTAAACACTGTTGTGGACTCCTGATAACATATAAAAAAGTGCCAGCAAGTGCTAAACATGCTAACAACATACTAGAAACATATTAGCAAACACTTAGCTAAGTGCTAAAGCATGCTATTGCTGCCTAAAAATAAATTTGCTGTAACACAGGCATGGAATGTCCAATCTGCCCCAAACTTAATATGTAACATGCAAGAAACATGCTAGCAACACATAGCTAAGTTCTAAAGCATGCTAGAAATGCTAAAGGAAGTTGTTGTAACTTAGGCATACAATGTCCAATCTACCCCAAACTTCACACGTTTGATAATAGTTATCTCCTGAACACAAGTCCATGCTCATATTCAGATATAGTCATAGCGCCGCCTGCTGGCAACAGGAAGTGACGTTTAACACTATTCTGGACTCCTAATAACATATAAAAAAGTGTCACCAACTGTTAAACATGTTAGCAACATACTAGAAACATGCAATCAAATACTTAGCTAAGTGTTAAAGCATCCTATTACTGCAATTAAATATGAATTTGCTGTAACTCAGGCATTCAATGTCCAATCTACCCCAAAATTAATATGTAATATGCTAGAAACATCATAAAACATGCTAGAAATGCTAAAGGAAGTTGTTGTAACTCAAGCATACAATGTCCAATCTGCCCCAAACTCCACATGTTTGATAAAAGTCCTGCACTGAACACATCTACATAGCGATATTCAGATATAGACATAGCCCCACCTACTGGCAACAGAAACTGACATGGTTAACACAGTAATGCAGTACTAACCTAAGCATGCTAAAAACATATACTAAACATGCTAGCAACTACTATATATACCTCCTTAAATGCACATTGTCCAACCATGCTCTGTCTTCCTAAAGCCACCGGGTGGCGGCGGCACGGGTGCGAGGGCCCTTTCATCGCTGCTTGCAGCTTTAATTATTATTATTATTATTATTATTATTATTCTTCTCCGCATTTAATTGCATTTTTGAGGGCCTAAACATGCTCGAAAACTCACAAAACTTTGCACACGCGTCAGAACTAGCGAAAATTTACATCTGATATAGGTTTCAGAATTGGACGGGGCAAAATGGCTCGATAGCGCCACCTATAAAAGTTCAACGGAGTGCGCCTCCCGCAACGTTCCACGTACGTGCACGAAATTCGGTACATACATGTAATGACCTAATACCTACAAAAAAGTCTCTTGGAGCATAGCCCTAAACACAACAGGAAGTCAGCCATTTTGAACTTCCTCTCAGATTTTTGTGCAGTTTTTGCCATTTTCAGGCCTCGTACTTTAACGAACTCCTCCTACAGTTTTAATCTGATCATCTTCAAATTTGGTGAGTGTAATCTTAAGGCCTTTGCGACGTTAAATTGCGAAGATCTTGAGTTTTCGTCGAAGGGCGGGTCCTCGGCGGCCTGACAAATTTCGATGTTTCGCCATGAAACAGGAAGTTGCTGTAACTCAGGCATGGAATGTCCAATCTGCCCCAAACTTCACACTTTTGATAAGCGTTCTGTCCTGAACACATGACCATGCTCATATTCAGTTACAGTCATAGCGCCACCTGCTGGCAACAGGAAGTGACATGTTTAACACTGTTATGGACTCCTAATAACATATAAAAAAGTGCCAGCAAGTGATAAACATGCTAACAACATACTAGAAGCATGCTAAAACATGCTAGCAAACTCTTAGCTAAGTGCTAAAGCATGCTATTATTGCAATTAAATAGGAATTTGCTGTAACTCAGGCATGGAATGTCCAATCTGCCCCAAACTTCACACTTTTGATAAGCGTTCTGTCCTGAACACATCTACATGAGAATATTCAGTTATAGTAATAGCGCCACCTACTGGTAACAGGAAGTGTCATGTTTAACACGTTGATGCCATTCTAGCAACATGTTAAAAATGCCATTGACTTCTAAACATGCTAGAAACATGTTAAAACATGCTAGCAATACTTAGCTAAGTGCTAAAGCATGCTAATTCAATGAAACAGGATGTTGTTGTTACGCAAGAAGGCAATGTCCATTCTGCACCAAACTTCACACTTTTAATAAACGTTCTGTCCTGAACACATGACCATGCTCATATTCAGTTACAGTCATAGTGCCACCTGCTGGCAACAGGAAGTGACATGTTAAACACTGTTGTGGACATATAAAAACATATAAAAAAAGTGCCATCAAGTGCTAAACATGCTAACAACATACTAGAAACATGCTAAAACATGCTAGCAAACACTTAGCTAAGTGCTAAAGCATCCTATTGCTGCAATTAAATAGGAATTTGCTGTAACACAGGCATGGAATGTCCAATCTGCCCCAAACGTCACACGTTTGATAAGAGTCATGGCCTGAACACATCTACATGAGAATATTCAGTTATAGTAATAGCGCCACCTACTGGTAACAGGAAGTGTCATGTTTAACACGTTGATGCCGTTCTAGCAAGATGTTAAAAATGCCATTGACTTCTAAACATGCTAGAAACATGTTAAAACATGCTAGCAAAACTTAGCTGAGTGCTAAAGCATGCTAATTCAATGAAACAGGATGTTGTTGTTACTCAAGAAGGCAATGTCCAATCTGCCCCAAACTTCACACTTTTGATAAGCGTTCTGTCCTGAACACATGACCATGCTCATATTCAGTTACAGTCATAGCGCCACCTGCTGGCAACAGGAAGTGACATGTTAAACACTGTTGTGGACTCCTAATAACATATAAAAAAGTGCCAGCATGTGCTAAACATGCTAACAACATACTAGAAACATGCTAAAACATGCTATCAATCACTTAGATAAGTGCTAAATCATGATATTACTGCAATTAAATGGGAATTTGTTGTAACACAGGCATGGGATGTTCAATCTACCCCAAACTTAATGTGTAACATGCAAGAAACATGCTAGCAACACTTAGCTAAGTTCTAAAGGATGCTATAAAAGCTCAAGGAAGTTGTTGTAACTTAAGCATAAAATGTCCAATCTACCCCAAACTTCACACATTTGGTAAGAGTTATCTTTTGAACACATGTCCATGCTCATATTCAGTTATAGTCATAGCGCCGCCTGCTGGCAAAAGGAAGTGACGTTTAACACTGTTCTGGACTCCTAATAACATATAAAAAAATGCCAGTAGGTGCTAAATATCCTACCAACATACTAGAGACATGCTAAAACATACTAGCAAACACTTAGCTAAGTGCTAAAGCATGATATTACTGCAATTAAATATGAATTTGCTGTAACTCAGGAATGCAATGTCCAATCTACCCCAAAATTAATATGTAAAATGCTAGAAACATCATAAAACATGCTAGAAATGCTGAAGGAAGTTGTTGTAACTCAAGCATACAATGTCCAATCTGCCCCAAACTTCACATGTTTGATAAAAGTCCTGCACTGAACACATCTACATAGCAATATTCAGATATAGACATAGCCCCAACTACTGGCAACAGAAACTGACATGGTTAACACAGTTATGCAGTACTAACAACATAATTATTGTGTACTAAGCATGCTAGAAACATACTAAACATGCTAGCAACACTTAGCTGAGTCATGAAGCATGCTATTATCACCATTATACAAAACATTTTGTAACTGACTTTGACATACTCTTACTATATATACCTCCTTAAATGTACATTGCCCAACCATGCTCTGTCTTCCTAAAGCCACCGAGTGTTGATGGCACGGGTGCGAGGGCCCTTTCATCGCTGCTTGCAGCTTTAATTATTATTATTATTATTATTCTTCTCCGCATTGAATTGCATTTTTGAGGGCCTAAACATGCGCGAAAACTCACGAAACTTTGCACACGCGTCAGAACTGGCGAAAATTTACATCTGATATAGGTTTCAGAATTGGACGGGGCAAAATGGCTCGATAGCGCCACCTATAAAAGTTCAACGGAGTGCGCCTCCCGCAACGTTCAACGTACATGCACGAAATTCGGTACATACGTGTAATGACCTAATACCTACAAAAAAGTCTCTTGGAGCATAGCCCTAAACACAACAGGAAGTCAGCCATTTTGAACTTCCTCTCAGATTTTTGTGCAGTTTTTGCCATTTTCAGGCCTCGTACTTTAACGAACTCCTCCTACAGTTTTAATCTGATCATCTTCAAATTTGGTGAGTGTAATCTTAAGGCCTTTGCGACGTTAAATTGCGAAGATCTTGAGTTTTCGTCGAAGGGCGGGTCCTCGGCGGCCTTACAAATTTCGATGTTTCGCCATGAAACAGGAAGTTGCTGTAACTCAGGCATGGAATGTCCAATCTGCCCCAAACTTCACACGTTTGATAAGAGTTCTGTCCTGAACACATGGCCATGCTCATATTCAGTTATAGTCATAGCGCCACCTGCTGGCAACAGGAAGTGACATGTTTAACACTGTTATGGACTCCTAATAACATATAAAAAAGTGCCAGCAAGTGCTAAACATGCTAACAACATACTAGAAGCATGCTAAAACATGCTAGCAAACTCTTAGCTAAGTGCTAAAGCATGCTATTATTGCAATTAAATAGGAATTTGCTGTAACTCAGGCATGGAATGTCCAATCTGCCCCAAACTTCACACTTTTGATAAGCGTTCTGTCCTGAACACATCTACATGAGAATATTCAGTTATAGTAATAGCGCCACCTACTGGCAACAGGAAGTGTCATGTTTAACACGTTGATGCCATTCTAGCAACAAGTTAAAAATGCCATTGAGGTCTAAACATGCTAGAAACATGTTAAAACATGCTAGCTAATGTTAAAACATGCTAGCAATACTTAGCTAAGTGGTAAAGCATGCTAATTCAATGAAACAGGATGTTGTTGTTACTCAAGAAGGCAATGTCCAATATGCGCCAAACTTCACACTTTTAATAAACGTTCTGTCCTGAACACATGACCATGCTCATATTCAGTTACAGTCATAGTGCCACCTGCTGGCAACAGGAAGTGACATGTTAAACACTGTTGTGGACATATAAAAACATATAAAAAAGTGCCAGAAAGTGCTAAACATGCTAACAACATACTAGAAACATGCTAAAACATGCTAGCAAACACTTAGCTAAGTGCTAAAGCATGCTATTGCTGCAATTAAATAGGAATTTGCTGTAACACAGGCATGGAATGTCCAATCTGCCCCAAACTTCACACGTTTGATAAGAGTCATGGCCTGAACACATCTACATGAGAATATTCAGTTATAGTAATAGCGCCACCTGCTGTCAACAGGAAGTGACATGTTTAACACTGTTGTGGTCTCCTAATAACATATATAAAAGAGCCAGCAAGTGCTAAACAGGTTAGCAACATACTAGAAACATGCTAGCAAACACTTAGCTAAGTGATAAAGCATGCTATTACTGCAATTAAATAGGTATTTGCTGTAACTCAGGCATGGAACGTCCAATCTGCCCCAAACTTCACATGTTTGATAAGAATCATGGCCTGAACGCATGCCTATGCTCAAATTCAGTTATAGTAATAGCGCCACCTACTGGCAACAGGAAGTGACATGTTTAACACGTTGATGCCGTTCTAGCAACATGTTAAAAATGCCATTGAGTTCTAAACATGCTAGAAACATATTAAAACATGCTAGCAATACTTAGCTAAGTGCTAAAGCATGCTAATTCAATGAAACAGGACTTTGTTGTTACTCAAGAAGGCAATGTACAATCTACCCCAAACGTCACACGTTTGATAAGAGTTATCTCTTGAACACATGTCCATGCTCATATTTAGTTATAGTCATAGCGCCACCTGCTGGCAACAGGAAGTGACGTTTAACACTGTTCTTGATTCCTAATAACATATAAAAAAATGCCAGTAGGTGCTAAACATCCTACCAACATACTAGAGACATGCTAAAACATAATAGCAAACACTTAGCTAAGTGCTAAAGAATGATATTACTGCAATTAAATATGAATTTGCTGTAACTCAGGCATGGAATGTCCAATCTGCCCCAAACTTCACACTTTTGATAAGCGTTCTGTCCTGAACACATGACCATGCTTATATTCAGTTATAGTCATAGCGCCACCTGCTGGCAACAGGAAGTGACATGTTTAACACTGTTGTGGACTCCTAATAACATATAAAAAAGTGCCAGCAAGTGTTAAACATGCTAACAACATACTAGAAACATGCTAAAAATGCTAGCAAACTCTTAGCCAAGTGCTAAAGCATGCTATTATTGCAATTAAATAGGAATTTGCTGTAACTCAGGCATGGAATGTCCAATCTGCCCCAAACTTCACACTTTTGATAAGAGTCATGGCCTGAACACATCTACATGAGAATGTTCAGTTATAGTAATAGCGCCACCAACTGGCAACAGGAAGTGACATGTTTAACACGTTGATGCCGTTCTAGCAACATGTTAAAACATGCTAACAATGCTTAGCTAAGTTCTAAAGAATGCTAATTCAATGAAACATGACTTTGTTGTTACTCAAGAAGGCAATGTCCAATTTGCACCAAACTTCACATGTTTGATAAGAGTTCTGTCCTGAACACACATCCATGCTCATATTCAGTTATAGTCATAACGCCACCTACTGGCAACAGAAACTGACATGGTTAACACCGTAATGCAGTACTAACCACATAATTATTGTGTACTAAGCATGCTAGAAACAGACTGAACATGCTAGCAACACTTAGCTGAGTCATGAAGCATGCTATTATGACCATTATACAAAACATTTTGTAACTGACTTTGACATACTCTTACTATATATACCTCCTTAAATGTACATTTCCCAACCATGCTCTGCCTTCCTAAAGCCACCGAGTGTTGATGGCACGGGTGCGAGGGCCCTTTCATCGCTGCTTGCAGCTTTAATTATTATTATTATTATTATTTTGTCAACCTTTCGGGCACTTTTGGGGCTCTTAACATGCTCGAAAACTCTTGAAATTTTGCACACACGTCAGAACCCGCGGCCATCAGGGCCGGACTGAAGCTGGTACCCGGGCGTGGCAGGGGGGCTCGACAGCGCCCCCTGGAACGGGATCCGAACACGTGTCCATAAATCAAACACGCTTGCATGTAATAATATGAAACTCGGTACACATATAGATCTCATCCGGCCGAACAACTTTCGTGCTCTAAGTTTTACGCCAGCCAAACAGGAAGTTGGCTATTTAGCGTTGTTTGGAAACGCATGCTGTGGAATTTAATGTACTCCTCCTAGGGAATTCATCCATTCGCCTCCAAACTCGGTGTGCATGAAGTCAAGACATTGAGGATGCTAAATTGCGGACGGATTTTTGATATCTCGAACGGTTTGGCCGTGGCGAGGAAACAAATTTATGGCCAAAAAATGAAACAGGAAGTGTGTTATAACTTCTGCATACATTAACTGATCTTGATGAAACTTCAGCAGTGTGTTTGTTGTAAGAGACCGATCGCACATATGTGACTATTGTGAGTCAAAGTTATAGCGCCACCAACAGGCAGCAGGAAGTACCTCACTTTCAAAATGCTTTGAAATCAGTGTCTTATTTTTACCCGATTTGCTTCAAACTTTATGTGTACAATGTAGACACACGGCAGATGTAAACCTGTATAAGGATTATTGATATCTTAGATACTGTTGCCGTGGCAGCGCATCAAACTTTAATATTCTTTTTTGATGCTTTTGAGACTCTTAATATACTTGAAATTGCATGAAACTCAACAGACACATCACATTTATTAGCCCGTAGACATGTGCAAAGTTTCAGAAACGGGCGTGGTGAGGGGCTCAGTAGCGCCACCTTTAGTCATAAATGGGGCGGTTAGTTTTATCAACAGCAACAAAACTTGGTATGTGTATTGTTCTCATCAAGACGGACAACTTTCTAATTGACATTAACCATCTCCGACCAACAGGAAGAGAGATATTTTGGTTTGAATGTGGATTTTCTGAAGAATTTTCTCTCCCTCTCTCTGTGTCTGTGTGTGTGTGAGGGGAGGGGGGGATTTGACTATTGCTTTTATATTGTTAATCAAGGTTTCAGGGGCTTTTGGGGTCCTTAACGTGCTCAAAAACTCTTGAAACTTTGCACACAGGTCAGAACCCACGGCCATCAGGGCCGGGCTGAAGCTGGTACCCGGGCGTGGCTGGGGGGCTCAACAGCGCCCCCTTGAACGGGGTTCTAAAACTTGATCCATATATCAAACACGCTCGCATGAATTAATATGAAACTCGGTACACATATAGATCTCATCGGGCCGAACAACTTTACCCCGGTCAAGTTTTACGCCAGCCCAACAGGAAGTCGGCTATTATGGGTTGTTTGGAAAACGCTTGCTGTGGAATGTGAAATACTCCTCCTAGAAAATTCACCGTGTCCCCTTCACACTCGGTGGGCATGTAGTCAAGACTTTGAGGATGCTAAATTGTGGACGGATTTTTGATATCTCGAACGGTTTGGCTGTGGCGAGGAAACGAATTTATGGCGAGAAAAGAGAAACACGGAAGTGGAATAACTGCTGCATACATTAACTGATCTTGATGAAACTTCAGCAGTGTGTTCGTGGTAAGAGGCCGATCAGATGGATGTAGCTATTGTGAGTCAAAGTTATAGCGCCACCAACTGGCAGCAGGAAGTGTGTCACTTTCAACATGCTTTTGACAAAAGTGGGGGGGTTACTTTTAACTACAGTAAAGAAAAAATAGTTTGTATATTGTTCTCATCAAGCCGGACAACTTTCTAATTTACATTCAATAGCTCTGGCCATCAGGAAGTCAGATATTTTGGTCTGAATGTGAATTTTTTTGCAAAATCAGCCTCTGAATTTTTAGCCACTCCTCTTAAACTATTTATTTTATTCGTACCAAACTTTTTCAACATGATGAAACTACATTAAATATGCTAAATTGTGAATGGATAATAAATATCTCAAACGGTTTTGCTATGGCGAGGGATTAAAGTAATGTCCAAAAAGGAAACACAAAAAATCTTCTAAAAATGTAATTATATACCATTTATTTCTATATAAAAGTATACAAATATCACAACTAAACCCATTTTATTCTGTTTTTGCAATTCAAGAAGAATGAAAAAGTTAAAAACAGGCTATTTAGTGCTATTTGGTTCAACAAAAAAGCAAACATAGGGCTATACTGCCCTCTTGTGTCCAAAAGGACATCAAAATAGTATATAAAACTTTTTACCAGGTAGGCCAATATTGTATTTAAATATACATTTATTAGGTATGTGTCTGAGGATATTTTCCCACCGGTTAATCGACGTGTGACACGAGTGGGTGCTTTTAAATCGCTAATATAATAGTGAAAGAAAAATAATGATAATGTTGCACACACAAATCACACACATGTGGGAAAGAATGATGCTTTTAAACAACACTAAACCGCCATTAGGTGTCGCCAGGCATCCATCTTAATAAGCGAGTCATTGATTCGTTCGTTCAAACGATTCGTTCGAATGAGTCGATCATGATTAAGACAGATGTTTATGGATTGATCATTCAATCTTTGAGTCAACCGATTCGTTAAAAATGCTGAATCGTTCAGTTATGAGAAAACACGTGATGCGTGATGGTTCTGCCGTGATCTTTGTTTAACTATTTTCGCTGCTGAAACAGAACAAAAACAGTCAACATTGCATCTAAAATGTAAGTGACTTAATTGTAACTGTTTATTAACCTGTTGTATGAAATCTAGGGGTGGGAGAAAAAATTGATTCTTAGATGCATCGCGATGCGGACGTGGACGATTCTGAATCGATTCACAAATGTCAAAAAATCGATTCTCTAAAAAAATATTTTTTCTAATGACGTAATATTGACGGAAGGCAAAAGGCGGAACTCTAAGCGGACGTGCGTGCAGTCTGTGGCGCGCACATAACAGAGAAGTTTCTTCTGCTCACCAAGGCTGCATTTATTTGATTAAAAATACAAACAAAAACAGTAATATTGTAAAATAGTATTCCAATTTAAAACAGCTGCTTTCTATTTTAATATATTTTAAACTGTTATTTATTCCTGTGATCAAAGCTGAGTTTTCAGCATCATTACTCCAGTCGTCACTGTCACATGATCCTTCAGAAATTATTCTTATATGATGATTGATACTCAAGAAACATTCATTATTATTTTAAATGTCGAAAACAGTTGTGTACAGTCTTTGATGAATAGAAAGTTCAAAAGAACAGCATTTATCTGAAATCTAAAGCTTTTGTAACGTTAAACACTACCGCTCAAAAGTTTTGGGTTAGTAATAATTACAATTTTATTTTTGGGGGAAAGAAATAAAATAAATCAGTACTTTTATTTATGAAGGATGAGTTAAACTGATCAACAGTTACAGTAAAGACATTTATAATGTTAAAAATATATATATTTGAAATATATGCTGTTCTTTTGAACTTTACATTCATCAAAGCATTTTGAAAAAAAAAAAAATCTGTACACAACTGTTTTCAACATTGAAAATAATAATGAATATTTATTGAGCATCAATCATCATATTAGTATGATTTCTGAAGGATCATGTGACACTGAAGACTGGAGTAATGATGCTGAAAACTCAACTTTGATCACAGAAATGAATTACTATGTAAAATATTTTAAAATTGAAAACAGCTGTTTTAAATTGGAATAATATTTCACAATATTACTGTTTTTGTTTGTATTTTTAATCAATAAATGCAGCCTTGGTGAGCAGAAGAGACTTCTCCTAAAAACATTAAAAATCTTACTGACCCCGAACTTTTGAACAATTATATATATATATATATATATATATATATATACATATACATATATATGTATGTGTGTGTATGTATGTATGTATATATATATATATATATATACATATATATGTATGTGTGTGTATGTATGTATGTATGTATGTATGTATATATATATATATATATATATATATATATATATATATATATATATATATATAAATAAATATAGCTGCGAGCAGCGATGGAGGGCCAAAGCCGGCGGTACCGCCACCCCGGTGCCTTTAGGTAACTAACGGCACCGGGGTTGCGGTGCCACCGGCTTGGGCCCGTAATCGCTGCTCGCAGCTATATTTTATTATTATTTTTTATCAACCTTTCGGGCACTTTTGGGGCCCTTAACGTGCTCGAAAACTCTTGAAACTTTGCACACGGGTCAGAACCCGCGGCCATTAGGGCCGGGCTGAAGCTGGGACACGGGCGTGGCAGGGAGGCTCGACAGCGCCCCCTGGAACGGGGTCCGAAAACTTGGTCCATAAATCAAACACGCTTGCATGTAATAATATGAAACTCGGTACACATATAGATCTCATCGGGCCAAACAACTTTCGTACTTTTACTTTTTACGCCAGCCCAACAGGAAGTCGGCTATTATGGGTTGTTTGGAAAACGCATGCTGTGGAATTTGATGTACTCCTCCTAGGAAATTCATCCATTCGCCTCAAAACTCGGTGTGCATGAAGTCAAGACATTGAGGATGATAAATTGCGGACGGATTTTTGATATCTCGAACGGTTTGGCCAAGGCGAGGAAACGAATTTATGGCAAATAATGGGACACAGGAAGTGTATTATAACTTCTGCATACATTGACTGATCTTGATAAAACTTCAGCAGTGTGTTCGTGGTCAGAGGCCGATCACATTGATGTGACTATTGTGAGTCAAAGTTATAGCGCCACCAACTGGCAGCAGGAAGTGTGTCACTTTCAAAATGCTTTGAAATCACCCTCTTATTTTTACCCGATTTGCTTCAAACTTTATGTGTATAATGTAAACACACGGCAGATGTAGACCTGTGAAAGGATTTTTGATATCTTTAATACTGTTGCCATGGCAACGCTTCAAACTTTAATATTCTTTTTTGATGCTTTTGAGACTCTTAACATACTTGAAATTGGATGAAACTCGACAGACACATCACATTTATTAGCCCGTAGACTTGTGCAAAGTTTCAGAAACGGGCGTGGTGAGGGGCTCAGTAGCGCCACCTTTAGTCATAAATGGGGCGGTTAGTTTTATCAACAGCAACAAAACTTGGTATGTGTATTGTTCTCATCAAGACGGACAACTTTCTAATTGACATTAACCATCTCCGACCAACAGGAAGAGAGATATTTTGGTTTGAATGTGGATTTTCTGAAGAATTTTCTCTCCCTCTCTCTGTGTCTGTGTGTGTGTGAGGGGAGGGGGGGATTTGACTATTGCTTTTATATTGTTAATCAAGGTTTCAGGGGCTTTTGGGGTCCTTAACGTGCTCAAAAACTCTTGAAACTTTGCACACAGGTCAGAACCCACGGCCATCAGGGCCGGGCTGAAGCTGGTACCCGGGCGTGGCAGGGGGGCTCAACAGCGCCCCCTTGAACGGGGTTCTAAAACTTGGTCCATATATCAAACACGCTTGCATGAATTAATATGAAACTCGGTACACATATAGATCTCATCGTGCCAAACAACTTTCCCCTGGTCAAGTTTTACGCCAGCCCAACAGGAAGTCGGCTATTATGGGTTGTTTGGAAAACGCTTGCTGTGGAATGTGAAATACTCCTCCTAGAAAATTCACCGTGTCCCCTCCAAACTCGGTGTGCATGTAGTCAAGACTTTGAGGATGCTAAATTGCGGACGGATTTTTGATATCTCGAACGGTTTGGCCGTGGCGAGGAATCGAATTTATGGCGAGAAAAGAGAAACACGAAGTGGAATAACTGCTGCATACATTAACTGATCTTGATGAAACTTCACCAGTGTGTTCGTGGTAAGAGGCCGATCAGATGGATGTGGCTATTGTGATTCAAAGTTATAGCGCCACCAACTGGCAGCAGGAAGTGTGTCACTTTCAACATGCTTTTGACAAAAGTGGGGGGGTTAGTTTTAACTACAGTAAAAAAAACTCAGTTCATATATTGATCTCATCGACCCGGACAACTTTCTAATTTAAAGTCATTAGCTCTGACCATCAGGAAGTCAGATATTTTGGTCTGAATGTGGATTTTTTTGCAAAATCAGCCTCTGAATTTTTAGCCACCTTTATCGAAGTGGTTTATTTTATTCCCACCAAACTTTTTCAACATGATAAAAATATATTAATGATGCTAAATTGTGAACGGATAATAAATATCTCAAACGGTTTTGCTATGGCGAGGGATTAAAGTATTTTCTAAAAAGTAAACAGTAAAAGGCTCATATATTCTAAAAATGTAATTATACACCATTTATTACTATATAAAAGTATACAAATATCAGAACTTAACTCATTTTATTCTTTTTTTTTCAATTTAAGAATGAAGTTTAAGTTTAAAAACTGCCAGAATGGTTGTTTAGTCTAAACAATAAATAAATAAAGTCAAACATAGTGCTATACTGCCCTCTTGTGTTCAAAATCAGGTAGGCCTATTATATCTATATAAAAATATACTAGGTATGTGACAGTGAGAATATTTTACCACCGGTTAACTGACGTGTGACACCGCTGGGGGCTTTTTAATCGCTAACTTAAAAACGAAAGTAAAATATGTTCGTCCGCACGGACATTGATAATGGTGCGGAGCAGAGCGAGCTTTTTCAATAAATTCCTATGGAAGGAGCAATGACCTAAAAAACGTTGACTCTGTTCTGCTCGTTCCTCGCTGAGGACGCGCACCATTATGAATGCCTGTGCAGCCGTGGCCCGTGAGCATTTTAGTTTCATTTTCGGGGCGGATTGCTTGAATGTATTTTAAAAATGCACAATGTTGTGTTTTATTGCTACTGTACAAAAATATAAGTTAACACTTTGCAGTTTGAATGATGTTCCAAACAAAATGACAGAGAATGTTTTTATGTGTCCACTGTACAATCGCGCCCTCGTTTTAGTGATTCCCAAGTTATTTTTTCATTTAAGTTTTTTCATTGTTCTAATCAGGTCAGGCAAGTAAAATTATCTGTGTCTTATCCCTTACATTTTTATATAATATATATACACTACTGTTCAAAAATTTGGGGTCAGTAAGATTTTTAAGCGAAGTTTCTTCTGCTCACCAAGGCTGCATTTATTTGATTACAAACAAAAACAGTAATATTGTAAAATAGTATTCCAATTTAAAACAGCTGCTTTCTATTTTAATATATTTTAAACTGTCATTTATTCCTGTGATCAAAGCTGAGTTTTCAGCATCATTACTCCAGTCGTCACTGTCACATGATCCTTCAGAAATTATTCTAATATGATGATTGATGCTCTAGAAACATTCATTATTATTTTAAATGTCGAAAACAGTTGTGTACAGTCTTTGATGAATAGAAAGTTCAAAAGAACAGCATTTATCTGAAATCTAAAGCTTTTGTAACATTAAACACTACCGTTCAGAAGTTTGGGGTCAGTAATAATTTAAATTTTAATTTTGGGGGAAAGAAATAAAATAAATCAATACTTTTATTCATCGAGAATGAGTTAAACTGATCAAAAGTTACAGTACATACATTTATAATGTTAAAAAAAATTATATTTGAAATAAATGCTGTTCTTTTGAACTTTACATTCATCAACGCATTTTGAAAAAAAATCTGTACACAACTGTTTTCAACATTGAAAATAATAATTAATATTTATTGACCATCAATCATCATATTAGAATGATTTCTGAAGGATCATGTGACACTGAAGACAGGAGTAATGATGCTGAAAACTCAGCTTTGATCACATAAATGAATTACAGTGTAAAATATTTTAAAATAGAAAACAGCTGTTTTAAATTGGAATAATATTTCACAATATTACTGTTTTTGTTTGTATTTTTATTCAAATAAATGCAGCCTTGGTGAGCAGAAGAGACTTCTCCTAAAAACATAAAAAATCTTCCTGACCCCAAACTTTTGAACGGTATATATATATATATATATATAAATACATATATATGTGTGTATATGTTTGTATAATATATATATATATATATATATATATATATATATAAATATAGCTGCGAGCAGCGATGGAGGGCCAAAGCCGGCGGTACCGCCACCCCGGTGCCTACACTAAGGCACCAGGGTGGCGGTGCCACCGGCTTGGGCCTGCAATCGCTGCTCGCAGCTATATTTATTATTATTATTATTGTTCTTCAAGGGTTCGGGGGCTTTTGGGGCCTTTAACGTGCTCAAAAACTCATGAAACTTTGCACGCAGGTCAGAACCCGCGGCCATTAGGGCCGGGCTGAAGCTGGTACCCGGGCGTGGCAGGAGGGCTCAACAGCGCCCCCTAGAACACAATCTTAAATCTTGGACACATACAAGAACGTATTAGTATGAAACTCGGTACACATATAGATCTCATCGGGCCGAACAACTTTCGCGCTCTAAGTTATTAGCTCTGCCCAACAGGAAGTCAGCTATTATGGGTTGTTTGAAAAACGCATTCTGTGGAATTTAATGTACTCCTCCTAGGGAATTGATCCGATCCACACCAAACTCGGTCAGCATGAAGTCAAGATATTGAGGATGCTAAATTGCGGACGGATTTTTGATATCTCGAACGGTTTGGCCGTGGCAATGAAACGAATTTATAGCGAGAAAAGATAAACAGGAAGTGTGTTATAACTTCTGCATACATTAACTGATCTTGATGAAACTTCCGCAGTGTGTTCGTTGTAAGAGGCCGATCACATGGATGTGACTATTGTGAGTCAAAGTTATAGCGCCACCAACTGGCAGCAGGAAGTGTGTCACTTTCAAAATGCTTTGAAATCACCCTCTTATTTTTACCCGATTTGCTTCAAACTTTATGTGTATAATGTAGACACACGGCAGATGTAGACCTGTGAAAGGTTTATTGATATCTTAAATACTGTTGCCGTGGCAACGCATCAAACTTTAATATTCTTTTCAGATGCTTTTGAGACTCTTAACATACTTGAAATTGGATGAAACTCGACAGACACATCACATTTATTAGCCGGTAGACATGTGCAAAGTTTCAGAAACGGGCGTGGTGAGGGGCTCAGTAGCGCCACCTTTAGTCAAAAATGGGGGCTTAGTTTTAAGTAGAGTCACAAAAATCGTTATGTATATTGTTCTCATCAAGCCGGACAACTTTCTAATTTATAGTCATAAGCTGTGACCAACAGAAAGTGAGATATTTTGGTTTGAATGTGATTTTTTGTAGAATTCTCTCCCTCTCTCTCTCTGCCTCTGCGTCTCTGTGTGTGTGAGGGGTGGGGGGATTTGTCTTTTGAGTGAGATTTGTTTAAAATTCCTGTTTTTCAAGGTTTCAGGGACTTTTGGGGCCTTTAACGTGCTCGAAAACTCTTGAAACTTTGCACACAGGTCAGAACCCTCGGCCATCAGGGCTGGGCTGAAGCTGGTACCCGGGTGTGGCAGGGGGGCTCAACAGCGCCCCCTGGAATGGGATCCGAACACTTGTCCATAAATCAAACACACTTGCATGTAATGATATGAAACTCGGTACACATATAGATCACATCGGGCTGAACAACTTTCGTGCTCTAAGTTTTACGCCAGCCCAACAGGAAGTTGGCAATTATGGGTTGTTTGGAGAACGCTTGCTGTGGAATGCGAAGTACTCCTCCTAGAGAATTCATCCAATCCCCACCAAACTCGGTGTGCATGAAGTCAAGACATTGAGGATTCTAAATTGCGGACGGATTTTTGATATCTCGAACGGTTTGGCCGTGGCGAGGAAACGAATTTATGGCGAGAAAAGAGAAACACGAAGTGGTATAACTTCTGCATACATTAACGGATCTTGATGAAACTTCACCAGTGTGTTCGTGGTAAGAGGCCGATCAGATGGATGTAACTATTGTGAGTCAAAGTTATAGCGCCACCAACTGGCAGCAGGAAGTGTGTCACTTTCAAAATGCTTTTGACAAAAGTGGGGGGGTTAGTTTTACCCACAGTTTTAAAAATCAGTACGTACATTGGTCTCATCGAGCCGGACAACTTTCTAATATACAGTTATTAGCTTCGACCAATAGGAAGTCAGATATTTTGGTTTGAATGTGGATTTATTTGCAAATTCAGCCTCTGCTTTTTACCCACTCCTGCTAAGTGTTTTTTTTTTTATTCACACCAAACTTTTTTAACACGATGAAAATACATTAAAGATGCTAAATTGTGAACGGATATTAAATATTTCAAACGGTTTTGACATGGCGAGGGATTAAAATAATGTCAAAAAAGGAATCAGAAAACATCTCATATATTCTTAAAATTTAATTATACACCATTTATTTTTATATAAAATTATACAAATATTAGAACTAAACCTATTTTATTCTGTTTTTGCAATTCAAAAAGTATGAAAAAGTTAAAAACAGGCTATTTAGTGCTATTTGTTTCAACAAAAAAGCAAACATAGGGCTATACTGCCCTCTTGTGTCCAAAAGGATATCAAAATAGTATATAAAACGTTTTACTAGGTAGGCCTATTGTATTTAAATATAAATTTATTAGGTATATGACTGTGAGGATATTTTCCCATCGGTTAAGCGACGTGTGACACGAGCGGGTGCTTTTAAATCGCTAATATAAAAGTGAAAGTAAAAAAACGGACGTCCGCACGGACATTGATAATGGTGCACGTTGGAAAGAATGATACTTTTAAACATAACACTAAACCGCCATTAGGTGTCGCCAGGCGACCATCTTAATGAGCGAGTCATTGATTCATTCATTCAAACGATTCATTCCAATGACTGAGTCATTCATGATTGAGACAGATGTTTATGGATTGACCATTGAATCTTTGAGTCAAGCGATTCGTTTCAAAATGCTGAATCATTCAGTAATGAGAAAACAAGTTGCTGTGATCTTTGTTTAACTATTTTTGCTGCTGAAACAGAACAAAAACAGTCAATATTGCATCTAAAATGTAAGTGACTTAATTGTAACTGTTTATTAACCTGTTGTATGAAATCAATGTCACAGTTTCAATCGTGATTGTATTCAGGAAATAGTTGCCTACTCGTCAAGTGAGGTTGCTTAACTCTATCATATGTTATAAAATATATAAAAACTCCATATTTGTAATTTTTATAGTCAGTATGTTGTTAACTGGGTTGCTTTTTTGTGTGCTGCGCTCATTTGTTTACAATTCTCCTGGAGAAGCAGCATGAGCCTCAGCAGTGCAACCTTGTTACCATTGATCAGTAATACATTTATTATTAACTGCTGATTGCAACTTAAAATGAATGTAATGAAATTAGAATAATCTCTCGTTTTAGTGATTCCCAAGTTATTTTTTTGTTATTGACGTTCTAATCAGGCTATACTTTGGTCGGGCAAGTAAAATTCTCTTTCAGGTAGGCCTATTGTATTTATATATAAATATATTAGGGATGTGACTGTGATAAAATTTTCCCACCGGTTAATCGACATGTGACACCGCTGAGGGCTTTTAAATCGCTAACTATAGTATACTATATACTAGTAAAATACAGACGTCCGCACAGACATTGATAATGGTGCGGAGTAGAGCGAGCATTTTCAATGTATTCCTATGGATGTAGGAATTAACTAAAACATTTTATTTATGTTTTTGTGTCCACTGTTCAACCGCAACCGCGTCACACACACATTCCAGAATTGCAATCTTGACATTCATTATAGCCCTAATACAATATAATAATAAAAATAGTCAACCTAACATAAACGAATTACACTGCTCTGTTTAAATAGTCAGTAGTACAATCTGTACCATTCACAGTAAGCAGAGCTCCACTGTGATGTTTCCAAGCACATTTTTGCGCGTGTGAAGAGGATGATTTTTTCCATCAATATTGGAACACGAGTGAAGTACAAAGCCTATAATAAAGAATAGTTTAGCATCCAAATACATCGCAAAAATTGAAACATTTTGATTCTAATGAGAGGGTTACGTGAGACCAACACTTCTTACTTTCGTTTTTATTTTTACATTAAATTTAAAGGATTTGTTGTGGAATATTTTGAGTGTATCATAAAATCAGAATAAGGTAATACAAGTAATATGTTCTGTCTTATAAATATATATATATATATATATATATATATATATATATGTGTGTGTGTGTGTGTGTGTGTGTGTATATATATATATATATATATATATATAAATATAGCTGCGAGCAGCGATGGAGGGCCAAAGCCGGTGGCACCGCCATCCCCGGTGCCTTTAGTTACCTAAAGGCACCGGGGATGGCGGTGCCACCGGCTTGGGCCCGCAATCGCTGCTTGCAGCTATATTTATTATTATTATTATTTTTCTTACGACTATTCAGGCATTTTTTGGGCTCTTAACATGCTCAAAAACTCTTGAAACTTTGCACACGAGTCAGAACCCGCGGCCATCAGGGCCGGGCTGAAGCTGGTACCCGGGCGTGGCAGGGGGTCTCGACAGCGCCCCCTGGAACGGGGTCCGAAAACTTGGTCCATAAATCAAACACGCTTGCATGTAATAATATGAAACTCGGAACACATATAGATCTCATCGGGCCGCACAACTTTCATGCTCTAAGTTTTACGCCAGCCCAACAGGAAGTCGACTATTTAGGGTTGTTTGGAAACACATGCTTAGGAATTTGAAACACTTCTCTTAGGGAATTTACCCGGTCAGCACCAAACTCGGTGTGCATGAAGTCAAGACATTGAGGATGAAAAATTGCCAGGGGATTTTTGATATCTCGAACGGTTTGGCTGTGGCGAGGAAACGAATTTATGGCGAATAATGGGACACAGGAAGTGTATTATAACTTCTGCATACATTGACTGATCTTGATAAAACTTCAGCAGTGTGTTCTTGCTCAGAGGCTGATCACATTGATGTGACTATTGTGAGTCAAAGTTATAGCGCCACCAACTGGCAGCAGGAAGTGTGTCACTTTCAAAATGCTTTGAAATCACCCTCTTATTTTTACCCGATTTGCTTCAAACTTTATGTGAATAATGTAGACACACGGCAGATGTAGACCTGTGAAAGGTTTATTGATATCTTAGATACTGTTGCCGTGGCAACGCATCAAACTTTAATATTCTTTTTTGATGCTTTTGAGACTCTTAACATACTTGAAATTGCATGAAACTCGACAGACACATCACATTTATTAGCCAGTAGACATGTGCAAAGTTTCAGAAACGGGCGTGGTGAGGGGCTCAGTAGCGCCACCTTTAGTCAAAAATGGGGGCTTAGTTTTACATAGAGTCACTAAACTCGCTATGTATATTGTTCTCATTAAACCGGACAACTTTCTAATTCACACTTATTAGCTGAGAGCAACAGGAAGTCAGATATTTTGGTTGAATGTGATTTTTTGGAGAATTTTCTCTCTCTCTCTCTCCGTCTCTGTGTGTGTGAGGGGTGGGAGGGAATTTCCAATTGATTTCAGTGTGTTTCAAGGTTTCAGGGGCTTTTGGGGCCCTTAACGTGCTCGAAAACTCTTGAAACTTTGCACACAGGTCAGAACCTGCGGCCATCAGGGCCGGGCTGAAGCTGGTACCCGGGCGTGGCAGGGGGGCTCAACAGCGCCCCCTGGAACGGGATCCGAACACTTGTCCATAAATCAAACACACTTGCATGTAATGATATGAAACTCGGTACACATATAGATCTCATCGGGCCGAACAACTTTCGTGCTCTAAGTTTTACACCAGCCCAACAGGAAGTCGGCAATTATGGGTTGTTTGGAGAACGCTTGCTGTGGAATTTGAAACACTTCTCCTAGAGAATTAATTAAATCGCCACCAAACTCGGTGTGCATGAAGTCAAGACATTGAGGATGCTAAATTGCGGACGGATTTTTGATATCTCAAACGGTTTGGCCGTGGCGAGGACACGAATTTATGGCGAGAAAAGAGAAACACGAAGTGTTATAACTTCTGCACACATTAACTGATCTTGATGAAACTTCAGCAGTGTGTTCGTGGTAAGAGGCCGATCAGATGGATGTGACTATTGTGAGTCAAAGTTATAGTCAAAATGTTTTTGACAAAAGTGGGGGGGTTAGTTTTACCCACAATTACAAAAATCAGTACGTATATTGGTCTCATCGAGCCGGACAACTTTCTAATTTACAGGCATTAGCTGCAACCAACAGGAAGTCAGATATTTTGGTCTGAATATGGATTTATTTGCAAATTCAGCCTCTGCATTTTTACCCACTCCTGCTAAGTGGTTTCACACCAAACTTTTTCAACATGATGAAAATACATTAAAGATGCTAAATTGTGAACGGTTATTGAATATCTCAAACGGTTTTGACATGGCGAGGGATTAAAATAATGTCAAAAAAGGAATCAGAAAACATCTCAAATCTTTTAAATTTTTTATTATACACCATTTATTTTTATATAAAATTATACAAATATCAGAACTAAGCCGAAACAGAACTGAACAGAAAAAAAAAAGTCATACATAGGGCTATACTGCCCTCTTGTGTTCAAAATCAGGTAGGCCCATTGTATTTATATATAAATATATTAGCGATGTGACTGAGAATTTTTTCCCACTGGTTAATTGATGTGTGACACCGCGGCGGGGGCTTTTAAATCGCTAACTTAAAGGGATACTCCACTTTAAATAGAAAATCCTGTCATCATATACTCACCCTCATGTTGTTTCAATCCTTTATGAATTTCTTTCTTCTGCTGAACAGAAAGGAAGATATTTAGAAGAATGTCATAAACCAGACAGTTTCTAGTCTCACTGACTTCCATAGTATACATTTTTTCCTACTATGGAAGTCAATGGGCTCAGAAACTGTCTGGTTACTGACATTCTCCTAAATATCTTCCTTTCTGTTAAGCAGAAGAAAGAAATTCATAAAGGATTAAAACAACATGAGGGTGAGTATATGATGACAGAATTTTCATTTTAAAGTGGAGTATCCCTTTAAAAGCGAAAGTGAAATACGGACGTCCAGTAGGAATGAACTAAAAACATTCACTCTGTTCTGCTCGTTCCTCGCTGTAGACGCGTTATTGCCCATGCAGCCGTGAGCATTTTAGTTTAATTTAAAAAATAGCGCCATTTCGGGGGTGGGATTGCTTGAATGTTTTTTTACAAAAGCACATGAGTGTACATAAATATAAGTAAACACAGTGCAGTTTAAATGATGTCCTGTATGAACAAACCGACGGAGTAGCCTATGTTTTTATGTTTCCACTGTTTGATCGTGCCCACGCCTCACACACACACACACACACACACACACACAACAACAACAACAACATATTGTGCATTCCAGCATTGCAATCTTGACATCGCAGCTGGTTCATTACAGCCGTAATAAAATATAATAATAAATATAAATAGTCAACCTATTTGCAGCAAATGATAGTAGATTTTAGATCAATATATTTGTTTTCCTTACAATTTTAATTAACACTAACTTTATTCTCATCTGAATTATAAATAATTTATTTCTGTATAAAATAATATTACCATTAAAAAATACATTTGATTGTCTTTTTTAATCAATGGAGAATGTGTGACTTAAAAATAAACAGATTAGTGCTCGGTTTGTGGACAAGAAATGAAAACCAATGCAATATGATGAATGTCCAAAAACGTTCGCTCTTCTCTGCCCGTTCCTCGCCTCGCCATATATATATATATATATATATATATATATATATATATATATATATATATATATATATATATATATATATGTATATACTTATATATATATATATATATTTTTTTTTTTTTTTTTTTTGTTACATATATAATGTATATATATATATATATATGGGCCATTCTACAGAATTGGTGCAAACTGCTGTCCCTCATCCAAAAAACACATTTGAAAAGGATTTAATTATTAAAATCTTAGATGTTTACTAAGATCCTTCAATTATCTATTGAAACCCACAATAATATTTAAGATATCAGTAAGCTTTATATATATAAAATAATCATTTATGGGATACTTTCAATTAGGAGGTGGCTGTCCCAAACCCTAACCCCTAAATTTCAACTTGTGAAAATGATATTGAAAAACATTTTGCAAATTTTTCCATTCTTGTTTTTAAAAAAATATTTATTTTTTTTTTAAAAAAATGAAGTTAAAAAAAATATTTATTTTATATTTTATTTTTAAATCATGAAACTTTATCTAAAAAAAAACGTGTCCTGCATTTTCATGTCACTACCAAAACAGTGAATGTTGTAGTCCATTGGCTGAGACTGATTTTAACCACACACCTACATTTTTGATCAGGAAATATTCCTGTGTCCTTCTCTCTCATGTGCTATATGGTGAGTAGATTGATCCCATCATTTTGAAGTAAATGTGTTCTAAAGTCTAAAAATCTGTGTGTAACTTTAAGGAATGTCACTACCAAACTAATTTTTTCTGCTATTGAGAATTTTTTTTTTGGATGTTATTCCAAAAAATTTAGTTGTTATATGTGTTCAACTGTTCTGACCAGTGATTGCTAACCATGTGCTGATTAGCATCTTCGAGCTAGGCTCAAAAGTATCTAAAATTGTCACTACCAAAACAGTCACTACCGAAACATGTCTTGAAGTTTCGGTTGTGACATTATTGTTTTGGTAGTGACAAAAGGGAACACATAATCCTTTATTTGGAGGAATAAACTACATTTTAGTACAGTTATGCAAATAATTACTACTGCAGTATGTTTTAGTAGTGTTTTAGTGTTTTAGTATGCAAGATTCTGTTAAAATTCTGTAATGTGATGAGGTTACAATTACTTAAAGGGATACTCCACTTTTTTTGGAAATAGGCTCATTTTACAACTCCCCCAGAGTTAAACAGTTGAGTTTTACCGTTTTCGAATCCATTCAGCCGATCTCCGGGTCTGGCGGTACCACTTTTAGCATAGCTTAGCATACATCATTGAATCGGACAAGACCATTAGCATCTCTCTGAAAAAAATGACCAAAGAGTTTCGATATTTTTCCTATTTAAAACTTGACTCTTCTGTAGTTACATCGTATACTAAGACCGACGGAAAATGTAAAGTTGCGATTTTCTAGGCTGATAGGGCAAGGAACTATACTCTCATTCCTGCGTAATAATCAAGAAACTTTGCTGCCGTACCATGAGTCCAGCAGGCGTAATGATATGACGCAGCGCCTGAAAATAGTCCCCAGCTCGGTAGCCTATTATCAGGTGGCAGGCGCTGCGTCATATCATTACGCCTGCTGGACTCATGGTACGGCAGCAAAGTTTCTTGATTATTACGCAGGAATGAGAGTAAAGTTCCTTGCCATATCAGCCTAGAAAATCGCAACTCTATCGAAACTCTTTCGTCATTTTTTTTAGAGAGATGCTAATGGTCTTGTCCGATTCAATGATGTATGCTAAGCTATGCTAAAAGTGGTACTGCCAGACCCGGAGATCGGCTGAATGGATTCGAAAACGATAAAACTCAACTGTTTAACTCTGGGTGAGTTGTAAAATGAGCCTATTTCCCAAAAAAGTGGAGTATCCCTTTAAGGTTGCAGTCCAAGATACTAGCTTAGGTGTAAGGTTGTTGTTAGTAATGTTAATTTCTATGATTAACTTGACAGGGAGAATGACATAAAACACCAACATGCCTAAAAAAATAGAGAGACAGAGAGAATACAAACAAAGGTTGAAAATTATTCTGAAATTAATGTTTAATGTAAGCACACACACACACACACACACACACACACACACACACACACACACACACACACACACACACACACACACACAGTTCAGTGGTTCTGGAGATTTATCTGAATGACTCATAAACAAAATGTTGAAAATGTGAAAATAAAACAAAGTGGTTCTGAAACAGTCTACATTGTAAGTTGTTGGGTTTTTTAGGAAGAAAAATCTATGAGAATACCTCTTCTCACTTGCACCTCAAGACCCAAAGTATAGAATAGCTCTAGGTGTTCTTATAAGATATTTACTGTCAGATGTGTGTCTGCTATATGTACTGACTGCATATGTGCATCATAGTTATTTATTTATAGTAACATAAAATGTGGACAGTCTGATTCAGCCATGGCACACTAAGTATTGTGGTCACTACCAAAACATTACTGTCACTACCAAAAAATGCGCAGTCACTACTGTAACATGGGATGTTTTGTCAAAAATAAAGTATATTGAATTATCAACTAAGATGTTATGATGGTGTTTAGTTCAATGCATATTCAAACTAATGAATCCTTAACTTTGAAATCAGTACGATAAACTTTATGCCTTCTACAAAGAAAGATTGGGTTCAAAATACAACAAATCTCATAAATTACACTTAAAATATTATTAAAATTATAATCTTTATTGATTTAACCTGTAAAAATATTTTTAAAAAATTGAAAATATATATATTTATAAGGTAGATGTCAACAAAATCTTAATAGGTCATTATAAGCCTTCTTAATAAATTATTTAATATTGTGTTTCGGTAGTGACAAATTTGGGGAGAAGGAAAATATTCCAGCATTTTCTGAAAATACAATATGAGAATTAACTGCACAATTAATAGAAAAGCATACCTTGGATATTATACAATTTGCATACATGCAAAATTTGTGGGAAAAAACAAAACAATTTCAAGATGTTTCCAACTCTGACTTTGCACCAATTCTGTAGAATGGCCCATATATTTTTTTTTTACACATATATATATATATATATTTAGGGCCCAAGCCCTGAAAGGGCGAAGGCCCTATTGTTTCCGGTAGGATTATTTATTATTAGGGCCCAAGCCCTGAAAGGGCGAAGGCCCTATTGTTTTCGTTAGGATTATTAGGGCCCAAGCCCTGAAAGGGCGCAGAGCCCTATTGTTCTTCTAAGGATTATTAGGGCCCAAGCCCTGAAAGGGCGAAGGCCCTATTGTTTTCGGTAGGATTATTTATTATTATTATTATTTATTATTTTTCTGTCAACCTTTCGGGCACTTTTGGGGCTCTTATCATGCTCGAAAACTCTTGAAACTTTGCACACAGGTCAGAACCCGCGGCCATCAGGGCCGGGCTGAAGCTGGTACCCGGGCGTGGCAGGGGGGCTCAACAGCGCCCCCTTGAACAGGGTCCGAAAACTTGGTCCATAAATCAAACACGCTTGCATGTAATAATATGAAACTCGGTACACATATAGATCTCATCGGGCCGAACAACTTTCGTACTCTTACTTTTTACGGCAGCCCAACAGGAAGTTGGCTATTTAGCGTTGTTTGGAAACGCATGCTGTGGAATTTAATGTACTCCTCCTAGGGAATTCATCGATTCGCCTCCAAACTCGGTGTGCATGAAGTCAAGACATTGAGGATGCTAAATTGCGGACGGATTTTTGATATCTTGAACGGTTTGGCCGTGGCGAGGAAACAAATTTATGGCGAAAAAATGAAACAGGAAGTGTGTTATAACTTCTGCATACATTACCTGATCTTGATGAAACTTCAGCTGTGTGTTCGTTGTAAGAGGCCGATCGCACAGATGTGACTATTGTGAGTCAAAGTTATAGCGCCACCAACAGGCAGCAGGAAGTACATCACTTTCAAAATGCTTTGAAATCAGTGTTTTATTTTTACCCGATTTGCTTCAAACTTTATGTGTACAGTGTAGACACACGGCAGATGTAAACCTGTGAAAGGATTATTGATATCTTAGATACTGTTGCCGTGGCAACGCATCAAACTTTAATATTCTTTTTTGATGCTTTTGAGACTCTTAACATACTTGAGATTGCATGAAACTCAACAGACACATCACATTTATTAGCCAGTAGACATGTGCAAAGTTTCAGAAACGGGCGTGGTGGAATGGCTCAGTAGCGCCACCTTTAGTCAAAAATGGGGGCTTAGTTTTTCCTAGAATCACAAAACTTGGTATGTGTATTGTCCTCATCAAGACGGACAACTTTCTAATTTACATGAACCATCTCCGACCAACAGGAAGAGAGATATTTTGGTTTGAATGTGGATTTTCTGAAGAATTTTCTCTCCCTCTCTCTGTGTCTGTGTGTGTGTGAGGGGAGGGGGGGATTTGACTATTGCTTTTATATTGTTAATCAAGGTTTCAGGGGCTTTTGGGGTCCTTAACGTGCTCAAAAACTCTTGAAACTTTGCACACAGGTCAGAACCCACGGCCATCAGGGCCGGGCTGAAGCTGGTACCCGGGCGTGGCTGGGGGGCTCAACAGCGCCCCCTTGAACGGGGTTCTAAAACTTGATCCATATATCAAACACGCTCGCATGAATTAATATGAAACTCGGTACACATATAGATCTCATCGGGCCGAACAACTTTACCCCGGTCAAGTTTTACGCCAGCCCAACAGGAAGTCGGCTATTATGGGTTGTTTGGAAAACGCTTGCTGTGGAATGTGACATACTCCTCCTAGAAAATTCACCGTGTCCCCTTCAAACTCGGTGTGCATGTAGTCAAGACTTTGAGGATGCTAAATTGCGGACGGATTTTTGATATCTCGAACGGTTTGGCTGTGGCGAGGAATCGAATTTATGGCGAGAAAAGAGAAACACGGAAGTGGAATAACTTCTGCATACATTAACTGATCTTGATGAAACTTCAGCAGTGTGTTCGTGGTAAGAGGCCGATCAGATGGATGTAGCTATTGTGAGTCCAAGTTATAGCGCCACCAACTGGCAGCAGGAAGTGTGTCACTTTCAACATGCTTTTGACAAAAGTGGGGGGGTTAGTTTTAACTACAGTTAAAAACAAAATAGTTTGAATATTGTTCTCATCAAGCCGGACAACTTTCTAATTTACATTCAATAGCTCTGGCCATTAGGAAGTCAGATATTTTGGTCTGAATGTGAATTTTTTTGCAAAATCAGCCTCTGAATTTTTAGCCACTCCTCTTAAACTATTTATTTTATTCGTACCAAACTTTTTCAACATGATGAAACTACATTAAATATGCTAAATTGTGAATGGATAATAAATATCTCAAACGGTTTTGCTATGGCGAGGGATTGAAGTAAAAATCTTCTAAAAATGTAATTATATACCATTTATTTCTATATAAAAGTATACAAATATCACAACTAAACCCATTTTATTCTGTTTTTGCAATTCAAGAAGAATGAAAAAGTTAAAAACAGGCTATTTAGTGCTATTTGGTTCAACAAAAAAGCAAACATAGGGCTATACTGCCCTCTTGTGTCCAAAAGGACATCAAAATAGTATATAAAACTTTTTACCAGGTAGGCCAATATTGTATTTAAATATACATTTATTAGGTATGTGTCTGGGGATATTTTCCCACCGGTTAATCGACGTGTGACACGAGTGGGTGCTTTTAAATCGCTAATATAATAGTGAAAGAAAAATAATGATAATGTTGCACACACAAATCACACACATGTGGGAAAGAATGATGCTTTTAAACAACACTAAACCGCCATTAGGTGTCGCCAGGCATCCATCTTAATAAGCGAGTCATTGATTCATTCGTTCAAACGATTCGTTCGAATGAGTCGATCATGATTAAGACAGATGTTTATGGATTGATCATTCAATCTTTGAGTCAACCGATTCGTTAAAAATGCTGAATCGTTCAGTTATGAGAAAACACGTGATGCGTGATGGTTCTGCCGTGATCTTTGTTTAACTATTTTCGCTGCTGAAACAGAACAAAAACAGTCAACATTGCATCTAAAATGTAAGTGACTTAATTGTAACTGTTTATTAACCTGTTGTATGAAATCTAGGGGTGGGAGAAAAAATTTATTCTTATTCATTATTATTTTCAATGTTGAAAACAGTTGTGTACAGATTTTTTTTTTTTCAAAATGCTTTGATGAATGTAAAGTTCAAAAGAACAGCATATATTTCAAATATATATATTTTTAACATTATAAATGTCTTTACTGTAACTGTTGATCAGTTTAACTCATCCTTCATAAATAAAAGTACTGATTTATTTTATTTCTTTCCCCCAAAAATAAATACTCCTCCTAGAAAATTCACCGTGTCCCCTTCAAACTCGGTGTGCATGTAGTCAAGACTTTGAGGATGCTAAATTGCGGACGGATTTTTGATATCTCGAACGGTTTGGCTGTGGCGAGGAATCGAATTTATGGCGAGAAAAGAGAAACACGGAAGTGGAATAACTTCTGCATACATTAACTGATCTTGATGAAACTTCAGCAGTGTGTTCGTGGTAAGAGGCCGATCAGATGGATGTAGCTATTGTGAGTCCAAGTTATAGCGCCACCAACTGGCAGCAGGAAGTGTGTCACTTTCAACATGCTTTTGACAAAAGTGGGGGGGTTAGTTTTAACTACAGTTAAAAACAAAATAGTTTGAATATTGTTCTCATCAAGCCGGACAACTTTCTAATTTACATTCAATAGCTCTGGCCATTAGGAAGTCAGATATTTTGGTCTGAATGTGAATTTTTTTGCAAAATCAGCCTCTGAATTTTTAGCCACTCCTCTTAAACTATTTATTTTATTCGTACCAAACTTTTTCAACATGATGAAACTACATTAAATATGCTAAATTGTGAATGGATAATAAATATCTCAAACGGTTTTGCTATGGCGAGGGATTGAAGTAAAAATCTTCTAAAAATGTAATTATATACCATTTATTTCTATATAAAAGTATACAAATATCACAACTAAACCCATTTTATTCTGTTTTTGCAATTCAAGAAGAATGAAAAAGTTAAAAACAGGCTATTTAGTGCTATTTGGTTCAACAAAAAAGCAAACATAGGGCTATACTGCCCTCTTGTGTCCAAAAGGACATCAAAATAGTATATAAAACTTTTTACCAGGTAGGCCAATATTGTATTTAAATATACATTTATTAGGTATGTGTCTGGGGATATTTTCCCACCGGTTAATCGACGTGTGACACGAGTGGGTGCTTTTAAATCGCTAATATAATAGTGAAAGAAAAATAATGATAATGTTGCACACACAAATCACACACATGTGGGAAAGAATGATGCTTTTAAACAACACTAAACCGCCATTAGGTGTCGCCAGGCATCCATCTTAATAAGCGAGTCATTGATTCATTCGTTCAAACGATTCGTTCGAATGAGTCGATCATGATTAAGACAGATGTTTATGGATTGATCATTCAATCTTTGAGTCAACCGATTCGTTAAAAATGCTGAATCGTTCAGTTATGAGAAAACACGTGATGCGTGATGGTTCTGCCGTGATCTTTGTTTAACTATTTTCGCTGCTGAAACAGAACAAAAACAGTCAACATTGCATCTAAAATGTAAGTGACTTAATTGTAACTGTTTATTAACCTGTTGTATGAAATCTAGGGGTGGGAGAAAAAATTTATTCTTAGATGCATCGCGATGCGGACGTGGACGATTCTGAATCGATTCACAAATGTCAAAAAATCGATTCTCTAAAAAAATATTTTTCTAATAACGTAATATTGACGGAAGGCAAAAGGCGGAACTCTAAGCGGACGTGCGTGCAGTCTGTGGCGCGCACATAACAGAGAAGTTTCTTCTGCTCACCAAGGCTGCATTTATTTGATTAAAAATACAAACAAAAACAGTAATATTGTAAAATATTATTCCAATTTAAAACAGCTGCTTTCTATTTTAATATATTTTAAACTGTTATTTATTCCTGTGATCAAAGCTGAGTTTTCAGCATCATTACTCCAGTCGTCACTGTCACATGATCCTTCAGAAATTATTCTAATATGATGATTGATACTCAAGAAACATTCATTATTATTTTAAATGTCGAAAACAGTTGTGTACAGTCTTTGATGAATAGAAAGTTCAAAAGAACAGCATTTATCTGAAATCTAAAGCTTTTGTAACGTTAAACACTACCGCTCAAAAGTTTTGGGTTAGTAATAATTAAAATTTTATTTTTGGGGGAAAGAAATAAAATAAATCAGTACTTTTATTTATGAAGGATGAGTTAAACTGATCAACAGTTACAGTAAAGACATTTATAATGTTAAAAATATATATATTTGAAATATATGCTGTTCTTTTGAACTTTACATTCATCAAAGCATTTTGAAAAAAAAAAAATCTGTACACAACTGTTTTCAACATTGAAAATAATAATGAATATTTATTGAGCATCAATCATGTCAAGTCAAGTCAAGTCATCTTCATTTATATAGCGCTTTTAACAATGTAGATTGTCTCAAAGCAGCTTTACAGAGATAAGCGTATAATTTAAGGTAACAGAGATTGTTTCGGCTTTACAGCAGAGTTAAGTTATTTCCATCTAAAGTTAGTTTTAATTGATTTGGTTCCGTCGCAATGATCATTTGTTATTAAATTAGGGGCCGCTAAGACGACACCATTCTCTCTACACAGACTTTAAACGCGAACCTGTGAGAAACGCTGATGGCGGTCACATGCGCATTTAGAATGGGTTCTATAGTTATGTGCGTTAGAATATACGCAGGTTTGGAATTCCCTACAAGCCAAGCCTAAACAAAATACTTGTCTTTCCTTATAAATTTTGATAAGGAATTTTATTTTATTTGTTGCTTTGGGGTAGGACCGCAAGACGAATTTTCCCGACAACGCCTTATCTGTAGAGTGGTAGTGGGATCCTCCATAGGGAGAGACTAGTTGGCACTTCAGCACTGCGTTGTCATCGGTCCAGGTGAAGGTCCTTCGTCAGATCTGGATACGGCCCGGATCCGGCAGGCTGCAGGAAAAACCTTGGGATAAACACAGACACTAAAATTAGCGTAGATGCCATTCTTCTCATGATGTAACGAGTACATCAGGATTTTTGGGAAGTGTTCCCGGTTCCGGCTGACCTAATCTATGCAGCATAACATTAAATTATAGAAGTCTATAATGTATTATGTGAAAGCTAGGTCAAAGAGATGTGTCTTTAATCTGGCTTTGAACTGACAGAGTGTGTCTGCTTCCCAGACAATGGTAGGAAGACTGTTCCAGAGTTTTGGTGCTAAATAGGAAAAGGATCTACCGCCAGCAGTGGATTTTGATATTCTAGGTATAATCAACTGGCCGGAATTTTGAGATCGTAATAGACGTGACGGACTATAATGCGTTAAGAGCTCGCTCAAGTACTGCGGAGCTAAACCATTCAGTGCTTTGTAAGTAATCAGCAATATTTTAAAATTTATGCGATGTTTAATAGGGAGCCAATGCAGTTTTGACAGAACTGGGCTAATATGGTCATACTTCCTGGTTCTGGTAAGAACTCGAGCTGCTGCGTTTTGAACCAGCTGTAGTTTGTTTATTAAGCGTGCAGGGAAACCACCTAGTAGAGCATTACAATAATCTAGCCTTGAGGTCATGAACGCATGAACTAATTGTTCCGCATTTGTCAATGAGAGCATATGACGTAATTTAGATATATTTTTAAGATGGAAAAATGCAGTTTTACAGATACTAGACACGTGACTTTCAAATGAAAGATTGGTATCAAAGAGCACACCCAGGTTCCTAACCGACGACGAAGACTTAACAGAGCAGCCATCAAGTGTTAGACAGTATTCTAGGTTATTACGTGAGGAAGTTTTTTGTCCAATAATTAGAAACTCTGTTTTTTCAGAATTTAGAAGTAGGAAATTACAAGTCATCCAATTTTTTATATCCGCTATGCATTCCGTTAATTTTGTGAATTGATAAGTTTCGTTAGGTTTTGAAGAAATATAGAGCTGAGTATCATCGGCATAACAGTGAAAGCTAATGCCATGTTTCCTAATGATATCTCCTAAGGGTAGCATGTACAGAGTGAACAGCAGCGGTCCTAGTACTGAGCCTTGTGGTACGCCATACTGAACTTGTGATCGATGAGACATCTCATCATTTACTGCTACAAACTGATAACGGTCAGATAAGTATGATTTAAACCATGCTAGTGCATTTCCCGTAATGCCAACATAATGTTCTAATCTATTTAAAAGAACGTTGTGGTCGATGGTGTCAAACGCAGCACTAAGATCGAGTAACACTAATAGAGAGATACAACCACGATCGGATGATAAGAGCAAATCATTTGTGACTCTAACGAGAGCTGTTTCGGTACTATGGTACGGTCTAAATCCGGACTGGAAATCCTCGCAGATATCATTTCTTTCAAGAAAGGAACACAGTTGTGAGGATACTGCCTTTTCTAATATCTTTGACAGAAAAGGTAGATTCGAGATCGGCCTGTAATTGACTAATTCTGAAGGATCAAGTTGCGTTTTTTTAACAAGCGGTTTAATCAAAGCCAGCTTAAAGTTTTTTTTTTTTTTTCAATCATCATATTAGTATGATTTCTGAAGGATCATGTGACACTGAAGACTGGAGTAATGATGCTGAAAACTCAACTTTGATCACAGAAATGAATTACTATGTAAAATATTTTAAAATTGAAAACAGCTGTTTTAAATTGGAATAATATTTCACAATATTACTGTTTTTGTTTGTATATTTAATCAATAAATGCAGCCTTGGTGAGCGGAAGAGACTTCTCCTAAAAACATTAAAAATCTTCCTGACCCCAAACTTTTGAACGGTATATATATATATATATATATATATATATATATATATATATATATATAAATACATATATATATATGTTTGTATATATATATATATATATTTATATAAATATAGCTGCGAGCAGCGATGGAGGGCCAAAGCCGGCGGTACCGCCACCCCGGTGCCTTTAGGTAACTAAAGGCACCGGGGTTGCAGTGCCACCGGCTTGGGCCCGTAATCGCTGCTCGCAGCTATATTTTATTATTATTTTTTTATCAACCTTTCGGGCACTTTTGGGGCCCTTAACGTGCTCGAAAACTCTTGAAACTTTGCACACGGGTCAGAACCCGCGGCCATTAGGGCCGGGATGAAGCTGGGACACGGGCGTGGCAGGGAGGCTCGACAGCGCCCCCTGGAACGGGGTCCGAAAACTTGGTCCATAAATCAAACACGCTTGCATGTAATAATATGAAACTTGGTACACATATAGATCTCATCGGGCCAAACAACTTTCGTACTTTTACTTTTTACGCCAGCCCAACAGGAAGTCGGCTATTATGGGTTGTTTGGAAACGCATGCTGTGGAATTTAATGTACTCCTCCTAGGGAATTCATCCATTCGCCTCCAAACTCAGTCAGCATGAAGTCAAGACATTGAGGATGCTAAATTGCGGACGGATTTTTGATATCTCGAACGGTTTGGCTGTGGCGAGGACACGAATTTATGGCGAATAATGGAAACAGGAAGTGTGTTATAACTTCTGCATACATTAACTGATCTTGATTAAACTTCAGCAGTGTGTTCGTTGTAAGAGGCTGATCACATGGATGTGACTATTGTGAGTCAAAGTTATAGCGCCACCAACTGGCAGCAGGAAGTGTGTCCCTTTCAAAATGCTTTGAAATCACCCTCTTATTTTTACCCGATTTGCTTCAAACTTTATGTGTATAATGTAAACACACGGCAGATGTAGACCTGTGAAAGGATTTTTGATATCTTTAATACTGTTGCCATGGCAACGCTTCAAACTTTAATATTCTTTTTTGATGCTTTTGAGACTCTTAACATACTTGAAATTGGATGAAACTCGACAGACACATCACATTTATTAGCCCGTAGACATGTGCAAAGTTTCAGAAACGGGCGTGGTGAGGGGCTCAGTAGCGCCACCTTTAGTCATAAGTGGGGGGGTTAGTTTTATCAACAGCAACAAAACTTGGTATGTGTATTGTTCTCATCAAGACGGACAACTTTCTAATTTACATGAACTATCTCTGACCAACAGGAAGAGAGATATTTTGGTTTGAATGTGGATTTTCTGAAGAATTTTCTCTCCCTCTCTCTGTGTCTCTGTGTGTGTGAGGGGAGGGGGGGATTTGACTATTGCTTTTATATTGTTAATCAAGGTTTCAGGGGCTTTTGGGGTCCTTAACGTGCTCAAAAACTCTTGAAACTTTGCACACAAGTCAGAACCCCCTGCCATCAGGGACGGGCTGAAGCTGGTACCCGGGCGTGGCAGGGGGGCTCAACAGCGCCCCCTTGAACGGGGTCCCAAAACTTGGTCCATAGATCAAACACGCTTGCATGAATTAATATGAAACTCGGTACACATATAGATCTCATCGGGCCGAACAACTTTCCCCCGGTCAAGTTTTACGCCAGCCCAACAGGAAGTCGGCTATTATTGGTTGTTTGGAAAACGCTTCCTGTGGAATGCGAAGTACTCCTCCTAGAAAATTCACCGTGTCCCCTCCAAACTCGGTGTGCATGTAGTCAAGACTTTGAGGATGCTAAATTGCGGACGGATTTTTGATATCTCGAACGGTTTGGCCGTGGCGAGGAATCGAATTTATGGCGAGAAAAGAGAAACACGAAGTGGAATAACTTCTGCATACATTAACTGATCTTGATGAAACTTCAGCAGTGTGTTCGTGGTAAGAGGCCGATCAGATGGATGTAACTATTGTGATTCAAAGTTATAGCGCCACCAACTGGCAGCAGGAAGTGTGTCACTTTCAACATGCTTTTGACAAAAATGGGGGGGTTACTTTTAACTACAGTAAAGAAAAAATAGTTTCTATATTGATCTCATCAAGCCGGACAACTTTCTAATTTACATTCAATAGCTCTGGCCATCAGGAAGTCAGATATTTTGGTCTGAATGTGAATTTTTTTGCAAAATCAGCCTCTGAATTTTTAGCCACTCCTCTTAAACTATTTATTTTATTCGTACCAAACTTTTTCAACATGATGAAACTACATTAAATATGCTAAATTGTGAATGGATAATAAATATCTCAAACGGTTTTGCTATGGCGAGGGATTAAAGTAAAAATCTTCTAAAAATGTAATTATATACCATTTATTTCTATATAAAAGTATACAAATATCACAACTAAACCCATTTTATTCTGTTTTTGCAATTCAAGAAGAATGAAAAAGTTAAAAACAGGCTATTTAGTGCTATTTGGTTCAACAAAAAAGCAAACATAGGGCTATACTGCCCTCTTGTGTCCAAAAGGACATCAAAATAGTATATAAAACTTTTTACCAGGTAGGCCAATATTGTATTTAAATATACATTTATTAGGTATGTGTCTGAGGATATTTTCCCACCAGTTAATCGACGTGTGACACGAGTGGGTGCTTTTAAATCGCTAATATAAAAGTGAAAGTAAAAAAACGGACGTCCGCACGGACATTGATAATGGTGCACGTTGGAAAGAATGATACTTTTAAACATAACACTAAACCGCCATTAGGTGTCGCCAGGCGACCATCTTAATGAGCGAGTCATTGATTCATTCGTTCAAATGATTCGTTCCAATGACTGAGTCATTCATGATTGAGACAGATGTTTATGGATTGACCATTGAATCTTTGAGTCAAGCGATTCGTTTCAAAATGCTGAATCATTCAGTAATGAGAAAACAAGTTGCTGTGATCTTTGTTTAACTATTTTTGCTGCTGAAACAGAACAAAAACAGTCAATATTGCATCTAAAATGTAAGTGACTTAATTGTAACTGTTTATTAACCTGTTGTATGAAATCAATGTCACAGTTTCAATCGTGATTGTATTCAGGAAATAGTTGCCTACTTGTCAAGTGAGGTTGCTTAACTCTATCATATGTTATAAAATATATAAAAACTCCATATTTGTAATTTTTATAGTCAGTATGTTGTTAACTGGGTTGCTTTTTTGTGTGCTGCGCTCATTTGTTTACAATTCTCCTGGAGAAGCAGCATGAGCCTCAGCAGTGCAACCTTGTTACCATTGATCAGTAATACATTTATTATTAACTGCTGATTGCAACTTAAAATGAATGTAATGAAATTAGAATAATCTCTTGTTTTAGTGATTCCCAAGTTATTTTTTTGTTATTGACGTTCTAATCAGGCTATACTCTGGTCGGGCAAGTAAAATTCTCTTTCAGGTAGGCCTATTGTATTTATATATAAATATATTAGGGATGTGACTGTGATAACATTTTCCCACCGGTTAATCGACGTGTGACACCACTGAGCGCTTTTAAATCGCTAACTATAGTATACTATATACTAGTAAAATACAGACGTCCGCACAGACATTGATAATGGTGCGGAGTAGAGCGAGCATTTTCAATTTATTCCTATGGATGTAGGAATTAACTAAAACATTTTATTTATGTTTTTGTGTCCACTGTTCAACCGCAACCGCGTCACACACACACACACATTCCAGAATTGCAATCTTGACATCGCAGCCTGTTCATTATAGCCCTAATACAATATAATAATAAAAATAGTCAACCTAACATAAACGAATTACACTGCTCTGTTTAAATAGTCAGTAGTACAATATGTACCATTCACAGTAAGCAGAGCTCCACTGTGATGTTTCCAAGAACATTTTTGCGCGTGTGAAGAGGATGATTTTTTCCATCGATATTGGAACACGAGTGAAGTACAAAGCCTATAATAAAGAATAGTTTAGCATCCAAATACATCGCAAATATTGAAACATTTTGATTCTAATGAGAGGGTTACGTGAGACCAACACTGCTTACTTTCGTTTTTATTTTTACATTAAATTTAAAGGATTTGTTGTGGAATATTTTGGGTGTATCATAAAATCAGAATAAGGTTAGACAAGTAAAATTTTCTGTCTTATATTTTTATATATATATATACGTATATATATATATATATATATATATATATATATATATTTATATACATATATATATATGTATATATATAGATATTTATATATATATATATATATATATATATATATATATATATGTGTGTGTGTGTGTGTGTGTATATATATATATATATATATAAATATAGCTGCGAGCAGCGATGGAGGGCCAAAGCCGGTGGCACCGCCATCCCCGGTGCCTTTAGGTAACTAAAGGCACCGGGGTGGCGGTGCCACCGGCTTGGGCCCGCAATTGCTGCTCGCAGCTATATTTATTATTATTATTGTTCTTCAAGGGTTCGGGGGCTTTTGGGGCCTTTAACGTGCTCAAAAACTCATGAAACTTTGCACGCAGGTCAGAACCCGCGGCCATTAGGGCCGGGCTGAAGCTGGTACCCGGGCGTGGCAGGGGGGCTCAACAGCGCCCCCTAGAACACAATCTTAAATCTTGGACACATACAAGAACGTATTAGTATGAAACTCGGTACACATATAGATCTCATCGGGCCGAACAACTTTCGCGCTCTAAGTTATTAGCTCTGCCCAACAGGAAGTCAGCTATTATGGGTTGTTTGAAAAACGCATGCTGTGGAATTTAATGTACTCCTCCTAGGGAATTGATCCGATCCACACCAAACTCGGTCAGCATGAAGTCAAGATATTGAGGATGCTAAATTGCGGACGGATTTTTGATATCTCGAACGGTTTGGCCGTGGCGATGAAACGAATTTATAGCGAGAAAAGATAAACAGGAAGTGTGTTATAACTTCTGCATACATTAACTGATCTTGATGAAACTTCCGCAGTGTGTTCGTTGTAAGAGGCCGATCACATGGATGTGACTATTGTGAGTCAAAGTTATAGCGCCACCAACTGGCAGCAGGAAGTATGTCACTTTCAAAATGCTTTGAAATCACCCTCTTATTTTTACCCGATTTGCTTCAAACTTTATGTGTATAATGTAGACACACGGCAGATGTAGACCTGTGAAAGGTTTATTGATATCTTAAATACTGTTGCCGTGGCAACGCATCAAACTTTAATATTCTTTTCAGATGCTTTTGAGACTCTTAACATACTTGAAATTGGATGAAACTCGACAGACACATCACATTTATTAGCCGGTAGACATGTGCAAAGTTTCAGAAACGGGCGTGGTGAGGGGCTCAGTAGCGCCACCTTTAGTCAAAAATGGGGGCTTAGTTTTAAGTAGAGTCACAAAAATCGTTATGTATATTGTTCTCATCAAGCCGGACAACTTTCTAATTTATAGTCATAAGCTGTGACCAACAGAAAGTGAGATATTTTGGTTTGAATGTGATTTTTTGTAGAATTCTCTCCCTCTCTCTCTCTGCCTCTGCGTCTCTGTGTGTGTGAGGGGTGGGGGGATTTGTCTTTTGAGTGAGATTTGTTTAAAATTCCTGTTTTTCAAGGTTTCAGGGGCTTTTGGGGCCTTTAACGTGCTCGAAAACTCTTGAAACTTTGCACACAGGTCAGAACCCTCGGCCATCAGGGCTGGGCTGAAGCTGGTACCCGGGTGTGGCAGGGGGGCTCAACAGCGCCCCCTGGAATGGGATCCGAACACTTGTCCATAAATCAAACACACTTGCATGTAATGATATGAAACTCGGTACACATATAGATCACATCGGGCTGAACAACTTTCGTGCTCTAAGTTTTACGCCAGCCCAACAGGAAGTTGGCAATTATGGGTTGTTTGGAGAACGCTTGCTGTGGAATGCGAAGTACTCCTCCTAGAGAATTCATCCAATCCCCACCAAACTCGGTGTGCATGAAGTCAAGACATTGAGGATTCTAAATTGCGGACGGATTTTTGATATCTCGAACGGTTTGGCCGTGGCGAGGAAACGAATTTATGGCGAGAAAAGAGAAACACGAAGTGGTATAACTTCTGCATACATTAACGGATCTTGATGAAACTTCACCAGTGTGTTCGTGGTAAGAGGCCGATCAGATGGATGTAACTATTGTGAGTCAAAGTTATAGCGCCACCAACTGGCAGCAGGAAGTGTGTCACTTTCAAAATGCTTTTGACAAAAGTGGGGGGGTTAGTTTTACCCACAGTTTTAAAAATCAGTACGTACATTGGTCTCATCGAGCCGGACAACTTTCTAATATACAGTTATTAGCTTCGACCAATAGGAAGTCAGATATTTTGGTTTGAATGTGGATTTATTTGCAAATTCAGCCTCTGCTTTTTACCCACTCCTGCTAAGTGTTTTTTTTTTTATTCACACCAAACTTTTTTAACACGATGAAAATACATTAAAGATGCTAAATTGTGAACCGGTATTAAATATTTCAAACGGTTTTGACATGGCGAGGGATTAAAATAATGTCAAAAAAGGAATCAGAAAACATCTCATATATTCTTAAAATTTAATTATACACCATTTATTTTTATATAAAATTATACAAATATTAGAACTAAACCTATTTTATTCTGTTTTTGCAATTCAAAAAGTATGAAAAAGTTAAAAACAGGCTATTTAGTGGTATTTGTTTCAACAAAAAAGCAAACATAGGGCTATACTGCCCTCTTGTGTCCAAAAGGATATCAAAATAGTATATAAAACGTTTTACTAGGTAGGCCTATTGTATTTAAATATAAATTTAATAGGTATATGACTGTGAGGATATTTTCCCATCGGTTAAGCGACGTGTGACACGAGCGGGTGCTTTTAAATCGCTAATATAAAAGTGAAAGTAAAAAAACGGACGTCCGCACGGACATTGATAATGGTGCACGTTGGAAAGAATGATACTTTTAAACATAACACTAAACCGCCATTAGGTGTCGCCAGGCGACCATCTTAATGAGCGAGTCATTGATTCATTCGTTCAAACGATTCATTCCAATGACTGAGTCATTCATGATTGAGACAGATGTTTATGGATTGACCATTGAATCTTTGAGTCAAGCGATTCGTTTCAAAATGCTGAATCATTCAGTAATGAGAAAACAAGTTGCTGTGATCTTTGTTTAACTATTTTTGCTGCTGAAACAGAACAAAAACAGTCAATATTGCATCTAAAATGTAAGTGACTTAATTGTAACTGTTTATTAACCTGTTGTATGAAATCAATGTCACAGTTTCAATCGTGATTGTATTCAGGAAATAGTTGCCTACTCGTCAAGTGAGGTTGCTTAACTCTATCATATGTTATAAAATATATAAAAACTCCATATTTGTAATTTTTATAGTCAGTATGTTGTTAACTGGGTTGCTTTTTTGTGTGCTGCGCTCATTTGTTTACAATTCTCCTGGAGAAGCAGCATGAGCCTCAGCAGTGCAACCTTGTTACCATTGATCAGTAATACATTTATTATTAACTGCTGATTGCAACTTAAAATGAATGTAATGAAATTAGAATAATCTCTCGTTTTAGTGATTCCCAAGTTATTTTTTTGTTATTGACGTTCTAATCAGGCTATACTTTGGTCGGGCAAGTAAAATTCTCTTTCAGGTAGGCCTATTGTATTTATATATAAATATATTAGGGATGTGACTGTGATAAAATTTTCCCACCGGTTAATCGACATGTGACACCGCTGAGGGCTTTTAAATCGCTAACTATAGTATACTATATACTAGTAAAATACAGACGTCCGCACAGACATTGATAATGGTGCGGAGTAGAGCGAGCATTTTCAATGTATTCCTATGGATGTAGGAATTAACTAAAACATTTTATTTATGTTTTTGTGTCCACTGTTCAACCGCAACCGCGTCACACACACATTCCAGAATTGCAATCTTGACATTCATTATAGCCCTAATACAATATAATAATAAAAATAGTCAACCTAACATAAACGAATTACACTGCTCTGTTTAAATAGTCAGTAGTACAATCTGTACCATTCACAGTAAGCAGAGCTCCACTGTGATGTTTCCAAGCACATTTTTGCGCGTGTGAAGAGGATGATTTTTTCCATCGATATTGGAACACGAGTGAAGTACAAAGCCTATAATAAAGAATAGTTTAGCATCCAAATACATCGCAAAAATTGAAACATTTTGATTCTAATGAGAGGGTTACGTGAGACCAACACTTCTTACTTTCGTTTTTATTTTTACATTAAATTTAAAGGATTTGTTGTGGAATATTTTGAGTGTATCATAAAATCAGAATAAGGTAATACAAGTAATATGTTCTGTCTTATAAATATATATATATATATATATATATATGTGTGTGTGTGTGTGTGTGTGTGTATATATATATATATATATATATATATAAATATAGCTGCGAGCAGCGATGGAGGCCCAAAGCCGGTGGCACCGCCATCCCCGGTGCCTTTAGTTACCTAAAGGCACCGGGGATGGCGGTGCCACCGGCTTGGGCCCGCAATCGCTGCTCGCAGCTATATTTATTATTATTATTAGGGCCCAAGCCCTGAAGGGGCGAAGGCCCTATTGTTTTCGTTAGGATTATTATTATTATTATTATTGTTCTTCAAGGGTTCGGGGGCTTTTGGGGCCTTTAACGTGCTCAAAAACTCATGAAACTTTGCACGCAGGTCAGAACCCGCGGCCATTAGGGCCGGGCTGAAGCTGGTACCCGGGCGTGGCAGGGGGGCTCAACAGCGCCCCCTAGAACACAATCTTAAATCTTGGACACATACAAGAACGTATTAGTATGAAACTCGGTACACATATAGATCTCATCGGGCCGAACAACTTTCGCGCTCTAAGTTATTAGCTCTGCCCAACAGGAAGTCAGCTATTATGGGTTGTTTGAAAAACGCATGCTGTGGAATTTAATGTACTCCTCCTAGGGAATTGATCCGATCCACACCAAACTCGGTCAGCATGAAGTCAAGATATTGAGGATGCTAAATTGCGGACGGATTTTTGATATCTCGAACGGTTTGGCCGTGGCGATGAAACGAATTTATAGCGAGAAAAGATAAACAGGAAGTGTGTTATAACTTCTGCATACATTAACTGATCTTGATGAAACTTCCGCAGTGTGTTCGTTGTAAGAGGCCGATCACATGGATGTGACTATTGTGAGTCAAAGTTATAGCGCCACCAACTGGCAGCAGGAAGTGTGTCACTTTCAAAATGCTTTGAAATCACCCTCTTATTTTTACCCGATTTGCTTCAAACTTTATGTGTATAATGTAGACACACGGCAGATGTAGACCTGTGAAAGGTTTATTGATATCTTAAATACTGTTGCCGTGGCAACGCATCAAACTTTAATATTCTTTTCAGATGCTTTTGAGACTCTTAACATACTTGAAATTGGATGAAACTCGACAGACACATCACATTTATTAGCCGGTAGACATGTGCAAAGTTTCAGAAACGGGCGTGGTGAGGGGCTCAGTAGCGCCACCTTTAGTCAAAAATGGGGGCTTAGTTTTAAGTAGAGTCACAAAAATCATTATGTATATTGTTCTCATCAAGCCGGACAACTTTCTAATTTATAGTCATAAGCTGTGACCAACAGGAAGTGAGATATTTTGGTTTGAATGTGATTTTTTGTAGAATTCTCTCCCTCTCTCTCTCTGCCTCTGCGTCTCTGTGTGTGTGAGGGGTGGGGGGATTTGTCTTTTGAGTGAGATTTGTTTAAAATTCCTGTTTTTCAAGGTTTCAGGGGCTTTTGGGGCCTTTAACGTGCTCGAAAACTCTTGAAACTTTGCACACAGGTCAGAACCCTCGGCCGTCAGGGCTGGGCTGAAGCTGGTACCCGGGTGTGGCAGGGGGGCTCAACAGCGCCCCCTGGAATGGGATCCGAACACTTGTCCATAAATCAAACACACTTGCATGTAATGATATGAAACTCGGTACACATATAGATCACATCGGGCTGAACAACTTTCGTGCTCTAAGTTTTACGCCAGCCCAACAGGAAGTCGGCAATTATGGGTTGTTTGGAGAACGCTTGCTGTGGAATGCGAAGTACTCCTCCTAGAGAATTCATCCAATCCCCACCAAACTCGGTGTGCATGAAGTCAAGACATTGAGGATTCTAAATTGCGGACGGATTTTTGATATCTCGAACGGTTTGGCCGTGGCGAGGAAACGAATTTATGGCGAGAAAAGAGAAACACGAAGTGGTATAACTTCTGCATACATTAACGGATCTTGATGAAACTTCACCAGTGTGTTCGTGGTAAAAGGCCGATCAGATGGATGTAACTATTGTGAGTCAAAGTTATAGCGCCACCAACTGGCAGCAGGAAGTGTGTCACTTTCAAAATGCTTTTGACAAAAGTGGGGGGGTTAGTTTTACCCACAGTTTTAAAAATCAGTACGTACATTGGTCTCATCGAGCCGGACAACTTTCTAATATACAGTTATTAGCTTCGACCAATAGGAAGTCAGATATTTTGGTTTGAATGTGGATTTATTTGCAAATTCAGCCTCTGCTTTTTACCCACTCCTGCTAAGTGTTTTTTTTTTTATTCACACCAAACTTTTTTAACACGATGAAAATACATTAAACATGCTAAATTGTGAACGGATATTAAATATTTCAAACGGTTTTGACATGGCGAGGGATTAAAATAATTTCAAAAAAGGAATCAGAAAACATCTCATATATTCTTAAAATTTAATTATACACCATTTATTTTTATATAAAATTATACAAATATTAGAACTAAACCTATTTTATTCTGTTTTTGCAATTCAAAAAGTATGAAAAAGTTAAAAACAGGCTATTTAGTGCTATTTGTTTCAACAAAAAAGCAAACATAGGGCTATACTGCCCTCTTGTGTCCAAAAGGATATCAAAATAGTATATAAAACGTTTTACTAGGTAGGCCTATTGTATTTAAATATAAATTTATTAGGTATATGACTGTGAGGATATTTTCCCATCGGTTAAGCGACGTGTGACACGAGCGGGTGCTTTTAAATCGCTAATATAAAAGTGAAAGTAAAAAAACGGACGTCCGCACGGACATTGATAATGGTGCACGTTGGAAAGAATGATACTTTTAAACATAACACTAAACCGCCATTAGGTGTCGCCAGGCGACCATCTTAATGAGCGAGTCATTGATTCATTCGTTCAAACGATTCATTCCAATGACTGAGTCATTCATGATTGAGACAGATGTTTATGGATTGACCATTGAATCTTTGAGTCAAGCGATTCGTTTCAAAATGCTGAATCATTCAGTAATGAGAAAACAAGTTGCTGTGATCTTTGTTTAACTATTTTTGCTGCTGAAACAGAACAAAAACAGTCAATATTGCATCTAAAATGTAAGTGACTTAATTGTAACTGTTTATTAACCTGTTGTATGAAATCAATGTCACAGTTTCAATCGTGATTGTATTCAGGAAATAGTTGCCTACTCGTCAAGTGAGGTTGCTTAACTCTATCATATGTTATAAAATATATAAAAACTCCATATTTGTAATTTTTATAGTCAGTATGTTGTTAACTGGGTTGCTTTTTTGTGTGCTGCGCTCATTTGTTTACAATTCTCCTGGAGAAGCAGCATGAGCCTCAGCAGTGCAACCTTGTTACCATTGATCAGTAATACATTTATTATTAACTGCTGATTGCAACTTAAAATGAATGTAATGAAATTAGAATAATCTCTCGTTTTAGTGATTCCCAAGTTATTTTTTTTGTTATTGACGTTCTAATCAGGCTATACTCTGGTCGGGCAAGTAAAATTCTCTTTCAGGTAGGCCTATTGTATTTATATATAAATATATTAGGGATGTGACTGTGATAAAATTTTCCCACCGGTTAATCGACGTGTGACACCGCTGAGCGCTTTTAAATCGCTAACTATAGTATACTATATACTAGTAAAATACAGACGTCCGCACAGACATTGATAATGGTGCGGAGTAGAGCGAGCATTTTCAATTTATTCCTATGGATGTAGGAATTAACTAAAACATTTTATTTATGTTTTTGTGTCCACTTTTCAACCGCAACCGCGTCACACACACACACACATTCCAGAATTGCAATCTTGACATCGCAGCCTGTTCATTATAGCCCTAATACAATATAATAATAAAAATAGTCAACCTAACATAAACGAATTACACTGCTCTGTTTAAATAGTCAGTAGTACAATTTGTACCATTTACAGTAAGCAGAGCTCCACTGTGATGTTTCCAAGCACATTTTTGCGCGCGTGAAGAGGATGATTTTTTCCATCGATATTGGAACACGAGTGAAGTACAAAGCCTATAATAAAGAATAGTTTAGCATCCAAATACATCGCAAATATTGAAACATTTTGATTCTAATGAGAGGGTTACGTGAGACCAACACTGCTTACTTTCGTTTTTATTTTTACATTAAATTTAAAGGATTTGTTGTGGAATATTTTGAGTGTATCATAAAATCAGAATAAGGTAAGACAAGTAATATTTTCTGTCTTATATATATATATATATATAAATATATATATATATATATATATATATATATATACACGTGTGTATATATATATATATATGTATATGTATATGTGTGTGTGTGTGTGTATACATATATAGATAGATAGATAGATAGATAGATAGATAGATAGATAGATAGATACCGTAAATCCTCTAATAGTGGCCTGTATTCCATTAGTGGCCGGGTCTCTAACATTGGCCGGTCTCGCTGTTGGCGGAGGTAAATAAAGGCCGGTCTCTAATAGTGGCCGGGGCTATTATTGGATACAACGTTTTTCTGGGCAGGCCACAACATTATGCTTGTGATAGTAACATGCAAATACCACAGGGGGGCAATGTTTGCTAATGAATCCAAGCCATAGCTATGGTAGCCTGGTTATGTCAATCACTTCGCTCTTGACTCGCACGTGAGAATTCAGTCACCGGTAGGCTAATGTTGTTTACCATGGCAGCTGCGGAGCCAAAGAGGATTTTTGGCGAAAATCTATTTTTTTAACCCCCTGGGATCGACAATCGCACTGGTGCGATAGGCTCGCTTTTTTTCTTAAGTGCAAACGAGTTTCAAAATACTCTGTTGACTTTGATCTCTTAATTACGGAGAGCGCGCGTTATTCAAACGCAAATAATCTAAGGCGATCCACGCAAACCTGAACACCCACAATCAGCTGGATAACACACATCTATCTAAGTAATAATAATCCTGGAAAATTTACCTCAGAAGTGCTTGGAAGTATTATTTCGAGGAGCAACGGATCCAGCTGAGAAATAGGTCAGTTCTATTTGCTTTGTTCTAATCGCAATAGTGTCTGTAAGTTACACACAAAAAGACACGCGTTTCTAGTGTGTGAATGAATGAATGAAATCAATGAATGCACAGATGCGTGCTGTTGTGGAGCTAACGTTACTACTGCTGGAACAAATACTGTTTCAAAATGAGTCATTGCTTTTCACAAAAAATATTATTTATATTATATTTATTTGTTGTTAATGTTCTGTATGCATACCATAATGTTATATGGTAACTAACTGTACGTTTTCAATAAATTAACCTTGTATTTTATAGGTTAAAATAGACACAAAATCTCGTTTTTATTCATTCTACTGGTAGTCCGTTTTGCTCAAATACAAATAAAGGCCTGTCTCTAATTATGGCCTCCTTCCAATAAAGGCCTGGGCCGCGATGCGCTTGAGTAAAATAAAGGCCCGGGCCTTTATTAGAGGATTTACGGTAGATAGATAGATAGATAGATAGATAGATAGATAGATAGATAGATAGATAGATAGATAGATATAGATTGATAGATAGATATTTATATACATATATATATATATATATATATATATATATATATATATATATATAGATAGATAGATAGATAGATAGATAGATAGATATTTATATTTATATATATATATATATATATATATATATATATATATATATATAAATATATAAATAAATAAATATAGCTGCGAGCAGCGATGGAGGGCCCAAACCGGTGACACCGCCACCCCGGTGGCTTTAGTATAACTAAAGGCACCAGGGTGGCGGTGCCACCGGCTTGGGCCCGCAATCGCTGCTCGCAGCTATATTTATTATTATTATTATTATTTTGTCAACCTTTCGGGCACTTTTGGGGCTCTTAACATGCTCGAAAACTCTTGAAATTTTGCACACACGTCAGAACCCGCGGCCATCAGGGCCGGACTGAAGCTGGTACCCGGGCGTGGCAGGGGGGCTCGACAGCGCCCCCTGGAACGGGATCCGAACACGTGTCCATAAATCAAACACGCTTGCATGTAATAATATGAAACTCGGTACACATATAGATCTCATCCGGCCGAACAACTTTCGTGCTCTAAGTTTTACGCCAGCCAAACAGGAAGTTGGCTATTTAGCGTTGTTTGGAAACGCATGCTGTGGAATTTAATGTACTCCTCCTAGGGAATTCATCGATTCGCCTCCAATCTCGGTGTGCATGAAGTCAAGACATTGAGGATGCTAAATTGCGGACGGATTTTTGATATCTCGAACGGTTTGGCCGTGGCGAGGAAACAAATTTATGGCGAAAAAATGAAACAGGAAGTGTGTTATAACTTCTGCATACATTAACTGATCTTGATGAAACTTCAGCAGTGTGTTCGTTGTAAGAGGCCGATCGCACAGATGTGACTATTGTGAGTCAAAGTTATAGCGCCACCAACAGGCAGCAGGAAGTACATCACTTTCAAAATGCTTTGAAATCAGTGTCTTATTTTTACCCGATTTGCTTCAAACTTTATGTGTACAATGTAGACACACGGCAGATGTAAACCTGTGAAAGGATTATTGATATCTTAGATACTGTTGCCGTGGCAACGCATCAAACTTTAATATTCTTTTTTGATGCTTTTGAGACTCTTAACATACTTGAAATTGCATGAAACTCAACAGACACATCACATTTATTAGCCAGTAGACATGTGCAAAGTTTCAGAAACGGGGGTGGTGGAATGGCTCAGTAGCGCCACCTTTAGTCAAAAATGGGGGTTTAGTTTTTCCTAGAATCACAAAACTTGGTATGTGTATTGTTCTCATCAAGACGGACAACTTTCTAATTTACATGAACCATCTCCGACCAACAGGAAGAGAGATATTTTGGTTTTAATGTGGATTTTCTGAAGAATTTTCTCTCCCTCTCTCTGTGTCTGTGTGTGTGTGAGGGGAGGGGGGGATTTGACTATTGCTTTTATATTGTTAATCAAGGTTTCAGGGGCTTTTGGGGTCCTTAACGTGCTCAAAAACTCTTGAAACTTTGCACACAGGTCAGAACCCACGGCCATCAGGGCCGGGCTGAAGCTGGTACCCGGGCGTGGCTGGGGGGCTCAACAGCGCCCCCTTGAACGGGGTTCTAAAACTTGATCCATATATCAAACACGCTCGCATGAATTAATATGAAACTCGGTACACATATAGATCTCATCGGGCCGAACAACTTTACCCCCGTCAAGTTTTACGCCAGCCCAACAGGAAGTCGGCTATTATGGGTTGTTTGGAAAACGCTTGCTGTGGAATGTGAAATACTCCTCCTAGAAAATTCACCGTGTCCCCTTCAAACTCGGTGTGCATGTAGTCAAGACTTTGAGGATGCTAAATTGCGGACGGATTTTTGATATCTCGAACGGTTTGGCTGTGGCGAGGAATCGAATTTATGGCGAGAAAAGAGAAACACGGAAGTGGAATAACTTCTGCATACATTAACTGATCTTGATGAAACTTCAGCAGTGTGTTCGTGGTAAGAGGCCGATCAGATGGATGTAGCTATTGTGAGTCAAAGTTATAGCGCCACCAACTGGCTGCAGGAAGTGTGTCACTTTCAACATGCTTTTGACAAAAGTGGGGGGGTTACTTTTAACTACAGTAAAGAAAAAATAGTTTCTATATTGATCTCATCAAGCCGGACAACTTTCTAATTTACATTCAATAGCTCTGGCCATCAGGAAGTCAGATATTTTGGTCTGAATGTGAATTTTTTTGCAAAATCAGCCTCTGAATTTTTAGCCACTCCTCTTAAACTATTTATTTTATTCGTACCAAACTTTTTCAACATGATGAAACTACATTAAATATGCTAAATTGTGAATGGATAATAAATATCTCAAACGGTTTTGCTATGGCGAGGGATTAAAGTAAAAATCTTCTAAAAATGTAATTATATACCATTTATTTCTATATAAAAGTATACAAATATCACAACTAAACCCATTTTATTCTGTTTTTGCAATTCAAGAAGAATGAAAAAGTTAAAAACAGGCTATTTAGTGCTATTTGGTTCAACAAAAAAGCAAACATAGGGCTATACTGCCCTCTTGTGTCCAAAAGGACATCAAAATAGTATATAAAACTTTTTACCAGGTAGGCCAATATTGTATTTAAATATACATTTATTAGGTATGTGTCTGAGGATATTTTCCCACCGGTTAATCGACGTGTGACACGAGTGGGTGCTTTTAAATCGCTAATATAATAGTGAAAGAAAAATAATGATAATGTTGCACACACAAATCACACACATGTGGGAAAGAATGATGCTTTTAAACAACACTAAACCGCCATTAGGTGTCGCCAGGCATCCATCTTAATAAGCGAGTCATTGATTCATTCGTTCAAACGATTTGTTCGAATGAGTCGATCATGATTAAGACAGATGTTTATGGATTAATCATTCAATCTTTGAGTCAACCGATTCGTTAAAAATGCTGAATCGTTCAGTTATGAGAAAACACGTGATGCGTGATGGTTCTGCCGTGATCTTTGTTTAACTATTTTCGCTGCTGAAACAGAACAAAAACAGTCAACATTGCATCTAAAATGTAAGTGACTTAATTGTAACTGTTTATTAACCTGTTGTATGAAATCTAGGGGTGGGAGAAAAAATTGATTCTTAGATGCATCGCGATGCGGACGTGGACGATTCTGAATCGATTCACAAATGTCAAAAAATCGATTCTCTAAAAAAATATTTTACTAATAACGTAATATTGACGGAAGGGAAAAGGCGGAACTCTAAGCGGACGTGCGTGCAGTCTGTGGCGCGCACATAACAGAGAAGTTTCTTCTGCTCACCAAGGCTGCATTTATTTGATTAAAAATACAAACAAAAACAGTAATATTGTAAAATAGTATTCCAATTTAAAACAGCTGCTTTCTATTTTAATATATTTTAAACTGTTATTTATTCCTGTGATCAAAGCTGAGTTTTCAGCATCATTACTCCAGTCGTCACTGTCACATGATCCTTTAGAAATTATTCTAATATGATGATTGATACTCAAGAAACATTCATTATTATTTTAAATGTCGAAAACAGTTGTGTACAGTCTTTGATGAATAGAAAGTTCAAAAGAACAGCATTTATCTGAAATCTAAAGCTTTTGTAACGTTAAACACTACCGCTCAAAAGTTTGTGGTTAGTAATAATTAAAATTTTATTTTTGGGGGAAAGAAATAAAATAAATCAGTACTTTTATTTATGAAGGATGAGTTAAACTGATCAACAGTTACAGTAAAGACATTTATAATGTTAAAAATATATATATTTGAAATATATGCTGTTCTTTTGAACTTTACATTCATCAAAGCATTTTGAAAAAAAAAATCTGTACACAACTGTTTTCAACATTGAAAATAATAATGAATATTTATTGAGCATCAATCATCATATTAGTATGATTTCTGAAGGATCATGTGACACTGAAGACTGGAGTAATGATGCTGAAAACTCAACTTTGATCACAGAAATGAATTACTATGTAAAATATTTTAAAATTGAAAACAGCTGTTTTAAATTGGAATAATATTTCACAATATTACTGTTTTTGTTTGTATTTTTAATCAATAAATGCAGCCTTGGTGAGCAGAAGAGACTTCTCCTAAAAACATTAAAAATCTTACTGACCCCAAACTTTTGAACAATAATATATATATATATACATATATATGTATGTGTGTGTATGTATGTATGTATATATATATATATATATATATATATATATATATATATATATATATAAATATAGCTGCGAGCAGCGATGGAGGGCCAAAGCCGGCGGTACCGCCACCCCGGTGCCTTTAGGTAACTAAAGGCACCGGGGTTGCGGTGCCACCGGCTTGGGCCCGTAATCGCTGCTCGCAGCTATATTTATTATTATTATTATTAGGGCCCAAGCCCTGAAAGGGCGAAGGCCCTATTGTTTCCGGAAGGATTTTTTTTTTTTTTTTTTGCCTTTTTGCCACTTTTGGGGCCCTTAACATGCTCAAAAACTCTTGAAATTTTGCACACACGTCAGAACCCGCGGCCCTCAGGGCCGGACTGAAGCTGGTACCCGGGCGTGGCAGGGGGGCTCGACAGCGCCCCCTGGAATGGTGTCCGAAAACTTGGTCCATAAATCAAACACGCTTGCATTTAATAATATGAAACTCATTACACATATAGATCTCATCGGGCCAAACAACTTTCGTGCTCTAAGTTTTACAAAAGCCCAACAGGAAGTCGGTTATTATACATTGTTTGGAAAACGCATACAATGGAATGTGAAATACTCCTCCTAGGAAATTCATCCGATCGCCACCAAACTCGGTGTGAATGAAGTCAAGACATTGAGGATGAGTCCTTGCGAACAGATTTTTGATATCTCGAACGGTTTGGCCGTGGCGAGGAAACGAATTTATGGCGAGAAAAGATAAAAACGAAGTGTTATAACTTCTGCATACATTAACTGATCTTGATGAAACTTCAGCAGTGTGTTCGTGGTAAGAGGCCGATCACATGTATGTAACTATTGTGAGTCAAAGTTATAGCGCCACCAACTGGCAGCAGGAAGTGTGTAAATTTCTAAATGCTTTTGACAAAAGTGAAGGGGTTAATTTTATGTACAGTCACAAAAATCAGTACGTATATTGGTCTCATCGAGCCTGACAACTTTCTCATTTACAGTCATTAGCTCTGACCAACAGGAAGTCAGATATTTTGGTTTGAATGTGTATTTCTTTGCAAAATCAGCCTCTGTATTTTTACCCACTCCTCTTAAGTGGTTTATATATTTTTTTGTTACATTATATATATATATATATATATATATATATATATATATATATATATATATATATATATAAATATAGCTGCGAGCAGCGATGGAGGGCCCAAGCCGGTGACACCGCCACCCCGGTGGCTTTAGTGTAACTAAAGGCACCAGGGTGGCAGTGTCACCGGCTTGGGCCCGCAATCGCTGCTCGCAGCTATATTTATTATTATTTTGTCAACCTTTCGGGCACTTTTGGGGCTCTTAACATGCTCGAAAACTCATTTTGCACACACGTCAGAACCCGCGGCCATCAGGGCCGGACTGAAGCTGGTACCCGGGCGTGGCAGGGGGGCTCGACAGCGCCCCCTGGAACGGGATCCGAACACGTGTCCATAAATCAAACACGCTTGCATGTAATAATATGAAACTCGGTACACATATAGATCTCATCGGGCCAAACAACTTTCGTACTTTTACTTTTTACGCCAGCCCAACAGGAAGTCGGCTATTATGGGTTGTTTGGAAACGCATGCTGTGGAATTTAATGTACTCCTCCTAGGGAATTCATCGATTCGCCTCCAAACTCGGTGTGCATGAAGTCAAGACATTGAGGATGCTAAATTGCAGACGGATTTTTGATATCTCGAACGGTTTGGCCGTGGCGAGGAAACAAATTTATGGCGAAAAAATGAAACAGGAAGTGTGTTATAACTTCTGCATACATTAACTGATCTTGATGAAACTTCAGCAGTGTGTTCGTTGTAAGAGGCCGATCGCACAGATGTGACTATTGTGAGTCAAAGTTATAGAGCCACCAACAGGCAGCAGGAAGTACATCACTTTCAAAATGCTTTGAAATCAGTGTCTTATTTTTACCCGATTTGCTTCAAACTTTATGTGTACAATGTAGACACACGGCAGATGTAAACCTGTGAAAGGATTATTGATATCTTAGATACTGTTGCCGTGGCAACGCATCAAACTTTAATATTCTTTTTTGATGCTTTTGAGACTCTTAACATACTTGAAATTGCATGAAACTCAACAGACACATCACATTTATTAGCCAGTAGACATGTGCAAAGTTTCAGAAACGGGCGTGGTGGAATGGCTCAGTAGCGCCACCTTTAGTCAAAAATGGGGGCTTAGTTTTTCCTAGAATCACAAAACTTGGTATGTGTATTGTTCTCATCAAGACGGACAACTTTCTAATTTACATGAACCATCTCCGACCAACAGGAAGAGAGATATTTTGGTTTGAATGTGGATTTTCTGAAGAATTTTCTCTCCCTCTCTCTGTGTCTGTGTGTGTGTGAGGGGAGGGGGGGATTTGACTATTGCTTTTATATTGTTAATCAAGGTTTCAGGGGCTTTTGGGGTCCTTAACGTGCTCAAAAACTCTTGAAACTTTGCACACAGGTCAGAACCCGCGGCCATCAGGGCCGGGCTGAAGCTGGTACCCGGGCGTGGCAGGGGGGCTCGACAGCGCCCCCTGGAACGGGATCCGAACACTTGTCCATAAATCAAACACGCTTGCATGTAATAATATGAAACTCGATACACATATAGATCTCATCGGGCCGAACAACTTTCGTGCTCTAAGTTTTACGCCAGCCAAACAGGAAGTCGGCTATTTAGGGTTGTTTGGAAACGCATGCTGTGGAATTTAATGTACTCCTCCTAGGGAATTCATCGATTCGCCTCCAAACTCGGTGTGCATGAAGTCAAGACATTGAGGATGCTAAATTGCGGACGGATTTTTGATATCTCGAACGGTTTGGCCGTGGCGTGGAAACGAATTTATGGCGAAAAAATGAAACAGGAAGTGTGTTATAACTTCTGCATACATTAACTGATCTTGATGAAACTTCAGCAGTGTGTTCGTTGTAAGAGGCCGATCACATGGATGTGACTATTGTGAGTCAAAGTTATAGCGCCACCAACTGGCAACAGGAAGTGTGTCACTTTCAAAATGCTTTGAAATCACCCTCTTATTTTTACCCGATTTGCTTCAAAGTTTATGTGTATAATGTAAACACACGGCAGATGTAGACCTGTGAAAGGATTTTTGATATCTTTAATACTGTTGCCATGGCAACGCTTCAAACTTTAATATTCTTTTTTGATGCTTTTGAGACTCTTAACATACTTGAAATTGGATGAAACTCGACAGACACATCACATTTATTAGCCCATAGACATGTGCAAAGTTTCAGAAACGGGCGTGGTGAGGGGCTCAGTAGCGCCACCTTTAGTCATAAGTGGGGGGGTTAGTTTTATCAACAGCAACAAAACTTGGTATGTGTATTGTTCTCATCAAGACGGACAACTTTCTAATTTACATTAACCATCTCCGACCATCAGGAATAGAGATATTTTGGTTTGAATGTGGATTTTCTGAAGAATTTTCTCTCCCTCTCTCTGTGTCTGTGTGTGTGTGAGGGGAGGGGGGGGGGGATTTGACTATTGCTTTTATATTGTTAATCAAGGTTTCAGGGGCTTTTGGGGTCCTTAACGTGCTCAAAAACTCTTGAAACTTTGCACACAGGTCAGAACCCACGGCCATCAGGGCCGGGCTGAAGCTGGTACCCGGGCGTGGCTGGGGGGCTCAACAGCGCCCCCTTGAACGGGGTTCTAAAACTTGGTCCATATATCAAACACGCTTGCATGAATTAATATGAAACTCGGTACACATATAGATCTCATCGTGCCGAACAACTTTCCCCTGGTCAAGTTTTACGCCAGCCCAACAGGAAGTCGGCTATTATGGGTTGTTTGGAAAACGCTTGCTGTGGAATGTGAAATACTCCTCCTAGAAAATTCACCGTGTCCCCTCCAAACTCGGTGTGCATGTAGTCAAGACTTTGAGGATGCTAAATTGCGGACGGATTTTTGATATCTCGAACGGTTTGGCCGTGGCGAGGAATCGAATTTATGGCGAGAAAAGAGAAACACGAAGTGGAATAACTTCTGCATACATTAACTGATCTTGATGAAACTTCAGCAGTGTGTTCGTGGTAAGAGGCCGATCAGATGGATGTAGCTATTGTGATTCAAAGTTATAGCGCCACCAACTGGCAGCAGGAAGTGTGTCACTTTCAACATGCTTTTGACAAAAGTGGGGGGGTAAGTTTTAACTACAGTAAAAAAAACTCAGTTCATATATTGATCTCATCGACCCGGACAACTTTCTAATTTAAAGTCATTAGCTCTGACCATCAGGAAGTCAGATATTTTGGTCTGAATGTGGATTTTTTTTGCAAAATCAGCCTCTGAATTTTTAGCCACCTTTATCTAAGTGGTTTATTTTATTCCCACCAAACTTTTTCAACATGATAAAAATATATTAATGATGCTAAATTGTGAACGGATAATAAATATCTCAAACGGTTTTGCTATGGCGAGGGATTAAAGTATTGTCTAAAAAGGAAACACTCAAAGGGTCATATATTCTAAAAATGTAATTATACACCATTTATTACTATATAAAAGTATACAAATATCAGAACTTAACTCATTTTATTCTTTTTTTTTCAATTTAAGAATGAAGTTTAAGTTTAAAAACTGCCAGAATGGTTGTTTAGTCTAAACAATAAATAAATAAAGTCAAACATAGTGCTATACTGCCCTCTTGTGTTCAAAATCAGGTAGGCCTATTATATCTATATAAAAATATACTAGGTATGTGACGGTGAGAATATTTTACCACCGGTTAACTGACGTGTGACACCGCTGGGGGCTTTTTAATCGCTAACTTAAAAACGAAAGTAAAATATGTTCGTCCGCACGGACATTGATAATGGTGCGGAGCAGAGCGAGCGTTTTCAATAAATTTCTATGGAAGGAGGAATGACCTAAAAAACGTTGACTCTGTTCTGCTCGTTCCTCGCTGAGGACGCGCACCATTATGAATGCCTGTGCAGCCGTGAGCATTTTAGTTTCATTTTCTAGGCGGATTGCTTAAATGTATTTTAAAAAAGCACAATGTTGTGTTTTTTGCTACTGTACAAAAATATAAGTTAACACTTTGCAGTTTGAATGATGTTCTGAACAAAATGACAGAGTATGTTTTTATGTGTCCACTGTTCAATCGCGCCCTCGTTTTAGTGATTCCATTTTTTCATTTAAGTTTTTTCATTGTTCTAATCAGGTCAGGCAAGTAAAATTACCTGTGTCTTATCCCTTACATTTTAATATAATATATATACACTACTGTTTGGCGTCAGTAAGATTTTTAAGCGAAGTTTCTTCTGCTCACCAAGGCTGCATTTATTTGATTAAAAATACTAACAAAAACAGTAATATTGTAAAATAGTATTCCAATTTAAAACAGCTGCTTTCTATTTTAATATATTTTAAACTGTTATTTATTCCTGTGATCAAAGCTGAGTTTTCAGCATCATTACTCCAGTCGTCACTGTCACATGATCCTTCATAAATGATTCTAATATGATGATTGATGCTCAAGAAACATTCATTATTATTTTAAATGTCGAAAACAGTTGTGTACAGTCTTTGATGAATAGAAAGTTCAAAAGAACAGCATTTATCTGAAATCTAAAGCTTTTGTAACATTAAACACTACCGTTCAGAAGTTTGGGGTCAGTAATAATTTAAATTTAAATTTTGGGGGAAAGAAATAAAATAAATCAATACTTTTATTCATCGAGAATGAGTTAAACTGATCAAAAGTTACAGTACATACATTTATAATGTAAAAAAAAAAAAATTATATTTGAAATAAATGCTGTTCTTTTGAACTTTACATTCATCAACGCATTTTGAAAAAAAATCTGTACACAACTGTTTTCAACATTGAAAATAATAATTAATATTTATTGACCATCAATCATCATATTAGAATGATTTCTGAAGGATCATGTGACACTGAAGACGGGAGTAATGATGCTGAAAACTCAGCTTTGATCACATAAATTAATTACAGTGTAAAATATTTTAAAATAGAAAACAGCTGTTTTAAATTGGAATAATATTTCACAATATTACTGTTTTTGTTTGTATTTTTAATCAAATAAATGCAGCCTTGGTGAGCAGAAGAGACTTCTCCTAAAAACATTAAAAATCTTCCTGACCCCAAACTTTTGAACGGTATATATATATATATATATATATATATATATATATATACACATATATAAATACATATATATATATATATATATATATACACTCACCTAAAGGATTATTAGGAACACCTGTTCAATTTCTCATTAATGCAATTATCTAATCAACCAATCACATGGCAGTTGCTTCAATGCATTTAGGGGTGTGGTCCTGGTCAAGACAATCTCCTGAACTCCAAACTGAATGTCAGAATGGGAAAAAAAGGTGATTTAAGCAATTTTGAGCGTGGCATGGTTGTTGGTGCCAGATGGGCCGGTCTAAGTATTTCACAATCTGCTCAGTTACTGGGATTTTCACGCACAACCATTTCTAGGGTTTACAAAGAATGGTGTGAAAAGTGAAAAACATCCAGTATGCGGCAGTCCTGTGGGCGAAAATACCTTGTTGATGCTAGAGGTCAGAGGAGAATGGGCCGACTGATTCAAGCTGATAGAAGAGCAACTTTGACTGAAATAACCACTCGTTACAACCAGGGTTTCTGCAGGTTTCAGGAAGTCAAATTTAAGACCTTTTTAAGACATTTTAAGACCATAAAGATTGAAATTTAAGACCTACACGACACATTATCCAAGTTAGATAGATAGTTACCTCGGGATCATTAGAGTATCTATCTTTCTATCTTTCTATCTATCTAGGATTATCTGATGTGTGTGTGTGTGTGTGTGTGTGTGTGTGTGAGAGAGAGGGAGAGGTAGATTTTTTTTTTATAGAAAATTTTACTTTTGCATATTATACTGTAAAAACACAATTATTGTTGATTTTAGTTGATCATAGTTGATCATAACTAGAGAGGAAATGATGAGATGTTTAAAGTGACCAAAATGATCACGGTTACAGAATCCTGTTCAAAAAGTACTAATACTACAGAATGAAGTAAATTCAACAAGTTTTATGTCGAAAAACAGCAAATAACAAATTGGTTAGCATCAATATGCACTTTTTGTTTACGTGAACATTAAAATACCATTAAAAGTGATGGCCAGATTTTAAAAGAGTGTCTTGCAACATGTTATCTACCAACAGTGCCGTCGCAGGTGGGGTGCGAGGCCCTGTGCGAACTTGAAATGCGAGGCCCTGCTCTTTGATGTGGATGCTCAATTGCGCATGACACACGGACGTAGCTGTTCTAGTTCTATTGCACGCATAACATCGCTGCAATACGTTTTTATCAAGTAAAATAATACAGCATAATCATGCACATAGTCTCAGAGTCAGCTATGACTTTTTGCTATTTATTTCAGAGGGAAAAAAATCAAATGTGCAACGAGCGGCTTTACATCAAGTCAGCTCGAGAATTTTCATGTGAATATATACATAGATCCGCCTAAGTTAAAACGTGTATCTTAATGGTCCAGTGGAAGAACTTTCCCCTATCGTGTCAGAGGTTTTCGGTTCTAGTCCGCCCTCGGATAGTATTTTTTTTCGTATAGTTTTTTCCCTCATCAAAACCGATTATGTTCATCAGTGATTGTATATCAAGCAGGGACACATGTCCATTATGTTTGGTGATTTCACCAGAAGACAGTATTCGCAACGGATTGAAGCGCGCGTTCGAGTGAAGTTAGTGCGGTGTGTGCGCGAGGTACACGAGAAAACACTGTATCCGCCCACTGATCGCAGCGGCAACGAGCACTTTGATCACTTGATTTAAAAAAACATTTCAGCACTAGATCATCTCTTATTTAAAAAACGAACGAAATGAATGCTCTGCCAGTTAACTGGAGATGTTTTATTTGTAGAATTGTTATATTCGTGCCGCGAGATGTTTTAAAAAGTGGTGGGGACAACAACAAAAAAATATGTAAAAAAAAACAAACAAAAAAAAAACAGCAGGATTGCGAGGCCCCCTAGTGGCGCGAGGCCCTGTGCGGTTGCACAGTTCGCACAGTCTATGCGATGGCTCTGTCTACCAACATGTACAAGTTCAAATAAAGTTTTGACACAATTTTTTTTTTACAAAGATAAACCTCATATTTCAGCGTTTAAATAATTTTTTTTATAAAAAGAAGAGTCAAAAAAGATAAATTACTGACATTTACACATTAGCTTATATTTATTAGTAGTGTTTGGGTGCACCCCCGTCCTTCATGTTGACTGAGCTCTCAGTGTCGTTCTGGAAAGGGGTGATTGGTTGGTTCCTGTCACATGACCTGCGGTGCGTTTGCAGCATTCTGAAAAGTTTAGATTTTTTTCATCTTGTTGCGTCTGCTAAAAAAATTAGCGCGTCGCTTCAATTATGAGCGCGTTTGCCCGCGCGCCTACATTTGAACAAACTTGAGCGCGCAAAAGACGCGATATGTGAACGGCCTCTGGCGAGCTAGCTCAGATCAGGTGAGCTACTGGAGCACGCGAGCGGCGTGTTGGAGACTCCTGCTAGGGCTCCGCTGTGTAGGCTACAACTCCATACTTTTTTTGCTACTTTGTAATAACTTTCTGCGGCCAGCGTTTCTGGAAATGAACGAGGGTAAACACTTTTTAAGACCTGACTAAATGAAATTTAAGACCTAGGATGAAAATCTGGCCGTTTTTAAGACTTTTTTAAGGCCTTAAATTTAAAGTTCAGAATTTTAGACTTTTTAAGACTTTTTAAGACCCCGCGGAAACCCTGTACAACGGAGGTATGCAGCAAAGCATTTGTGAAGCCACAACACACACAACCTTGAGGCGGATGGGCTACAACAGCAGAAGACCCCACCGGGTACCACTCATCTCCACTACAAATAGGAAAAAGAGGCTACAATTTGCACGAGCTCACCAAAATTGGACAGTTGAAGACTGGAAAAATGTTGCCTGGTCTGATGAGTCTCGATTTCTGTTGAGACATTCAGATGGTAAAGTCAGAATTTGGCGTAAACAGAATGAGAACATGGATCCATCATGCCTTGTTACCATTGTGCAGGCTGGTGGTGGTGGTGTAATGGTGTGGGGGATGTTTTCTTGGCACACTTTAGGCCCCTTAGTGCCAATTGGGCATCGTTTAAATGCCACGGGCTACCTGAGCATTGTTTCTGACCATGTCCATCCCTTTATGACCACCATGTACCCATCCTCTAATGGCTACTTCCAGCAGGATAATGCACCATGTCACAAAGCTCGAATCATTTCAAATTGGTTTCTTGAACATGACAATGAGTTCACTGTACTAAAATGGCCCCCACAGTCACCAGATCTCAACCAAATAGAGCATCTTTGGGATGTGGTGGAACGGGAGCTTCGTGCCCTGGATGTGCATCCCACAAATCTCCATCAACTGCAAGATGCTATCCTATCAATATGGGCCAACATTTCTAAAGAATGCTTTCAGCACCTTGTTGAATCAATGCCATGTAGAATTAAGGCAGTTCTGAAGGCGAAAGGGGGTCAAACACAGTATTAGTATGGTGTTCCTAATAATCCTTTAGGTGAGTGTATATGTTTGTATAATATATATATATATATATATATAGCTGCGAGCAGCGATGGAGGGCCAAAGCCGGCGGTACCGCCACCCCGGTGCCTACACTAAGGAACGCCACTAAGGGTGGCGGTGCCACCGGCTTGGGCCCGCAATCGCTGCTCGCAGCTATATTTAGGGCCCAAGCCCTGAAAGGGCGAAGGCCCTATTGTTTTCGGTAGGATTATTTATTATTATTAGGGCCCAAGCCCTGAAAGGGCGAAGGCCCTATTGTTTTCGTTAGGATTATTATTATTATTATTATTATTATTAGGGCCCAAGCCCTGAAAGGGCGAAGGCCCTATTGTTTTCGGTAGGATTATGTATTATTAGGGCCCAAGCCCTGAAAGGGCGAAGGCCCTATTGTTTTCGGTAGGATTATTAGGGCCCAAGCCCTGAAAGGGCGAAGGCCCTATTGTTTTCGGTAGGATTATTATTATTAGGGCCCAAGCCCTGAAAGGGCGAAGGCCCTATTGTTTCCGGTAGGATTATTTATTATTATTATTATTATTTTGTCAACCTTTTGGGCACTTTTGGGGCCCTTAACATGCTCAAAAACTCTTGAAATTTTGCACACACATCAGAACCTGCGGCCATCAGGGCCGGACTGAAGCTGGTACCCGGGCGTGGCACGGAGGCTCGACAGCGCCCCCTGGAATGGTGTCCGAAAACTTGGTCTATAAATCAAACACGCTTGCATATAATAATATGAAACTCAGTACACATATAGATCTCATCGGGCCGAACAACTTTCGTGCTCTAAGTTTTACACCAGCCCAACAGGAAGTCAACTATTATGGGTTGTTTGAAAAACGCATCCTCTGGAATTTGAAATACTCCTCCTAGAATATTCGTCCAATCACAACCAAACTCGGTGTGCATGAAGTCAAGACATTGAGGATGCTAAATTGCGGACGGATTTTTGATATCTCGAACGGTTTGGCTGTGGCGAGGAAACGAATTTATGGCGAATAATGGTACACAGGAAGTGTGTTATAACTTCTGCATACATTAACTGATCTTGATGAAACTTTCGCAGTGTGTTTGTTGTAAGAGGCCGATCACAAGGATGTGACTATTGTGAGTCAAAGTTATAGCGCCACCAACTGGCAGCAGGAAGTGTGTCCCTTTCAAAATGCTTTGAAGTCACCCTCTTAATTTTACCCGATTTGCTTCAAACTTTATGTGTATAATGTAAACACACGGCAGATGTAGACCTGTGAAAGGATTATTGATATCTTAGATACTGTTGCCGTGGCAACGCATCAAATTTTAATATTCTTTTCGGATGCGTTTGAGACTCTTAACATGCTTGAAATTGGATGAAACTCGACAGACACATAACACTTATTAGCCAGTAGACATGTGAAAAGTTTCAGAAACGGGCGTGGCAGGGGGGCTCAACAGCGCCCTCTTGAACAGGGTCTGAAAACTTGGTCCATATATCAAATACGCTTGCATGAATTAATATGAAACTTGGTACACATATAGATTTCATGGGGCCGAACAACTTTCCCTCTGTCAAGTTTCACGCCAGCCCAACAGGAAGTCGGCTATTATGGGTTGTTTGGAAAACGCTTGCTGTGGAATGTGATGTACTCCTCCTAGAGAATTCATTCAATCACCTCCAAACTCAGTCAGCATGAAGTCAAGACATTGAGGATGCTAAATTGCGAACAGATTTTTGATATCTCGAACGGTTTGGCTGTGGCGAGGAATCGAATTTATGGCGAGAAAAGAGAAACACGAAGTGGAATAACTTCTGCATACATTAACTGATCTTGATGAAACTTCAGCAGTGTGTTCGTGGTAAGAGGCCGATCAGATCGATGTAGCTATTGTGAGTCAAAGTTATAGCGCCACCAACTGGCAGCAGGAAGTGTGTCACTTTCAACATGCTTTTGACAAAAGTGGGGGGGTTAGTTTTAACTACAGTAAAGAAAAAATAGTTTGTATATTGTTCTCATCAAGCCGGACAACTTTCTAATTTACATTCAATAGCTCTGGCCATCAGGAAGTCAGATATTTTGGTCTGAATGTGATTTTTTTTGCTAAATCAGCCTCTGAATTTTTAGCCACTCCTCTTAAACTATTTATTTTATTCGTACCAAACTTTTTCAACATGATGAAACTACATTAAATATGCTAAATTGTGAATGGATAATAAATATCTTAAACGGTTTTGCTATGGCGAGGGATTAAAGTAATGTCCAAAAAGGAAACACTAAAAATCTTCTAAAAATGTAATTATATACCATTTATTTCTATATAAAAGAATGCAAATATCACAACTAAACCCATTTTATTCTGTTTTTGCAATTCAAGAAGAATGAAAAAGTTAAAACAGGCTATTTAGTGCTATTTGGTTCAACAAAAAAGCAAACATAGGGCTATACTGCCCTCTTGTGTCCAAAAGGACATCAAAATAGTATATAAAACTTTTTACCAGGTAGGCCAATATTGTATTTAAATATACATTTATTAGGTATGTGTCTGAGGATATTTTCCCACCGGTTAATCGACGTGTGACACGAGTGGGTGCTTTTAAATCGCTAATATAATAGTGAAAGAAAAATAATGATAATGTTGCACACACAAATCACACACATGTGGGAAAGAATAAACAACACTAAACCGCCATTAGGTGTCGCCAGGCATCCATCTTAATAAGCGAGTCATTGATTCATTCGTTCAAA